>NC_046333.1:52368942-52691858 GCF_000738735.6 Corvus cornix cornix
CCCTGAAGAAAAGCTGGAAGATAACAGGCTTGATGTCCACATCAACAAGCCATAACTTCCTAATCAGGTGTGGGCAGCAAAGTCTGACCAGATTGAGAATGGAATGATGAGATGACCAAACGTGGGTCTAAAGACATAAATGTGAGTCATTAATGGAAAAACAGTTCCGTTTGAAGGACTACTATTACTTCTGCCAAATTCTTTGCTGATGATGCCAAACTTTCACCATCAAATCAGTCCTGTCCTGGTATAGGTAATTCACAGTTATTGATGCTCTGACCATTGCTGAACTCTGGCTGAGGGACTGAGTTACCACACTGGTCAGCAGGCTGCACTACATCCCATACTCTTCCTGGTTTAGGATAACAAAGTAGCAGTCACAAAAGAGCCACAAGGTGATACACTGCTCCGGCAGATCTAAGAGGAGTTACTGCCCACAACCACCCAGTGAGACACTCCTGGGGCTGCAAAGAGCAAAGCTACTCAAGACCAGCCTAGTCAACTCCTCAGAAAACACCTGCAAGGCAGCAGTGCCTGCATATAGGTGGTGTTGAAGTTACTTAATGGATTTGGCCTGTCTCTGAAAGTCTCTTCATTATGAATAACTGGGTGGGGATAACCTACAAAAAAATTAAAAGATTATTCTCAGAATCTTTCTTCACATCTGCACAGTTTTTCAGAAGGCGATAAAAGTGTGCATCGATTACTGTGTGTAGCAACAAGCAAAACAATGTTTGCAAGCTCCCTCCTGGAAGATGAGCTGGTCAGAAGAAATTTTGTAACTGCTTGGGACCCAAGGCCAGTATTCGCTGAGATGAGATCTGTCATTTGTGCTCCAGCGTGGCTGTAGCAGGTTAACCCTGGCTGGTCTCCCACGGGTTCACAGCCCCCTCTCAGGCATCCACCTGCTCTGGGGTGGGGCTCCTCCACAGGAGGGTGGAGGATCTGCATCCCTGTGATCCTCCATGGGCTGCAGGGGCACAGCTGCTTCACCATGGGCTGCAGCCCGGGCTGCAGGGGAATCCCAGCTCTGGCACCTGGAGCACCTCCTGCTCCTCCTTCTGCACTGATCTTCATGTCAGCATAGTTGTTCCTCTCACATATTCTCACCCTGCTCTTCTCCGGCTGCAATTACAACTGTGTAATAATTTTTATTTCTTTTTCTCCTTCTTAAATCTCTTATCACAGAGCCTTTACCACCATTTCTAATTGGCCCAGCCTTGACCAGCAGCACATCCATCTTTGGAGTTGCCAGGGATTGGCTCTGTCTTACATGGAAGAAGCTTCTGGCTGCTTCTCACAGAAGCCAACCCTGTAGCCCCCCCACTACTAAAGCCTGGCCAGGCAAACCCAATACAGCGGCCTGCTAATTAACAAGCATTCAGCAAAGCAGTCTTGTATTCCTTTTAACAAAGGCAAAAAATATACAGCAGAATATGTAGGGATGTGCTAAAAGAACATGATCCAAGCTATATCACTTCTTCAGCCTGGCTTTTCAGGCTGTTGTCTTCTGTAATGAAAACAAAGCTTTGGGGAACAGAAGTCTCTTCTCTGTGCTGCTGTCCCATACTGCTGGCAGCTGCCTCACCCTGCTTCTCTGAAAGGTGACAATTCCCCTGGCTGGCCTAAAAAGGTTTTATCTACAAGGAGGAAAAGGTAGTCTCAGTTTTGTTTTGACTCCATATCCTAAAAGTGGGAATCAGTGGTGTGATTTCACACAGATTTATATGGGCAGGCTACTTAACAATTACAGACAATTCCATAACATGAACAATACAGGTTAAAGGGTGGGTTTAGCAATGCCATGTATTATCTACATTATGGCTGGATTCAAAAAAGGGTCAAGATACTTTTATGGAACAAATGTGGGCTGAAAAAGGCATTTTTCACCTAACCACTTAGCATTAAGTTTGTAACTAAGAATGAATATTGCATTCCTTTTCAGGACAAAACACTTCATAATACTGCAGCAATATTTGAAGCATTTTGATGTATGAAGATATAAAGACATTAAAAATTCAACTGATCCTTAAAATATTTAAGAAAAAAGGTTATTTCATAACACATCTTTCATAGCAAGATGTTATAAAAAAAGTCTGGCATTTGAGTCAAAAATATTCAGATATTGGTGACTGAAACAGTGATCCTTAAAATAAATACCAAGAAATTGCATTTTAACAATTAAAATGAAAACATCCTGAAGTCTTTCTTCTGGGTAACATTATTGCTATACTCTATCTTTTACAAATCCCATCTCCTCAGCTGCTAATTAGTGTTTCTTATTCCACCAGGATTTTAAGCTCTTGCAGAATATTGTCTCATGTAGCCTTCCCAACTTCTGATGATTCAAGTTGTCTTTGTGTTTTATTCTTTCCAAACCACTGGAATTGGCTGCTTTTAACTACAGCCCTGACTTGCAGACTATCTCTTGTCAGAACTCCTGCAGGTATCTCTCCCATGTAAAGAAATGAAAGCTCTGACACTGATCTGGGGAAAACAATTCAGATCAAAGTAGTAAATAATTTTTCACAAGTTATTAGACTTGCTATATTGGTGCTTCTCCAGACTTCTGCTCTCCATTACGAGAATGAAGATGTTTCTCCCAAACTCTTTCCAATTGTTCAGTCACAGGGCAGAACAAAAGATGATTTCTCTTGGTATCTCTCTCTGCAAATTACATTTGATACAAATGGTATGATATTCACTGAAAAAACCTGCACAATTTTATGCTGTGAAGTGATATACTTTATTTTTCCAATAGAAACTCGCAGAATATGTAGCAGACCAGTGAAAACCCAAATTGTTTGCAGCTGTATTTCCTTCTTTGTGTGCCTTCCAACTGCTGGTGCCTTGCTAGAACATGACAGTCTGCACTGCTTTACCTGAAAGAACACAAGAAATGAGGTGCTATCAGCTTGTTCTGACACACTTCTCTTCTACCATAAGATGGCAGACATTGTACACAAATTTTCAATAATACACCGAAAATTACAATTATTAGGCCAATATGTATATGATGTTCCCTACTGTCCTTACTGGCATGAACCAGAAAAAAAGTGGTCTCACTGTACCATTATCTGCTACTGCATTCATGGCATCGTGCTATTAGTTCATCACTGCAGCTCTTTCAAAACAACATGACTTGGCAAGAAAAATAAAATAATAAAAATTTGATCAGGCATAAAATTACTGTATTTTTGGTTAAAGTGCATAACAGTAGCACAATATAGGTAAGATACAACTTTTGCTTTTATTCAGCTGTTTTGTATGCTGTAGGTATAAATGAGACTTAAACCAAGCATCAAAACTGAACCTTTCAGACGTTAATGTGATGATAGCTGTGTTATTATGAGCCTAATGATATCTAGTGCACACAAGAATACATAGGTGTCATGCTGAGAAACCAATGATCTGGCTCTCATTCTGACTGCAGGCAAAGAATATCTCATCAAAGCTATAAATTTCATGACTCTGTTCCCAAATTTAAAACCCTTAAGGAAATGGCTTTCATGGTTCAAGAGTTTTAAAGGGTTGCTCTTACTTGGCTTTGTAACAAGGAAATTAATAGTTCTTCCAAACAAATCAGAATTATGCCATAGCTGCATGCATTTTCATGCTGTTGCCTTCAGCATTTCACTTCCTTCCCCAGATAACATCACTGCAGAACCCACACTGAATTCACGGTGGGGAAACATTTATTACCTGCTATGATTTCTCTCTATAGCCTTAGATAGGTGATAGAAGTTGTTTGCTCATTGTAAAAATTGTTTTCATTAGGTCATGTGAAATAGAGTCAGTTTCTAATAAATCTTCACTTTTCAGAGTAAAACCAGGGTAAAACCTATCCAGCCTAATGTCAGGGAGAGTTAGATTCTGTAGTGTGATGCAGAGCAACCAAGCAAGAGGTAGCCTGCTTGTGGGACTGCAACGAGAAAGAAGCACTGAAGTGAGATACTTCTCTGTCAGTATGGTTTTCTCTGGTCAAAAATTCCTACTGTGCAAATATTGAAGCTCCTGAGAGTGAATAACCATGTTAAATAGTTTTCTTAATTTACAGGTACAGAGATGCTTTCTAATGAGCAGAAAATGAATATTGTATTAGAATTAGCCACTGTGTGTGACACTTTGTGCACATAATGTACTGATCAGGACAAAGACCCTAAATGAGCCACAAATGTCCAGTGTAGCAATACATTGCAATGTATCATTAAGAAAAAAACCAAAATACTGTGGATTCTCATAAGAAGTTACACCTACCCTGGGATTCAAATACCAAAATACCTGCTTTTGTTCAGAACCCTTATGACTGCACAACATTTTAGATCCAACTATTTCAATGCCAGAAGAGCAACAAACAGGAAAGAAACAGCATCTGTGTCAAAAGTAGCTTTGATTTTTTAGCTCAGGCCAATCATTTGGAGTCCTGTCATTAATATAGGAATGTAGCATTTGGAATAAGAATCCTTGCATAACAACAACAATTTGGTAATATACTAAAGAGATTCATTTAATAACAAACTATTGCACAGATATCTACAATACAACATAAGCCACACTCTCATAAATCGGAAATATTACTCTGAATGATTAACAAGAACTTCCACACCTCAAATTTTTGATACCCTCATGAGGCAGTGGAAAGGTTAGACACTATTTTTTAAGAACAAAAATGATAGGAATGGAGAAATTTGCTCTTCTTTGAGGATGAAGCAATTGTCTGTAATAGAAAACAGTGTTGGAGTTCAAAAAATTCTCCATAGCCCACTGTTCCACAGGAGGGAAAAGAGCAAACATGGAGGACTGAACAAAAACCAACAGCAATCCATCATTAACTGCATAAAAGCAGTGAATTTAATATGAGGAAAATAACAGTTTCTCCTCAAGCACAGAAAACATAATTATCCCCAAAGCTACCCTAAAATAGCTATCACTAATGCAATCCAGAAAAACTGCTATTCCCAACTGGGGAGCATCATCACTGTCATGCATGAGAGGGATGCAGTGGGAAGTAAGTAGCTCTCCATCTAGACTTTCAGATCTGCATGCAACTCTTAGTATTAAATAACAGAATAGAGAGAAAGAGAAATAAAAAGGACATAATAACTGGCTGCTTGGGCACATGTACAGAGGAGTGTCTGTGTGTATTTGCATACAAAGAATATACTGCTCCATAAAAGTGACTGCAACCAGCTGAATTAAAGCTGTCTCAAGTTTTGTTCTTCCCATCTCTAAGTTGGGCTTTGAGCTTATTCAGATAAGCTTTGAACTTCATTCTGCAGGAGATAGAATGCTTTCAGTATCACGCTGGCTTGTGCTTGACTGCAGCACAGACACACCTTTAATAAAAGTCACAATATTCTGCATCAGGTTTACACTTTAGTTCTGCTGAAGAGTAACACTCATCATGTCAGAGCCAGGTAGCAGTGTTGCAGACATCTGCTTTACCCAGTGCGTTGTATCAAAAAAACCTCCGGACACTGAGGAGAAAAAAATACATGATGAAAATGTAATCCATACTGGTAGTTTGAAAACTCAGGAATACACAAAAAAAATCAATTCAGCTGCTAATTTTAACTAGAACAGAATCAAAATAAAGGAAATAAAGTCATTTGGTATAGCCTTCATCTGATCCATTTGATCTTTATCAGTTAAACACCTCTCCCCCTCTATTTAATAAACATGTCTACAAACAAGTTATTAAGATCGGTCTCCTACATTTTTCTGGAAGGGATGAAGTTAGGACTGCATTTCAATTCAGCCACGTTTGTCTCAATCTCCATCCCAGCTGGTTATGGCAAAAGTACTGGTTATTATTTTTCAGAGAAAATGCCTGAATTCCCATGTTTTGAAGTCAATAACTTAACAAAGGGACAGGTTAACAACACTGACTGTAGACTTCTGGTGATGTATGTTGGAGTTAGCTAAAAGTATGGCTTATATAATTATATTTTCACATTAAATTTTTGAAGAAGTTAGGAAAGATATGGAAATACTCCTTTAAAGCTCATCAGAGTTATGCATCACATGGAAGCAAATGGTATCTTTCAATGACTGAACTATTTTTCTCACTTAGGTTTTCCAGAGCCAAGTGATGCATGTTCATACAAAACTTGAACACCGAATAAACACTCCTCTCTTCTCATGCACCTGTACAGTCCTGGGCTGTCACAGAGCTTTGACTCACAGCAAAAGTACAAATGTGCTGCCATGGACTAAAAGGAAATAAGATTATATAAAGATATAAATATTTTGCACAACTGAGGCCCTACCTGTTAATTTCAGACAGGATAAACCCAAACATCAAGTGCATCAAGTGCAGGCTGAAAGGCCAAGGCATGTCCAGGCCAGTTCATCCCAGTCAGTAGCTCCCCCTGACATTACATTTCCTTCGTGTAAGCCCTACGTAAAACTTCATTCTCTTACCTTTTTTTTAAAAATTGCTAGTTCTGTCCTTCAAAATTCAGAGGTCTTTCAGCCTGTTCCACTGGACATCCTGCCCCTTCCTCAGACCTTGTGGATAACTAAGCTCTGAGAACTATGGTTTTCTGGGTTAGTCTGAAAAAATGAAAAGCATTCCATTTGTTTCACCTACCCTGTGATCCTTCACATCGCTGCACAGAGAATGGTCCCTAAGGTCCTGCATGGTAAAACTCTGCTTCTGTCTTTCCTAAATCTGTCTCTTCCACTGCAGTGAAGAGAAAATCATATTCCCCCTCCACTCTGAGATGGCTACAGTGGTTGATCTGCACCAAACGGACCAATGCTGAATTTATTTTATCCGTTAATTTACATGATAGCTGCATTCGTTAAAATGAGGTCTAGTGTTATTGAACTCCTGTAGAGTAATTGTGATTGAAATTTGTCCATGAGCTAGACACATTTGAACCTCATGAACCAGAAAAGAATTCATAAAATATATTGCTTAAGCACAGGCATGTTGTTTTTAAAATATCTGAAAATGTAATTTACACAGAGAGGATAAAATTGAGGAGGGATACTATTTACCATCTGATTTAACACTCAATGCAAAGAGTAAAAGTATAGAAGAGTGGGAAAAGAAGTGTACTTTAATTTCTCTAGAGCAAGATAAACTTCACTGAAGGGACTTCAGTGAGTGTTGTTTTAAACCTAAAAGAGAATCAGTGAGAATTTTGTTTCTTCATTGCAATCTGTGAAACTATCAGGCTGTAAATCTACCTCTGAGTTTCTTGTACTTTCCCATTTACTGACCAGCACAGACTAAAAAGCAGAGGTAAATTGGAAAACAAAATTAGGACTATAGGAAGAAAAGTTCTTTTAAGATATTTATTACTCACTTGAAGGTCTAATGACACAGAAAGACGTTATTTTATTTTGTTAGAATGGAAAGATTGGCATGAGGGAATTAGACCTGGGTAGGATGGCCTAATCAAGACAAAAGCTTGACATTCATTAAAAGACAATGATCACATGAAGATGGAAAAGGTTTACATAAAGAAAAGTATAATGCAACAAGAAACCAATTAAAAATCACAATACAAATGTAAAACTAATTACTTTAAAAACGTACCATACATATAAAAAAATTCTTGCCTCTACCTACTCCTCAGAAACATTTATTTTAATCACTGATCAGAAGAAATTTCAGAACTCCTTTAATAGAACATATTTACCTAACTTTTAAGAATCAAAGCTCTTGCTCAGAAATACCAAAATATGTCTGAGTTATAACTATCCTTTAAGGATAACACTGCTTTGCAGAGTAAAACATAAAATTGCCCTATTTGCTTAGTAAATGCTATAAGTGATGAATAACCCATCAGCTTTCCATAACGTGTTCAAAAAGCTTTCAGAATTTTATTGGTATGGTACTCAGTTCTGATAATTCAGCTTTAATGTAATCAAGAATATCACCAGGAGCTACTTAATTAATTCCCCAGTGCACCATGAATTTAATTTTCAATGACTTTATTGAGAACTTTTTTGTTAATTTTACAATGAGAAACTATAACCACTGTTACACAACTTGCAAATATTTCAAACAAGACAGCAACCTCCTATTTTTTTGATTTTTTCTGTTCCAAATTCAGCTCCTGAGATGGATTTTCTGCTTCAGCTTCATTTTCATCTTCCTGTAAAAGAAAATGAAAACCTGAACATTAATCAACTTATTGAAGAAGTACACTTTTTCTGCTTATGTAGATGTATGGAATTCTGTACAGTCTTTTGCCTGACCAATAAGCATAAAAATAAGCAAAAAAAAAGTAATTTATTCAAGTGATTGATTTTGCTCCAGAGTTGAAATAAAAATGATAAGAAATTTAAACAAGTCTAATTGCCTACATTTATAGTGGAAGAATAATTTAATGAGTAAATATTTTACTGACCATTTTACTGGATGGTTACATAAAGAAATTATTAAATCACACACGGATAACAAGATATTCAAACACCTACAGCAGACAGTATTACACACCTTTACTTTGTTCTTGACCAGAGGTTTCCACTAAATTACTTTTGAATGCAAGAAATTCCATCATTGTACTAAAAATTACTTTTGAAAAGCATCTGCCATTGAAAAATGTTTCATTTTTTTGCGACCAGATGCGTTTACTTCACCATTTGATAAAAGACAATAAATTTAACTTCAGAGACACTTTATGTGCTGCAGCATCGTATTTTTGTCCCATCTAGCATATTTTTTTGACAGGTCTGCCAATTTTCCAATTACTTGTACCACCATATGTTATCTGAAGATCAGTCAGGTCTAAAATAGGAAACATGAGCATGTCAGGCAGCAGCATGCTTACAATATTCTACAGCTTCAGCTCCAAGAGTTGGGCTCATAATTCACTATGGGTTCCTCTGGATCTCACTGAAAAAATGAAGTGACATCATAATGCCTGTTTCCATAGGAATGGATACTATTTTGTGTCCAGTACAAAATCGTGACCTCCAAAGTAAAAATTATGGAAGAGTGAGAAAACTGTTTTATAAGGCAACTTACAACCCATCACATCACGAACAGTCCTTACCACAATTTCAAAGTAAGGCCAGTTTTCCAATCTGCATTTTAATTCAATGTACAGAGAATCTTCCATATTGCAATAACACAAAAAAGAAATAAACAGACATTTTGGAATGAAGAAGCATTCTGGCTGCTGTAACCCTTCTCATTACAAGCCAACAGTTGAGAGAAAGGAAACACCAGGGACATTTAGGTGGGACCCAGTAACCTGAGATGTATTTTCCTGATTTAAAAGAACATTTTCATTCTTGTAGGAAAATAACTTTATCCTTTTGTATCCTAGCCCTTCTTTCACTATCAAAGCATGCTTTGTAAGGATAACTATAATATTTAGAGGCAGAAAATATATAGGAAGCACAAATGGGCAGCACAAAATAGAACAGCAGTAGAAAATCTCATTTAAAAATCTGATCTTGTAATATGTCACGCCCAACTATAATAAAATGGAAAAGCTAGTTGTTCTATTAAAGTAGCAGATGCTCCAAGCCATTATGCCTCTGAATCCTCCCCCTTCTGGGGACAGCACAGGCACTGAGAAATATTTACATAACTGACCACTAAAAGCTAAAATTTCTGGACCGTCATCTCTTCAATTACCTTTAAAACATGTAGTGCTCCCTGTGGCTCTTTTCGTTTAGGTAAGAAAACATGTCTGTGCATGTGTGTGAAACCAAACACTGCAGATTCATTGAAATCAGAAGTGTAGAATCAGATCTTCCCCAAGCATACTGGCAGTGAGTAAAGAGAGTGCAATGTATAGTAGAGGTCACAGAGGTCAAACTTCAAATGAAAACAAGCACAGGGCAGAATTGGAAACAAAGGAGTGAGCTGTTACTGAGCTTACTGCTTACAGGTGACAAAAGAATACTGTGGAATAAAAAAACACTCACAGAAACTTTTGGCTGCTACAGAAAAACAGCCAGGTTATTTAATGAAGAACATGTTAATAAAAGAACAGAAAATCTGCAAGTTTCTGAAGGTCTCTACCTACAGAAGTTGTATCCCAACTGACCTCAATACCAACTAATCCACCTCCCTAGCACACAACTTGACATTATTCTGATGCCCTGACTTGTGCTCCCTCATACAGGAACATAAACCCTACACTATTGTTCTTTTCCCAGAACTCTTCACATATTGCTTAGGGCTGCTTCTCCTAATGGATGGAGCATGCAGAAATTTCAGAGACAATGGGGCCATACTGTCACTGAGGACTGCAAGGGGGTGAAGGCACATTAGGCTCAATACTGAACATTGGCTTCCTGAGTTTTTTAATGGCAAAAAAGTTTTTGTCTAGTGAATGAGGTTTTTTTACAGAATCTTCTGTCTTTGTGTAAATTTGAAATGTTTTAATTCTGTGCTCAAAAGGTCATACTTGCACTCTGACAGATTTCCTAGGTTACAGCAGCAGCTGCAGTGATCAGTATATTCTGAGATGCAGAAACGATGGCTATTGGTGATGGCAGCTCCAGGATTTGCTTGGGTTGAATACTCAAGATGAAAGCATCCACCTTGGGGTATTTTGCAGAACTAATACTCTTTCCTTTGTTGATTTCCTGTTGCTTCAACCAAGTAAAACATTCAAACAGGTAAAAACTACCAGCAGAGCATAAATTGGACTTTTATGGGTAGATTCCAGCGCACAATTCATCCAGATGCCTGACTGTTCTTTAAATGTATTGTTATTTTTGCATTTTTATGCACAAAATCTTTCTGACTAGCTTGCATTAAACCATGCTCCACATAGAACATCTTAATTTTCTACAAGCACTTTTACTCCATCTCTGTTTTCCAAGAACAGAAACTCACACCTCATTTGGAAACAGAAATTGGAGTTTGGTATCTCTGAACACAGGTGACTGCTGTGCAAAGCTCAGAGTAATGATGTTTGACCTTTCTTATAGAATGAATTAGCAAGGGGAGAAAACTCTTCCTTTGTCAGAAATGCCTTGAGCCAGCTCAGCTCCCAGGCCGGTGCACTGCCACATGAACAACAGTGCCAGCACAAACAAGATAGCAGAAAGGATTTTTGGGGAACACTGGAAAGTATGAACCACCAGTTTTGGCACTCATGCAGTTTTCTGCCAGAAAAGAAGTGACAGCAGAGGCCTCAGAATGACAATGTCAGAAAAATTTGGGACATGAACCTCTATAAATTATAAGGAATGTTCTATCACTGCCAGTATGCTTGGGGAAGATCTGAACTGGCAATTTAGAGCACATATTAACCATACTACAAGATGTGAAGACTCACTATTATTTCAGTTTGCTGACAATGCAGGATATCTATGAAATGCTTTACCTTTTTTTTAGTAGCCCAAGAGGCAGCCCAATGCCTGCACATAGAATACTGAAATGGCTGGAGTTTCTAATGTCATTAATAATGTTTGACTTTTCAGCTACACAGCCTATATAGCCTAATTATCAAGAAATTATGCGAAACAGGCTGCAGATTAAATATATTTAATATATTTGTTTTAGTAATTACCACCTATCATTATCATTATAGTGCTTTTAATTCTGATTAATAGCAAATGAAAACCTTTTATTTTCATGTTATCTGTTAAAAACCAGTCCATGACGGCAGTGTTCAAAGTTTCTATTACCAGCAGCTACACAGAGATGAAATACTGAATTCTGGTTTCTGTCCACAGAAATTCAGTTCATGTTATTTTTATTAATACCTCACATCTCTTTTTTATATTATTATTTATTTTTCTTCCAGCCACCTAAGACTCCAACATCTAGTGTTTTCTGTTCTAAAAATCCTAAAATCAAAGTAGCTTTTCCTAGCAGATGTTACAAGTCCAACTTTTAAAGTAGTTCCTGCCCTTGGATGCCAAAAATAAAACTTATCTCAGTATCTTTTCTGACTACAGACAACCATAGACTCAAATATAGCGAATAGACTCAAATATAGTGAATACACTCACCTAAAAGATGCCTCAGCACAGATTTGGTGACTTGTAAGAATAACCAAGGGAAGTGAATCCCTCAAGACTGTACCACTACTTCTACTGAAAAAGTGCACTTAACAGCCAAAAGATTAATATTGAAATTAATAAAGTTCACTAATCTGGAACTGACATTATTACGGATTTCCAAAACCAACAGTGATACAGAAAAGTATAAAGAACATTACAAAGTGCTGCTAAACCCAACGCTCTGAACTGAAATGCCAGCTCAGGAGCTCCTTAAGCCACCAGTGACTGGACACCTCATCTGTATCCTGATGACACTGATGGAGAGATGGAGCTTCCACATTAGCTCTCCTACATCCTTTGCCCTGGCATCCCACTTTTTCTCTGATGGAAACAAGGTACTGGATTAAAGGGTCCTTTGGGTGCTCTACAGGTGTTTTCAAATGTCCTACAGACATCTCTTCCTTCCCACTGCTTAGTCTGTACTTGGTAGCTGGGCATTTAAGGGTCACAGAAACAGAATGGGGTCAGGAATTTAGAACTGAGACCCTGAAATCTGCCACATAATTAAGTGTTGTGATTTACTGAAGTCAATGAGAACGCTTCGATATTTATATATCTTTAGGTGACAAAAACTAAAGGTAAGAGTCTTGACTATAAGATTCTGTTTCTAAAGTTTTGAGCTGACAGTTGAGAAAGACTGTGACATAATTTCATCCCCTTTGAAAGAATGTTTAAGGTCAACCACACTATTCTCTGACCAAAGAATAACGGGTCTAACAGAGAAAGTTAATTTTGTAGTAATTATTCCAGAATATTCCCCTGTAGACAAATTTTGGAATGAAAAAAGAAAAAAAAAAATAGCCTAGAAATAGGGGCTTGAGTGTTCCTTTCCCTTTTTTTCTCCCTCAAACCAATTTCCTTCAAAAAGTCTGAGAATTTATTTTTCCTCCATTAGTTAATGAAATGAAATCTGGAAAATCACAGAGACTCTGACAATTCTTAACTCCACAGGAAATCTGACACTCTTCTGCATATAGAACAAATCACTCATTAATTAACTGTGCTGGGAAATGCATCAATTCCCAGTTCTGTTCATTGCAGCCCACCTGTAATATCTAGAGTTGCATTAGAATGTTGCATATTTTGCCAACTGTAACCTTAATAAACTTAATAAACAGCTATATATTACAGAATGATGTAAGGGATCATCTGAATAATAAGAAAGTATGTGAAACACAAAAATGCCCTGCTATAATGAGGAATGACTAAAGGGTTGTCTCTGTTATTATATAATCTAGAAATACCATCTCAAAAGCACTCAGGACTACATTCTGATCCCGTTACTTTCTAGAGTATCTTAACACAAAAGACCTGTAATATGACTAACAGACTAAGGTATTAAGGATGTCCAGCTGGCATTTCATCTCTTGCCTCCCAAAATCTAGCTAGGAAAACACAAGTTGGAAGCAGGTAAAAATACTTTTAATACTCTTAAAATATATCAGAAAAAAAAAGGATTTTACTAAATAATAGAGCTTTTGTTTGTGTATGTGGTGAAAGTCTAGCTTCCAAAGTCACAGGCCAAATTTGGAGGAAAATGAGTGTCAGGGAACAGTCACTCTGTTAAATCCCCAAAAGGAAAGCATCCAGCAGTAAAATTCAAAACCTATTTTAATTCCAAAGCCTATGCTATCTTCTTGAATGTATTACTGACAGCCCTTATAATGACGAATGGTGCAAAAATACAGAGTACAAATGGAACAGTTCTTTACCAATGGATATTAGAAGCAAATATAAATTTCTTGCGATAGATGACAGTTTTCTGTCACCACAGCTCTGCAGTGATAAGGCAGCTGTTTGTTTCCCAAGAAAAGGAGACCCTTGCTACATGGATCATTTTCATAGTGACAGCCTTGACAAGTTTGACATTTGCTTCATGAAGTATTCTAAAGCAGCCATCAAGAAAATGCCCCCTCTGGGACCACTGGATATCTGACAGTTGTACCTTTTAATGCGCATCGCCATTAATTCTTTCTGTCAAAGCCCACCAAAGCCCTGCAGCGCAATCTCTGCTGATCTGGGACACTATGAAATGGAGGCTATGAAGGGACTAACCATTACAATGTAAGCAAACATGACATCAATTAACTGGAAGCAGCTCTCCACCCCACTTCGTTCAGTGAAAAGAGCAAGGCTGGAGTGTTTCCTTACCGAGCAGTACGTGCTGCCGAGCTCTAGGTGGCAATGCAAGGCCAGCAGAACTACTTTTACACTAAAGCTCCTCTTTAAGAAGCTCTAAGCAGCTGCATGTTTATCACAAACTCTTTCCTTTAACTCGCACTGCTACAAGAACTTCAAAGTCTTTTTGAAATGTTTGTCAGTGTTCTGTATTTTCTATTTCCTTGTTTCTAATTCTGATTATACAGATAAATGTACCATCGCAAGAGCCCTTACAGTCAAATTTCATTTAACGCTTAGTACAGAAGTGGAATTTCATGCCAGATTTCGAATCTTCCATCTGTTCCTCTCCTTTTTAGGAGGAAACCATTCCACTGAGTGGTCCCTTTGGCTGACTGCCACTACAGTTGGGATCCTCTTCAGGGCAGGTGGTGCTTGAAACCCAACCATTGTTTTATGAGTTCAGCTGGTTCTCCTTGAAGAAAGTAGAGGAAAATGTTTCCTCTTTAAGAATTTTAGTCTCTAAAGGTTCAGGTTTATGAACATTTGACTGCACCTATAAATGCTTAGATATCACAAACCTGAAACATCAACTAAGAAAGAGATGAAAAGCAGCTTTAACGGGATTGTACTGCGCCCATATGGGACAAGCCTTCTTAATTTCCACTCCAGTGTGAGAGGGCACTCTAGTTTTCAAATCTGAAATGGCCCTGAAAAAGATTATTTTTAACGCAAATTTGTCCTTCAGTTATAATAATTACATCTGTGCATATATAAACACATATATGGAAACTAAATAGCATTTTCTACTTATGCAGCAACATAATAATTATTTTTATGATTTGTAAATTTAAAACAGAAAGTTCCACTTTATATATTCTCGTAATACTACTACAGAATAATATTTCATAGCCTAGAAAAGCATATTATAATGAAGATAATTTTAAACATTTATGGTTATACTTTCACCATATTTACACTATACATTTACAAAATTTTAAGAAGCAAATCTTATTCATGTTTGTTTTCTTTATACTAGGAAATAAAATGGCTTCTTTTTACAATACAGGAGAACAAAAGGTGCTCAGGCCAACAGTAAGGAATTAATAGATCTATTTCTTAGTACTATTTCATGAAAAAAACAAAACAAACCAAGAAGAAAAAGTTTAATTTTTAAGTGCTCAATTGTTACGTTACCAAGATACATGTATCTTGGTAGGTACTAAATGACAGCTGAAGATTTTTTCAGGCTTTAACTGCTTTCTCAAATAAGTTTGTGAAATATAATCTGCATATAATGTATTAATCTATATCTAATATCTAATATCTATAGCCCTTTATCAAGAAGTCTGAATATTCTTTGCTTCAGAAATGATTAACAACATTAAATGGAAAAGTAGGCACAACTGAGTTATAGAAAAATGCATCTGTAAGCTACTAGCAAGACATGCTGCCCAAAGTTGAAGGCAGCTGAAAGACTTCACTGTAAACATCACTGAAGGACATGTTTACGACAGAAAAAGACAGCACTACCATATGAAAGGAATAAATTCATCTCAATAACAGAGAAAATATGGACCCTAATGGAAATGTTTTAGGAAAAATGAGTGCATTGCATGCTTCTGACCAAAATTAATTACAGTTTTAATGTTTTACATTTCCACCATAATTCTTTAAATGGTGGATTTATTTCATAGTAATAAACATTCGGTTCATTAAGTAAAGTTCAAAATCTGTGTTACTCGCTACATTTAACAACCTTTGGCCCTCTTCTTCTGTATTTCTTGATTCAGGTTTCCAAAGCATTGAATAAGCAATTGAGGAACACAAATTTCATGACTCTGCATATTTAGGCTTCTTATTTCATTGAAGACAAAGGGCAATTAATCTACCATTCTATATAGAATTTCAACTTTAGTGAGCCATGATAGATACTGAAATGAACTTACAGGAAATGCTTAATTAAATTACTCTAAAAAGCATAACTAAAGTTTTTCCCTTTCTTATGACAAAAGAAAATGCACATTTAATTGGAAAAAGCCTACTGTAGTATTATAAATTTAATAATTTTAGAATTCATGAAAATATTGCTATAATGTGAGAATTCAGAAAGCTTTTTTCTTCTTATTTCATCAGAACATTTCACCTGAGCACAGCCATGAAATTCTGTTCAGGCTCAAGGCATAAAAGCTGGAACTTTCAATGGCGTTAATATGATGACGTAGGAGTCTGAACAACAGCAAAGGCCTTTATTTTGTCACTTATTTTCCAAAATGTGATATAAGAAAATGTTGTAGAAATGACTTTATATTTGCTGTAATGCTGAACTCCTATATTTAGTCACAATCCATAAAGTTGCCAACAAAACAGATAGAAATGAATGAAGCTGGAGAAGTAGATGAAGGATAGACTGTGAGAGCAAATAGAATCTGTACTACTGCTGAAGAAATTAGAGAATAAAAATACTTTTGCTTTAAAAAACCCACCAAACCCCCCCAAAATTCCTTTCAGCAGGTCCCCCAAAACACATAATGATATTTAAATTCAGAATCCGACAACCATAACTAAGCAAACATTTCAATTAATTCAACAACATCAATTAAATAAAATCCCCAAAAGAGCATTTTAGGCTAGGACCAGATCCATAGTGTTGTATTAGCAGTCCCTTCCATCTCTGATGGAAGATCTACTCTTTCCCTACTGTTATCATTCATTTAATCTGAATTAACACAAGCATTGCAGACCTACACAGAAGTCAAAATCATTGCTTTCCAAGCTGTAGAAACATACTTTTAATTTGACTATATAATCAGAATGATTCCCTTCATCCATTTGGCTAGGGACTTGAAACCTAAGAAGACAAGAAATCCATGGCTTTAAAGGCTGGACTTCAGTTGGTTTGATGGCAGAGGAAGTGTTGTAGATTTGTTTCTGTATTTTGACTTTATTGCTCTTTTGAAGGATCATGTTCTGACCCTATAATGATGCCTGAACAATCCTGTTTCATACAATAGATTAAATCAGTTGCCTTTGAAGCACCAAGGGTGTATTGGTAATTAACATGTAGCCAATATGGAATCAAAATTGTAACATTTAGTATACCAAGGTTTTAATAATTTCAGGCTGATCAGCTTCTAAATTAAAAAAAAAAAAAGAAAAAAAAACAACGTATCAGATTTAACAGTAGATCTCTTCGAACTCCATTCCTCTTTGCATTTCCAAGCAAGGATCTAAAGCCAAATGTCATTTAATTCAGTGGGTATACTGAGGATGTTTTGGTAATTTGTCATGATAGGAAGGTTGCTTCACTGTAGTTTTCTGAAGTCAGAATCAGATTAAATTCTTTCAACTGCAAATAATGTGATGTCCAACCATTTAATGTTTCAAATATCATCAAAAATAACTTTCCAAAAAGCGTGCCCTGTGTAATCAGCATCTGCCCTCAAACATACTCTGAAATCCTTCCAAAACCTTGTATCTAACAATATTTATACCCTTTGTGGGAAAAAAAAAAAAAAATTACTTGCCTTTTGGAAAATTAGAATCAAATTAATTGACAGACCTCATCTCAATAATGGTAGTCACTGCAAACAGGGCTTCTTAAACGTTCATTGTGCATTTCTTTCTGATAAATTTGTAAGTCACTGTTTCACTAAACCTCATCAAAGTCATCTTTTGGTTTGTCAACAGCTTGCTTCCTATCTCTGCCTACTCTCCAACAAATCACACACAGCTTTCTTAGAAGAGTGGGAGAAAAAATACTTTGATGTGATTGAATTACTGAAAAGCTATATTCTAAAAGATTCCCAAGGCTAGGGAAATTTGGCTATAACTAATTAGTGTTTTGCATATTTATGCTAGAAGAGCTCATTACAGAGCTTACATTATAAATTGTTGTTTATGTACTTTTTCCTTAACACTCTGAAGTCACTCAATATCATTCATTGAAACTCCTTTTGAAGCTCACTAAACTCTATGCCTCAGAAGGCTTTTTGTCTCCCATTACATTATACCACAGTGCTTCCAAGACATAATACTCTTCACCATAATATTCTGTACCATTAAGGAGCCACAACTTGCAAACATGTATACATGCATTGTTACATTCAGCTCATCTGATTACTGAACTGAGCAGTACCATTGACTGGGGCTACGTATGAGCTACACTGTAGAACAACGCTTCTCTGGAATGGACACCAAGTTTAAACAGCCCCTGAATCAAGCAGGGCATTTTCATTATGGGTATTTAAGAGGAAATTGAGGCTATTTTCAGAGGGCTATGTTCTCCCGAAATCCTAGTGCTGCCACTCAACTGCCTCTACAGAGTTTCTGTCCGTCACCTTAGGATGGGTCAGCTACGGCCCCACGATGATGTTTGGTACTTGCTGCTCTCTGCTCTTGCTCAACAGCTGCTTTTGTATCTGTCTGTGTTACCTAATAACATCAAGCAAAACCTTCTATCTTCATTCATTTTACTTAGTTGCAATCTATTTGGTTTTATTCATTGGCTTTTCTTTTTCTGCATATACAGGAGCTCCAGGAATTGGATATCATGATTCTAAGAACTAACAGACAGTAGCTCTTTCATTATTTTCTGTTTACTGATGATTTAAGATAAACTGGCCATGTTTCCTTCACTCACAAAACTGAACGGGTAGTATATAAAAAAAGGTTATGTAGAAAAAACAGGTTCATGTTCTTCCTTGGCAAATACCACTTAGTATTTGAGACAACCCATTTTGCTGCTTCCTCTCCTCTACATGTAAGTTAGACAACCAACACATCCAGAACCACAGAAGCTTGTAGCACTCCCATTTAAATCAGCACTTAAATTTAGAAAAAAAGATAACTTTACTACTACTTCTGCCAAAGTAATTTTTAAATACGATTATTAACGATATATAAGACTGTGAAGAAAATACAGCAAATGCCATCTATTTTGGCAGACAACAAATCATACTTTTCCTGCATTAATTGATGTTTCTCTTTGTCTGTCAGTGCTCTCCTTAATGTCACTGAAAGTTATTAGCATTAGTTACTTGTTACTTGAATTGGACTTAGGTATTTTCAATTCATTTGCACTTAAGGAAACCTTTCAGGAGATAAGTTTTCAAAAGACCAAATAATGAAAAATTTTGTTAGCTGTTGCTTCCCCTGTCCACTGAAAAGTCCACCAAATGATGCTTTTTAAGACCTAGATACAGAAAGGCCTCTAGGTCCTTCGAAGATTTGCTGTTCAAATTGATAAATACATAGATATAATATTTATTTATCTATTATATTAATAAATAATCCAAATCTGGCCAAGTCGTATCATACCACAGGCTATATAAACACATCTGGGGAGTTTGATCATGTAGAGTCTAAAATCAGCTATGAAAAAAAATGAAAGAAGAGAAGAACAAGAAGTAAAACATCAGAGAAGCTAAGGGGGTCAGGAGAATGGCCATGCACATTAATCACATTTTGGTATGCCTAATAAATGAAGAAAGATTAAAAAGTGGCTATCATCAAAATGTAGCCATTAAATGCAAAAATGTAGCCAATAAAACTGCTTCAAACAGATTTTTTTTGTTTAATAAAACAAATAAACTGATTGTACAGGACAGACAGAAAAAATCAGACAGTTATTGCAGATATTTTATCAGAACAATACTAAGGCTTGAGTCAGTCTGTAGATGTGTCCTTCTGCAGGGGAAACTGAGCTGAGGTCAAGGGGACAACTCCCTGTGTAGGAAAAGCTGAGGAAACCTCTGGATTTCTGGAACATGTCATTGAAGAAGAGGAAGAAATGGAGAAGTGGTACTTAACAGGTTTTCTAATCTAAAGGAGAGTCACTAACAGAAACCAACATAAAGCTAATGAATGTGCCAATAGTAAAGCAAGGTCTGAGACTGAGATGAGGAATTTCTCAGCTAAAATCTCTGACATTTGTACCCCTACTATAATGCTTATTTGGCCTGGAGGGTGTGGAGATTGAACTCACTGCTACATTAAAGAACGTATCTGTAAAATGTGAATAGTAATACTTTCAATGTCAGGATGGGAGTTCTATGCATGAAAAGATTTATATAAGTGCTAAGTGCTGTCATTGTTATTACATTCAGAAAGTACAGAAGACTTTAAAAGCATTAACTTTTCTAGCACAGAACATCACCCATTCTTTCTGAAGCCAGAAAAGAAGACATAAAATGAGTGTAGTTATGGCAAGAAATTGTCTGGTTTTAAGTTCTGATGCGTATTTTTTGTCTCTAGAAAAGGTAAACAACCATTAATAGCAGGAATTTTATGATACATGACATTGTATAATATGCAGCAACCTATAAAATATATGAAAAACAGTTTTACTTGATATAAACTTGCTTTTTGTCAGGAAATTATTTAATTGGAAAGATGCTTTGAGAGCAATCAGAAAGCAATGCATAAAAAAAGATGTCTGGTTTGGAATGATGAATAAAGAATGGAGTCAATTTTTAAAATATAATGTAATAAGGAAGTAACTACCAAGTCAGTGCTAGTACATCATCCAGAGGGATCAAATGAAATTGATGTGTCTATTCCTTTTTCTCAGAAGAAGAAGCACCTGCTCTCCAAGGAAGACCACATCCTAATGGATTTTAAGTGGTGGTCCATCTTCTCTCTGTGAAAACTGCAGCGGTCATCTGGAGTTAGGTAAAGTTTTTTTATATGAATGTACTTTCACGTTTAGGCCATCTTGCATCATTTGAAGATAATTGTTAAGACTGTGTTCAAGAATTACATCTTTGGGTATAGAAACTTTTGGATATTTATCTTCTGATTTTGGATTTTTAAATAGTATCATTTATGTCCTGTCTTGTGCCTAGAATTCAAACTTTACTGTCCATTCAGTGGACAGTGGAACTGTCACACACAATATTCCTTTCATCCAAGAACAGCAATCACTCATTTGTCCTAGCAACATCACATTTTCAGACATGGTCAGCATTGTCTCTACATATAACCAATTTTTTCTCTTGAAAATCTTTATTTCATTGAGAAAAATAAAAGGCAGAATTTTCTTTAATATATTTAAAACTTTAATTACAGGAAGATGGCTACTGATACTGTCCAACATGATAAAATACTTTCTCTGAACAGAACTGTCACTAATACAGTATTTAAATTTACAAAGTGATTTCCACATGAATGCGATTGTTCCAGGCTGAAAACAACATTTTAAGTACCATAAACAAACAAGAGATGAATGTACAAAATGAACTGTTTAACAGGGGTTTATGTACCCCTTGTGCATTGTATTTGGAAATGAAGTCCTTAAATTCAGAGGCAGAGGATTCTCTTTGGATTAGAAGAGACACATGCAGTCCTTTCAGCAGCATCCTTTTATACAAAATTTGGCACTAACACCCTGTTTGCTTCAGCAAATGACTTCACGCTTTGTCCTTTTAATCCAATTTCCACCATAATATAGACTGAAGTGTCGTGAAAATACTGAAAGAGGATGCCTGGAAATTTATTGCATTAGAAATCTAATCCAGGTGGTAATCCAATCCCACACAGCAGATTTCTCATTAACTGAGATGTTCAACCCACAGATGGCTTTATACAAACTAGCATTCTGCTCTAGCTATGACTGGAAATAATCCTCACACATCAAGACATGACTCAACAAGGCAGGTAAGAGGCTAAGTCTGACAAGAAGAGGAACAGTCACTCTACTGAAAGCTACGATAATTGATTGTAACACTCATCCCAGGTTGAATAGCTCCGATTTGTAGGTTATTACAGCCATAGGTACTTGGCTGATGCAGCCCATGAGAATATAAGCCCGCCTATTCAGCAAGAGCTTCATCATTAGGTACTGTCTCCTCTCGGGTGAAAGCACCACAAGTACCTTAAACAGCCACCCCACAGCAGACAGGAGCCCATTCAGAAAAACCTTATTAATATTTTACCATCACAGAAAACAACAATGTCCTAGCCAATGGACATTGCTACTTTTGTCTTTTATTTCTTGAACTGATTCTTTCCTGGAAAGGACAGGCACTTGCAGATGCCAGCAGCTTGTCATGTATGTGTCCTGGCCAGAAAAGCAGCATCCCCGTGTTCTCCTTGTAAAAGCCATGGGTCCATTTGTGTCCCAAAGGCAACACAAGGTTGCTGCTCATTGCTTGTGAATATGAGGTCAGACTTTCTGTCAGCACAATGAGATTCACCAGGCATTTAAATAAAAAAATACAAACCAAACAGTTTTTAAGAAACTTAAACATGATGAAAGCATAGAATTAAGATATTCCCATCACAACATGCAGTGCCACACACCTTTTTATCCTAGCCAAACAACTATCTATTCACAGAGGTGGTTGTCTTTAACCTGTCTTGAGCAGAAGGAGGAGAAAGAAAATGGTGTACACCCATATTAAAAATTTCTATCAAATGCTTCACAAAAATTTGTGAAGCTAACATTTTCTTAATGTAGTTTCTTTCAAATTTGTCAGTTTTATACTCTTCTTCACAGAATGGTAAATTTGTTCCTTAATAATTTCTGTAATTCTTCACAAAATATAAGGTTTTTTTTATATAGGATATTTCAAGGTTAGGCTGGTAGAAGCAAAAAAATGTGCAGGAAAGAGAAAGAATACCCAAAACCCCAGAAAATACATTCCCTGGCAATATTCTTTTCAACGTGATTTGAACTGCAGTTTTCCTGCACTGGGTCAATAAATCAGCCTTCTTGCTTAATGAAAAGGATTTGCATTTCTGGCCTATGTAAAAATACAGGCTGTATCTGTGATTCTCTTTTTCCTGTTTCTCTGAGTGACTGAGGTGACAGCTAAGATCTTTATTTTGTCTGAATAGTTCAATAAATGCAATACAGCCCTCCCCTACTCCTTGGGTAAAGTCCCCAACATATTTTTTTTTCATTTTCAAGGTCTTATCCACTGATACAGAGACTAAAAGAGAATTTTCTCTGTGCCCAATTGGTTGTTTTATTTTGACCTGATAACTAGACAAAAGCTAATGAAAACAACACGTCTCAAAGTTGCTCCGCTTTCCTCCCACAAACTGCTTTCTTAACGTGTGTAGAACTTCATATTTAGGTGCATATTTCACCACCTTCAGGCTTGTTTCCTTCTAGCTTTCACAGCCTACTTCACAGAATTCTCATATTTTATCCAGGAAAGTTCCTGGAGATCCTTAGGATGATGCTTAAAATCTTCTCAGTATAATTTCCTTTGGATACAAGCTCTTCTTTCTTTCTTTGTTGCTGTTCTTCATCTACTTCCTTAAAAGAACATCTATTGGAAGAAGGATAAGGTAGACATAACCGCTTACCACTTACACTTACAGATATGTTCAAGGTGGGGGAACTGAGTAGATTTCATTTCCCTAGAAAGGAAATTTCTGGCAGTTGTTTCGCTTTTTTAAAATTTGGAGTCATAATTTTTCCTCTAATCTTACATTAAGAGAATGAAAGTGAAGAAACTGAAACAGGCACCAGTCTTTCCCTCTCTCTAAAGATCTAAAACATATTCTGGGATTATGTTCCAACCAGACAACCACACCTATGTGGACACAGTGACATATCTTTGTTATCACTTTCATAAATCAAATTTTAAAATATTTTAGAAGTCCCATCACATTAATGTTTCACCACTTGGAAGAATATTCAGATTCCATAGGAATGAGGCCTATAGCTATGAGATATGCCATGAGATATGTAGTGAAGGGATTTCCATGAGATGTGTCACACCCAAACCCTCTGATCTCTGAGGACTAGCTGGAAAGCAAGGGTGTTTATGTTCTGCCAAATTTCTATACTCTTAATGCAACAGATTCTAACTGTGATAACAGCAGCTTCTGTCTCAAGTGTTAGAGATTTTCTGAGGAATACAGCAGGTTGTGATCATATTCAAATCAACTGAGATAATTTTCCTAACTAACTTCTATACGTAAAATCATCCTGCTTTCACCATGCCAGATGCATGTGCCCCACTAATCCAAAAATATTAAATGCATAATTGAATTTCATTTCCTTAGGGCATATGATTTCATAACCCATGGCAGGAAAGGATGAGAAGAGTCAATCAACAACAAAATGCCTGTCCAAACAAACAAAAGGCCAGACCTCAAAAAAAGCTTGGCTTGTGCTTTCTACATTAATGTTCATGAACGAATGCTCTATCAAGCCCTTCAAAATCAAGTAGTAGATACTCTGCAGTTAATTTTTTTCATACTCTGAGAGGCACTGTCAAGGATATGCTGCTTAAGAAACTTTCCCTTCAGAAAGCCCTAGGTGTATCTCTCCTGAATGTGTCACTGAAATACCATTTTCAAATGCAAGACTGGCTGACTTGCTGAAATTTCTAAGCCATGCACTTACAGCTAACTGGAATGCTATGAAAAGACCAATATGACCTCACTTCTGACAAGTGACAGCCTTCCTTAATGAAGTTATTTGGTGCTAGAAGATGTGAAATGATCTCCTCTGAAAACATTCTGAAGATAGGAATTCTCATGCTGGAATTCAGAAGCCGCCACCAGTCAATCAAAGTCTAACATATTATATGATTCTGGAGTTTGCTTGCCTCAGAAGGATTGATGTATGTTTGAAAAGTATGAGGTACTAGCAGTCAGCGTGCCTGTTCCATCTGCCATGAAGACATCACAGTTGTTCTGCAAAGCAGACAGGCTCCTGTGGCTCTGGAAGGGATGAAGACAACCAAGGACTTCTCAGTACTTTCATTTCAAAGCACAAAAAGCTGACTTGTAATGAAATCAGTTCTTCTGACGTCTGAAGATACTGAGTTTACCACAGTGAGAAAAGCCTCTGCTATGTGCAATTATACATATTGGTAGCCTAATGCAGGTTTTGTCTGATGAACTTGTCCCACACTATTTTGAACCAATATTTTGAAAAATGCACTGTGAATGCAAATTTGCCAGCCTGCATCTTCATAGCCAAAAGCGAAATGTGGTGGCCTAAATAAGTGCCTGATTTCCAAGAGGTATGATCCCATACTTTGATACAGACATTATCCTCATACAGAATCTCCTTTATTCTGAACCACAATGCAGTGGAACCTACCAGTTAAAGCAGGTTCTTATCCTGTATGTAGGCAGCTGTTCGATTGAAGTACTGTGTTATTCTGAGCCCTCTGACATGGCTGACCACAGTTCCGTGTACATAAAAAGCATAATGTTACAAAAGCTTCCTAAGACCTGAACAAAGCATAACCAAAGGTAATCAATTCATTTCTCTGCAGTTGGATATAGAACCACTATTAATTTCAGTGATTGTGACTCAAATTATTCTTTCCTTTGTTGAGCTCTCTGAAAATTAGGAAATTTGCTTGCACAAGATGCATTTGATGGACAGTAGAAGGAATGCCTAGAACATAACTCATCATCCTTATGTTCCACATTGATTTTAGGATGCAACAATGCAAAAATTCCCTAATACATATGCTAAAAACATTCTGGCAAGAACAGTTGGCAAGCTGTTCTACGGAGTGCCCATCCAAGAGTAAATTCCACTCTGTCTGCAAATAATCACAAAAGGTAAAGATTCAGAGTCTGTAGGAACTGGAAATGTTTACAGAAAGAATTAAAATTGAAATTGCAAGTTTCTTTCAAGCCACTGATCATACGGTATTAAACAAGCTTTATTGCCTTATCATAGCAATTAATTTTTGTTTCACATTAATGACATTCTTATCATGCCTGAGATGCTAATGCAATGTGACAACAGCAAATACCGTAACATCACTTAGCTTATCCATGTCACTTGTGGGGACAAATTCACAGCTTTACATTAATGACCTTCCAAACATACTAACTCCTCCCAAAATGGACTGCTTTTGTGATTTTGTTATAGAAAGATTCATTCTCACATTGTCCTTTAATATCTGATTTTTAAAGAAAACAATTATCACATTTCTAGGCAGCACTTCTAAACCAAAACACTGGGTATACCCCCACAAAATTATATTTTGATGTTTCTTATTAAATACATGACCTTACTAAATCTCCCAGTTTATTTCCCACTTTATCATCAATGTGATGTGATACTAATGAGTGATTAAAGTTATATTTATTGCTGGAAGAAAACACTTGGAGTTCAAAGTAAAATTCTCACATACATCAGAAACAATAAGACTTCATTTCAGCTTTCTGCTTGTTTGCAAAAAGCCGTGATGGATGCCTTGGGTCTTTTGTGATGGGACTGGCTCCAAAAAAAAGCAGTGTCTCTTCTGACCAGGTACCTCAGAGAGCACCTCTCTCAGAAGACTGCAAAGCTGCAGCTGGAATTAGGGAGCTAGTAGCCACAAATGTGGCGTTGCTGCTGCAGGGCTTAGGAAAGGAGCATTCACAAAGAAAACACAAAACTTAACCATTCATCCTTCAACAGATTAGAGAAGTATGGGACATGACACTTTAAAGCACTACAAATCCAATGGTTTTAAAACAGTAGTAAAGGGACAGCTGCGAATTCTGCAAGACAGATGCGAATTCTGCAAAACAGATTCTACAACTTTCCTCTTCTGTTATTATTTCCTTACAAACAGTACCAACACTTCCCTGCATTTTCTTGTTAGAGAAGCTGGAAGCAGAGCTGAAAAGGTGTTGAGATACCATAGTATTTATATGAACTGTAGTATTTGTGTATAAAATGCTTCATTACAAGTGTATTTTGGATTATAATTACAGTCTTATTAACCCAATTACTTTGCTATGTATATATTAAAACATAATTATATACTGTGATATGTACCTCTCCACTATTATATTTACTGCTAAGACTGATTTTAACTAAATTAAGAGTTCATTCAGATACACTCAGTATACATGTATATTGTATTTTTTTCCCAGACTACATTACTATTGTACAAAACAGTAAAGTGCTAGATATATCTTAAGTTTTCTGTAAGAATAAAATGGGTACCTTTAAATTGACACTAAACATGTGCCATAGTTTTCTAATGTCTTCTAAACAAAATATTTGCAGGATTAGTAGGAAGTTTACTGCAAGCTTGTTTTAACTTTGACTTGACCTTCACTTTTTTTTTTAAAAAAACAAGGTTTTTGTATTCATACATATAATCCCTTTGAAGATGGGGTTAAACTTGTCCGAAGCACTTTAATAAAATACTGAAAACCTCCTTTAATTTATGGCATATATATTTTCAAGAAGGAAAATGCTGATATTATCTTGGTTATAAGCTCGCTGCTGAAATGATTTAGATATTCTTTTCCTTTCACACAGTATCTGTATAAAGCTTTTCTTTGCATGCAATGAATTATAGTTGACACTTCAAACCTATTCTATCAGTATCTTCTAGTTCAGAAAAATGAGAAAACATAAATATTTATTCTATGTATACAGAAAAGACACAGGACTCTGATAAAAACGATCCATTATGGAGTGATGAATAATTGTTACATGTGTCACACTTAGAACAGTAAAGGGCAAAAAAATTTGCCACTTTTTAATATGAGGATTTGAGGTTATTGTGCAAATAAAAATGCAGTCATTTTATCATAGTGAGCTGATAAGTGTTCGGCCCAGTGATTTTTGATGCCATTCACTTCATGACTCTATGGATGATGAAGCTGCTTGATACAGATCCTTGGTCTGATTTGACATAGCCTATTAATGACGTGCTTTAACAGTGGAAAAGTATTTATGCAAACAACCTTCCATTTTCCTGGTTGATATGCGCAATACCTCTCTAGCTTAAGTTTACCAATTAATAAAACTAGGAATTCACTTGTTCCATTCTGTGATCTGCTCATTGTCTTTAATCTTGTTTCTACTACTAACTTAAGTTTCTACATTATGTAGAGAAGTAGAGGCTATTATAACCTGCTTAATAATAAACACCATAGGACAAGAATGTGAAATTTCCAAATATTTAAAACAATATTATCAGCCTTCTCATAAGTCTTTCCTTTAAAAAAAAAAAAGATTTCTCCTATTAAGTGTAAACTCTAGCCAAAACACAGTAAAAAGAACTAATACAATGTTATTTATTCTTTTTCTTTTAATCCACAATGTCTGGTTTTATACTAGAAATGAAAGCTCTTTGAGGTAATTATCTTCCTTTTTTTTTTTTTTTTTTTTTTGATTCAGTGATTTTAACCATATAGCCCTGACTGCAACACTGAAATGCATTCATGATACAAATTATGGAGCTAAAAACAAATACCCAAAATTCCAAGTTTTTGGGGTAAGATTGACACAAGAAAAGCATACTATTTAATTGCACAGAATTATTTGCTAATTTTTGTTATGGGAGCTTCACAGACTAATGTAGAGACCCTGTACTTACTAAATTCAGTACATATTGATTCAAATGAAAATAAAGTAGTATTAATCCAGTAAATAAAAAATAAGAAAGTTCTAAAGTTATAGTACTCTGGAAAATTGGCTAAGACATTTTCTTAAAGGGCTATGTTTGTATTAAACAGTGAACTAGAAATCACAACTCATAGATGCTTACTTAGCTGAAAAAAAATTCCAACCTGGAACCACAGCATATCCACAATACTGCATCTGAGAAGTTTTAATTTTTGGCACAATTTCTTGGCTTCATCACTACACATGGGCATTGGCAGCTTGTGACAGAAAGAAATAAGGAGCTACAATGGACAGGAGCAAATATTTCTCTAGTCCAGTTTCTTGCCACGTAAAATGGCCACAGGCAGACACCCAGAGAAGACTGCAAGATGAAAGCAAGAACAAATCAAATTTACCCATATTAGTTTCCCAAATTAAATATTATTAAATACAATTACTTTAGAGATAAAGAAATTCCACCTGAAACACTTAGTATCATATGAAGAATTTAGAAAACACAGGCTTTAGAAATAGTATTTTCAAGAACACTCCAAGCTCTTCCACCTTTTGATCTTAGATAAAATAATTGAAATAAATGTTGATTTCAAATTTTCTTTGAGTTTTCAGTGCCTCTGCATGAGATCTTGAGGCAAGGATGGAGGGATCAAATGTATTTCACTCCACGGCATAAGAAAGACCTTGCAGAGTCATGCTTGTGGTGAAGAAGGAAGTTTCCTCCACTTCATCTTTCCTTACAGGAGCAGGGATTAGATTTATGTCTTTGGTAAGGTTTTAATGTGCTTCCCCTTTTTGAATAACTTGGTGCCTCTGCAGACACTAAAAGCTTTCTCAAGTAACACCATAACTTCAAAATTGGGTTATTTTTACTCTGCTGCTTATCAGGCTACAATATGAAAAATGGTGACTTTAGGATTATCTACACACTGAATAAAACCATCATTTTTGCCTCAATCCCCATTTCAGATATCACCCTTGAAACTACAAAGAGACTGTTGAAACAAGCAACATTTTGCAGAAACAAACATCTAAAATTTTGCACAGCATGCACACATGCACACAAATTATATTCTGTGGGTGAATCCATTTTTAAATGCTGACTTACTGAGATTTTTTTCCCAGAGCTAAATATATAAAAAAAGACTCTCAAAAAATGAGAATAAAAATAAGTATCTAAAATGCATTAAAAAATCTCTGCTCCCTTCCTCAGATTCTCTTTCTTCATGCACTTAGTAACTTGTCTTCCATTTTGAGTATTTTACCTCCCAGATTTAGAGATTTTTTAGAACAAATATGCCTTTATTTGACTAATTTTTTACACTTTTGTAATGGGTATTTTCTAAAGGGCTGTCTTTATCCTTCTGAACTCTGGACATCTATTTTTGTAATACCCATGTGACCCTATGTGACCAACGCTGGATTAACTGAGTTTACCTATAGCAAGTGCCTATAAGTAGTAGACAAAAAGTCTACTGAAAATTTGGGGGAAACAGTAGTCAAGTACAATCAAAGGATTGGAAAACATACAGGGAATGATTCTATTGTCAGTTGTACAGATTTAAGGCAAGTTTCTCCACTGGCAGCTTGTTTTCGAATTTAGATTGTAAGTCTCCTCAATATTAGAAGCTACTACTTGAATTTTTTTCTGCTTTCAGATAGAATTCTCAGGTTAGAATCCTAGATTTGAACTCAGAATCATGGAATTATGGAACCCTTTAAGTGGAAAAAATCTCTAAGATCACCAAGCCCAACCATTACCCTACCAATGCCAAATTCACCAGTAAACCATGTCCCTAAGTGCAAGACCTTCAAGTCTTCCAAATATCTCCAGAGAGATAGAAACTCGATTGTTTCCCTGAGGAGCCTGCTGCAATGTTGGATAACCCTTTCCTTCAATATTTTTTCCTAATATCCTATCTAAACTTCCCCTGGCACAACTTGAGGCCACTTCTGGTCCTGTCACTTGTTACCTCGGCGAAGAGACCGACCCCCACCTCAGTGCAGCCTCCTTTCAGGCAGTTGTAGAGAGTGTTAAAGTCCCCCTCAGCTTCCTTTTCCCCAGGCTAAAGATCGCCAACTCTTTCAGCTGCTCCTGACAAGACTTGTGCTCCAGACCCTTGCAATGCCATTGCCTTCTCTGGACTCACTCCAGCACCTCAGTGTATTTCTTGTAATGGAAAGCCCAAAACTGGACACATGATTCAAGGTGTGGCCTCACCAGTGTCAAGTACAGGGGGATAGTCACTGCCCTGGTCCTGCTGGCCACAGTAACGCAGCTACAATTCAGGATGTCACTGGCCTTTTGGCCACCTGGGCACTCTGTTGGCTCATGTTCAGCTGCTGTCACCAGTACCCTGAGACTTTTTAGCTGGGCAGCTTTCCAGCCTCTCTGCACCCAGCCTGTACCGTTGCATTGCGTTGTGACCAAGAGCAGGACACACATGGTTCCCTGCACCTCGATGAATCCAAATGAACACTGGTAGTTTTCCAACAAGCAAGGTGTGGATATGCCTCTGTCCACTAATAGTCTGAAAAGATTTCTCCTGATAAAGATCAAAAAAAAACTTCACAAGGATGAAAGCAGATGCACACCACTATGTGTGAATTCCAATGCTTGTGGTCCTTGATACCAAATAGGAGTCTAAATTTTGTGTAACTAATCACCTTAAAAGCAAAAATTGATCCTAATTTGCAGAAAGAAGCAGGTTTTTCATTAATTACAACATTAGCTCTTAATTTTAGTCAATCTCCTGAACAACCCAAATATGACAAGCCTACTTTTGTGGGGTAAACTGAGAATATGGCTGTAAAATAGGAAAAAAGTGCTCCTTTTGAATGGACAAACATGGAAGAACTGGCTAATACATTAAATCCAGAAACACTAGCGAGTGTTTTGAAGATTATTTTCATTTATTTTTTCTAGAGCACGCAAATGACAATGCAATCTCAGTGTCAGCCCTGGATCATTTAACTTCATGCTGACACTGAAGAGGGAAGTCAAGGTCCACAGCTATGCATGTCCTTCACCCCCATGGATCTCACTCCATGGTCTGCCAGAGTAGCCCACTGACCCAGCTCAGTTATCTGCTAGTCCAACACAGACTGCCCTTTCAGCAGCAGTGTGGGCTTGGTCTGGCAGCCAATGAATTGCAGAGCATCTCCAGAGCCCATCTCAGCCATCCTCCTAGGTCAAAGCCTCCTCCAGGTGCCCTGGGAAGTCCTCTGCAAGTATCTTCCTTGGTAAACACTGGCAGAATCTGTGGAGTTTTAGGCCAATAGTTTTAGCCAGCTAAGTCATGCAGTAGGCATATCTCCACCTCTACTGTGCATATGCAGAACTACAGAATAATACAAAGCAGTCATTATGAGAGGACACAGAAGTATCTTAATTGATAGGAGGTGCATGCTAATTCCCTGTGATGATTCCAACCAATTTAAACAAGAATCTTACCAGAGCAGATTCACCTACACCCTAGGACTGGATAATGGAAAACCAGCTTTCCACAGACACCGCTCCTCATTGCAGCCTAAGTCGCTCTGAATGTAACTATATTTTCAGGAACACTCCCTGTTTCTAAATAAAACAAAGACCATAGCTACAGCACAGAATATGTCGTTCTGGGTATTCCAGGTCATCTAGAGATTTTGAGAGACTAGGATAGCTACATAGCCACACTTAAAAATTAATTATAGGAAAACTGTTCACTTAAGAAGGATTCAGCAGGTCAATGAGGGCTATTAAAGATAATAGTGTGTGTTAACCTACTTGATAGTCTTTAGAAAATACATGCTTGAAGTTAATATAAATTTAGTTTTAAAATACTGTTAATTCAGGTAGATTAATGTATATATGACTATCATAAAAATACACACTAATAGTAAAAAGAGCTATTCTAACAAATAACAAATCACTTATCCTACTGCACTGAAATATTTAGGCAATATGAACTCTTCTAAATATGTCTAAATATTCTGTTTAACAGAATTACAGAGAAATGTAAAGTAACAATGCTTTGGCAAAGCAGCATTGGGACACTATTGGGATTGCACTGCAGTTTAGAGATAACCCTGAAGCAACTGGGTAGGGGAAATCTATATAACCTATGTTATTAATGACTACTGACTGACCTCTGCTTATCTTCACTACCTTAAGGATGACATTGGAATCTTTAACTCTGTTCGAGCCTCATTACCTCAAATCTAGCCTGTAATAACTTAAAAGGGTTCTGACGATATTTTCAACCTGTCATATTAAAATAGGAAATTTCTGATACTATGTATCATCTACAAAAAGGATCATTGCTTTGTTCATGTAGTGCAGTGTGAGCCCTAATATTTACACTGCATGCAATGACCAGAGAATGTATTAGCTTAATTTTTCACTTAAATATTACAGGTAAGAGAGAAGACAACAAATCCCTCAGGAAAGAAACAAAAAATAGAACATTAAGAGTGTGCACATAATATATTGAAGAAAGAAGCTCCATTTACTTTCCTCCAGGAAAGAACTTCCATTGTGTACCACACGTGCCACACAGGAAATGACAATAGCAGCTTATATGGCATTGCACCATGCCACATCATGGATATCTCCAAGGAGCACAGTCAAAGCTGACCACATAGTGCACTGAAGTGTACTTCAGGTACACTGAAGCTCACTGACACCAGTACAACCATCAAAATCCTCAGCAGGTGGAAACATCTCTAAACTTGAGCTCCTTGCTATTTTCCAGCCTAAAGCTTGCTTAATTCTAATTTTCTGATCAAATTTCCACTCTCTTCCTCTATCAAAAAAAAAAATTATGATTTAAAGCATGTCATTGAAGCTGAAAACAAAGCTGTTCCTTCCTCTTAGAATATAACAAGCTGTTTAATGCTCCATAACATTTTAAAGGGGGACAAATATAACAACATGCTCATTTCAAATTGAATTTACAAAAATTAATTTTTTTTTGTAGGCAAGGTGTTAAAGAAAAACAACATGTCTTATAAAATATACAGTAGCTGTAATTTAACTGCTTCTTCCTATCCTATCCATTTAAAAAATTGTTTCCGTTTTTTTTCTAAATAAAAAAGTATCAAGTATCATTTAAGGAAAGACTTTTTTCTCTTTGGAGGAACACAATTCCAACTTATCTGTCTTCAGAATATGAATACCAATTTGTACACAAGTCATCCTAAATGCCACTGCCTTCCTGCTTTCAATGCTGCTATTTTTCCAGAGAATATATCCACAGATCAATGACCCTTTCATGTGATCTGGAAATGCCAAAGAATAATACCTCAGGGAAAATACTGTTTTCACTTGAGTTAAAATATTAATTTTTACAACAGAAAGCAAGCAGAAATCCTAAAATCTTCGAGAATGCCATCCAGAAAATGTATAGACCTGGCAAATAATAAAAAAAGAAGTAATAGAGAACTAATAATTGTTCACAGGAAATAATTCTGAACCAAAGCCATAGTAATATTAATGAATCTCACAGATTAATAAACTGCTCATTTGGCAGCATTCACTGTAGCACATTTTTGCATGTTTGGCCATTTTTTTCTTACTGTTTATTAATTGCAGCTATTTGGAATTGATGATCTCCAGGGTACTTATCATTGCTTATCAAGACTGATGAATGCATCCCAGATGTTGGAGTCATGTGGAGGGTCTATCCATGCACAGGATCTGTGCTGAAATCCTGAATGTTTTCCTGCAGTGAACTTGCAGGCTCTCCTGACAACGGAAATGCAGCTGACAGAGTAAATTCCAGGAGTGCCTCTCCTTTCCCCTCTATCACTGCATGAGAAAGATTCTTATGCTGATGTGTGAGTATGCACACATGATGGGATAGTGCTTGCTGCCCTGTGGGGTCTTCCAATCTTTTCCTCTACCCAAAAGGAGAGTGTGATAACAGATTATAACACTTAATGAACTTTGATGGTGTGCTTTTCTCTGTAGTCCATGTGTAGACAGGATTTCTGAATTCAATCATTTGGGTACTGGGGGAAAAAACAACAGTTATTTTCTCAATTTTTAGCATGCTTTTAAAATTTCTTTTAGAAATATGGATGAATGTCAGGCAATAAAGGAGAAAACTGCAGAGATTTTAATTGTCTCTGCTTTGGCTATTACACAGTAGATATTTTCGTCATCTATATATAAAGTATCTTTGTGAAATCCTTTAAAATATGATTTCAAACCAATGAATGCCACTTTCTATTTGCCTTTAATTTCCTCTCAATAGTAAGTTCATCAGAGTGTAACAATTAACTAACTTAATTAAGCTAACTTAATTATGTTCTTTCATAGGTCAATATGTAGAGCTACTCAGATTAATAGCAGAGCTTGTAAAGTTAATCTTCTTGTATAATGCAAATGATGCCCAGTCATGTATTAAATACCTTCCTGAATAACAGATGATATAGGACTAAATGTACTTTAAAGAAGGGCAGAGACTGTGAAAAGGTTAAATAAAGAAAAATGTCTTGGATTTGTGGAAATTTTGAACAGATCTAATTCATTTTTTAAATTAATAATGTTCTTCTAAGAGGGACCCTCATTTCATAAGGCCATTTACAGCTTAAATATACATAAATAAATTTTGACTTCAAAAGCAGAACTGCATGACAGCATTTTCCAGCCATCTTGCACCCTTTTTATTTAGTTATTAAGAAGATTACATAAAACAGTCATGTGAAGAGATTAGAGGGAAAATATGAATTTCTAACTCCAGACCATTTACATGCTTAACTGTATTTCCCAGTTTATTTTACAGAGGAACCACTTCAGTAGTCAAAGGTATTATGTTCCTTTTCTCAGTTCATTATAAATTCACTTTTAACACAGTTAGAGTCTAAGGCTCTTTAGGCATGTGGCTTACCACTTCTGTTCTGGAATATTAATGGGAACTGCAGTAATAATAATAATAATTACTTGTAGAAGCATGAAAAGTAAAATCAGACAAATCTCTCGTGTGCCAAATAATCTGAATAGGTGACCCAACTCCGTTATTTAGATAAATGAGTCTGATGGCTGGAAGACACACTCTGACAAGAAGAGTTGGATTATGGGCCAAATCACCCATAAGTAATTCTGAAAGGAACCAAATATCAGTCTTTTCTACATCGAATCTGACTTAGGTCCAGAAAATACTCGAAATGCATTCCAATTCCAGATCTGTAACATGCTGCAACTCTTCCACTGTCACTGAGAGAAAACAAAGTGGAGGAGTGCAACAAACACTATGCAATAAACACCTTAGAGAATTTTTATTGTAAAGGAGTGTGAAGGAAAAGACTCTGGAAGTATGAAAACCACCACTGCTCAGAAGTTTTAAAACCAGAAAAAAGTACTAACAAATGCACTAGGGAGATCCAGCCTATGTCTTCCAGGATATGGATGACACAGATGATTCTATATGTTTTCTTCTCTTTGTTAAAGTATGTAATTTAGTGTTTGTGGTGGTTTTTTGTGGTGTTTTGTCTGTTTGCAGATCTCAGTATAGCAGCAGGTTCAGAGTACAAATCAACCTGTGTTCCAAAATCACAATCCAGTATCACTACTGGAAATACTACTGGAAATGAAGGGGAATTATCTACCTACGATAAAAAATAACTAGTAAGTTACCACTTATGATTTTTCATCAGAAAACAGACTTCTAGGTCCATACAGCATGAACATTTACAGTTACTTTTCTGAGTGGGAAAGTTCCTCAGAAATTAAACAAAAAAAATTAGTGTTCAAGACTAAATATGAGTCCAACTCACCCTATGTCAGTAACTGTGTATTTTTTTAATTAGCAATGGGTCAGAAAGAATGCATTTATAGCAACAACTGTCTGACACAAATATTCCATTAAAGGCATTCAAGCCAGCAGCTACACAGAATAGAAGGAATATATTGTTATGCCTATGAAGTTTAGAAAAGAATGCACAGGCTTTTCACAAGTGCAAGCATAAAAGCTGTGCATTTATACATACAGATAGATACACAAATATATATTTTATCTAATATATTCTTGTGTTCTTTAAGAGTGAGAATCATCTGTCAACTTCTTAATGGTGTTTATTCTTCACGATGATTATTCTCTGAAATGAATTATGTCAGTGATGGAAATTCACTTATTTCATAGTCTAATAATAGCAGATGGAAAAAAATATCACATGAACATTATTACAAACTTTCCTATGAAATTACTTTCAATTCAATCACTTCAGAACATGCTACATCATACCTTGTTTAAAAAGCAAAAACCTCAGTGTAATAAAATAGCATAAGAATGGATTGGATTCACTGCTGATGAAGTTTATAGGTTTGGGTTTTAAAAAAAAGAACTCCTTTTGTACTAACTTGAAATGCTAAAGGGACTTGTTGGGAGATCAAGGAAGGAGGATAAATCAATAAACAAAAGACAATATAAGCTGCCAATCGTATTAATAGAAATTAAGCAACGTTTCCTTCACTTGTATAGGAAATAATGCAGTTAAAACTGAATTCTATAATCTTTTTACGATGCTTGTACCATACTTACAACTAATGGCAGATGACTGAAGTGTGGGACACATCTTTTTCTATCAAACAAATCACTATCCCTTAGCTGCACATTACTTATGGAAAAACATCTGTGCTCTATCCAGATAAACTGCAAGCTGCAACTGGATGTCTTATAGTTCAGAAACAGGTTAGGGGGTATCTATCTTAATCCTTCTTTAGCTGAGAAACACAACGCTTTGCACAGCTTTTATAGTTTAAATACAGCACCCAAAAAGCACCACAGACACATGCTATTCAGGTTCATATGCTACCAACACATCACTCACATTTTACCCTGAAGTACTTTCTTTTGTAGGGAAAAGTAAGGGTTTGCTGGTTGTTGAATTCATTTTTCTATCCAAGAGAAAGGATAGCATAGCTTTTCCTCTGTGTCTGTACTGTTCTGGCAATGCAGACACTAAGAAAGAACAGCTCTGTTAGCCTCTAGGCTTACACTATTAAAACATGATTAATTAATATGCCACAGGATTGGCAAAGGAAATTAATACACATAACTCATGTACTTCTATTTTACTTCTAATTAAGCAAGAGAATATGCCTCTTATGAGACTCCCATTTAAGGGAGCTGTCAGAACCAGTATTTTCTTAGACAACAAACCACTGACATCATCCTTCCCCATGGATTAAAGTGCTGCATATGAGAAATGGTATCAAGATAAATCCCACCCATGTTGCTCTTTAGAAACATGAAAAAGGGAAAGTAAAACTACTTTAACAACAAATCTTCATTTTCTTCAGCATCTCTGTATATCCCTCAAAAACCTACTTAAACATATGTACCAAATAGGCTGCAACTGCCAGATGCACAGTGAAGCTGACCAGAGAAAACAGAAGTAAGGGTCATAAAAGCAGATTCACCAGCCTTTCAACTTTATTGAACAACTGCAGTGTTATTCAAGCAAGTGTATCTGTACATTTAAAACATTTTGGAAGCTCTGCATCTTAAATAATCATGACATCCAGAGACTTTCCTTTCATCCATTCATGGTAAAGAATGTGTAGTATCAGAGAAAAAAGGGCATACTAATAGTGATGTAGTTCTGAATTTTGAAAGGCTTGTGGGAACAAAAATCCTATCTCAAGCATTATTATGGGAGAAAAACTGCCAAAACGATATAAACTTGGAAGGTCTAACGAAACTACACTGAATTTAGGATGACACACATCTATCCCCTTCCAAATGCATGAATTCTGCTCTCAATGCCACTTTTCAATTCCAATTCTTAAAAAACCCCATGAAATATATACAACATTAACTTATCAATCACAGAGAAAACATCCTTATTTTAGGATGGACACAAATTAGAATTATTCAAGCATTCAAATCTATACAACTTAAATTTTATGAAGGCTTGCACAGCTTTTGGAAACTGACAATAAAGTATCTTTCTAACTCTAAAGTTAGTTCAGTTACTTTATAACCCAAAATGTTTCTGCATCTGAAATACACCGATGAATACATATACTTTCCTGAACCACTAACAGGTGATTCAGGACACCAGTGAAATTCACAAAAAGTTCACAGTTGTGATCTAAACAATCAATATGCTAATTATTTCTGCAGTGGCTTTTGTCCTATGCCCCATAGCTGGACGCTGTCCTGATGCTACACAGAGTTAAATCTAATTTTAGAGCATCAAAAGAGACTGGGAACAAGGGCAGCAGTAAGAGGAGTGGATACCATCCTGCCCTCCTGTAGAGTAGAACTCAACATTCGACCATCATTTCTATTAGGAGGAATGACTAGACAAGCAAAACAAAGCCTCATTTGGGAGATCAAATTACATCCCACAAATACCATCCTACTGATGACATGAGTAATGGAATGTTAGATTCAGACTGTCCTACCTAAGAGGAACACAAATTGTAAGCAGGAAAACATGTGCTTTATTAAAATTAATGTGGCAGCTTGTGGGATTTTCCACGCTTTCTTCCACTAGAAGCTGTGTGTCCTCACATTTGCAAGCCCAAGACTCTTTTTGAGCACCACTTTCCACAACCTTCTCAATTTTTCTCCACCTTCCTGAAACCCTTTGCTGTTAGCCACCTCGCCTTCTTTAATCTTTCCTCATATTCTCTTTTCCATGGCTGTATTTGAGCTTTTCTTTAACAACTCTCACCAATACTGATAGTTTGAATTCAGATGAGACATAAATTACACAAATAATGCACCAGTCAGTAGTCAATTCCAAATATTAACTCATTAAGCAGATACTGAAAGATATAAGAGAAGACTTCAAACAAAATTAAAAAAAAAAAAAGGCATTAGTTGAAGCCAAGCTCTGCAAACACTTCTTGGACCTGTTTTTTAGGGTGTAATTCACAAATGTTTATCATGCTGACTTACCCATGAGTAACTTAGATGGGTTGTTTCGTAGTGGGTTCTGAATTTGGAAATTCAGCATACTGGTGCTCTCCTCTCAAGGTTCCCTGCAAATCCAACCACAAAACTCTTTCTGACTCACCTCTCTCTCTTGTACAAACTGCAGTAAATATGATTGGAGAAAGTCTCATTCCCTTATATAACGCATGACCCCACATACAGTAAAACAGCCTCAACATAAACTATTACTGAACTATTTAATAAAATTTGAAAGGTGTATTTCCATCTTTTGATTCTCTGCAGTTTCCTCTCCCCCACAGCTGAGCAGCTTTTAAAAAGCAAAAACTGTATACCCATCCTTCTCTTAATCACCTTTTACTAACTAACCCCGTTTCATTCCTCTTTCTGCAGCACTTTTCTTCTCTTTTTATTTTTAAACATTATCTGTGCTCTCAATTTTCATTTCTCCGGTGGAGTGAGGTAAATTGACAAATTGACAATTGAGAATTAAGAGGCAGATCCTATGTGTCTCCACGGACTAGAGGTCCCTTTGCTACTCAAGAATACATAAAAAAGCATTACTAAAAGCTCGTATTACTCCATCCTCAAGACTGCTTAGATGTGATAACCTGACTTTCTATCTTGGAATATGTAGTTGATAGCCCAAAATAAGTCAATCTACTTGGTCTTAATCCAGGAGACAATCTTCAGAATTCTCCTGGCCTTGTACTCTGGACCCTCCCTCTTCAGACAAAGTGACAAGACTATCAGAGAAATGAAGATGTTTATCTAAAGGCTGCACTAAAATAATAAATGACATTATATCTCCTATGACTAGCATTTCATGCTGTCCTTTGGTGTGAAGATTACAGTCAAAAGAAATCTCAGGAAAAAAGCAGGAAAGACTAGTCTTTATATTACCTGGTACTTGACATATTTTTAATAGTAATAATATCAACTAAACTGTTTGAATAGGCCAAAATTAAGTGTTAAGGCTACTATAAAGGAAAGACTTACTTCTCACAGGAAGGGTTAATTTAAGGATAATAATGGTTCTATGGAAAGATAATTGCTACCATGAAATGAATTTATGATCCTGAATTCTACAACCTCTCCTCCAGCTATAGTGTACTGTGACAAGGATGCATAGCAGGGACAGAAAACATCTTAATTCATTGGCTATCCTATGGAACTACCTTACAAGCACCTTTGATTAACACAACAGGAAGTATGAACTTATGATCATACCACATCACTTTTTCGAAACCAAGAGAACAAAGAAAGGCCCAGTATCAGGGAGAGTCTTTCCCTTGCACAAGCCAGAAGTTAGACATATTTAAATTTTGTGAAGGATGATAAAAGGTTTATATCTACCTATATACCTATGTACAGATTCTCTTTCAGACTCTTCAGTGTAATAACGTTTATTTAGCCGGAATCTAAAAGGGCTCCTGTTACTGTCACGGTGTAAAAGACAGGAACGAGAAAAAAAAAATCCTAATTACTGACAGTAAGAAACAGCATTTAAAAAGTAGTGTATGTTATGGAATATACTTGTAGGTACCATTAATAATAGTCCTGAGTTTTACCTTGGTCTTGCGTGCTGTTTATATGGGAGGATAAGATTGAGCTCTAGCTTTAAAAAGTCTCTGTTACTAGTAGTACAACACTAGGCATGAAAAACAGAGCCAAATGTGTATTCCCCAACAGTTAATCTTGGAAAAGAATAGACACAGAATGTCCTACCTCTTCTGGACGTTTCTGTGCCACCGATATCAGCTCTTCAGAGCTACTTCTTGAGGTAGAGGGTACCACGTTACCTGGGGCCTCTGAGACCACCTCATTTGACGGCTCGGAGTCCTGAGGGCAAGACACAAACAGACCCCTCAGCAGCATGTTGATGTGGCACGCCAAGAAAATGAGACTTTTCAGAGGTACTGTGCTTTAAGCACAGAGAGAGAAATAAAAAATACTCGAGGTCTGACACTACACTCTTTTTACCCTGGGCAACTTCTTCTGCCCGAGTCAAAAACATCTGTCACATATTTTCTCTTAAAATAATATTTTCTTCAAGAGAGCATTTTAAGACTTTTTAAATAGCTATGGCATTTCAGAATTGCGAAGTTCTGAATAAGCATGGTTTTTTGCCCATACCTACCCCTGCCCCTGAAGGAAGGGAATATTACATTTCATCTACTTATGGCAGATGGATGTTTCTGCAAAACAGCTGGAGCCATGCTAGAACAATCCCCAACAACTATATTTTACCAATCACTGCAAACCAATATAGCATACAACCTGGTAAAGTTAAAGAAGTTAGCAGAGTTTGCTATCTTTTAGTAAATTTAACATTACAGTAAAATATATAAAAATTCTTAAGTAATTTACATTCTATTTTCCAGATTGCCTTGATTTTGCCATGCAGCATGACTACATCATTCAGAATAAAACCCACTTTAATACCTTCACTGCTTCACATGGAGGTTTTGATAACTGCATAGATTGAGACATTTTAATGCAGAGAAAAAAATCCATTAGTTGGTACAATCTCTACTGTGCTTGTCATAATGCTCATTACAGAAGATATGTTAGATGTCCTTGCTTAGCACGCAGAATATGTGCTTTTGATATATCACTTTCTTTCTACATTCATTAATTGCAAGGAAATCAAGATTATACTCTCTGAAACTGCAAGCTGCAAAGCTCATTATTAAGTTTTCAAACATAACAACCTCTAAAAAGTAAATTAAAATTTTGTAATGATAATATTCAGCAATTGCAGTTTAGCCCAATGTATGGAAAGGGAAAGTGATCCCTGGTCCAACAACCATTACTGAATCACACAGAGAATCACAGGTAAGACCAGATACTGTAAAAGAATTAACACATGGAGGCAGTTCCCAGAGACTGTAAAGGGGAAAAAATACCTTCTGAGCTTAAATATGTCTAATAAAACTTTTTTACACCTTTCTTGTTGCATCACCTCTTTGTGACTTAGAAAAAGGATATTCTGGCCCATTGTGTGGCTTGCCACCTTAAATTTAAGGTGTGGTATGAGGAAGACATTTTAGGAAAAAAAAACAGCTTTCAGTAAAAAAATAGCTTTTATTGAAGACTAAAGAATACCATCAATTAAAATGTTAACAGTGAAGTCCAACTGCCATTGCACTGAACTGTTTTATGGGCATATGCCCATGCTGGATCTATAGAACAAGAGGAAAAATGAGATATCTTGGAAGAATACCAGCCAAACACAGTGAGCTGCAAGGAGAAACATCCCTAGCATTCTGATAATAAAAGTCTGATTTTCCCCATGCTGTACATGCCATCAAAAGGAACTTTGAACCATGTTCGTCCTGACAGCTCACTAGTTTCCCTGGACTTGTACAAGCAAACACCTTCTCTCTCAAAGGCCACTTTTGTTTGGTCCTAGTGAACTGTGATGATAAGAATCTTTCTTCTTGTTGAGCCAATTAGCCATGAACTAACTCTTGAGTATAGAACAGTACTGTTTTCTCCTTGAGAAAGTTAAATCAATGCCATGCAATTTATCAGCTCAGTATGTTTCCAGAAGCTCTTCTGTGCTACTTACAAAAACAAAAGTAACAAACACATCTGCTGGAAGAAAATTATATACTTGTCTGAATCTGTTGGTTCAGTGATTTCTCTCTTTGAATTCTGCTTGTATTTTGTGCCTCAACAAGTTTTTGTTATGCTGTTATTACCTGTGGCCAGATAATACTGGTAACACTTTTCTGTTACTTGCTTTTTTAAAGTAATAGAAAGCGTTTTCCAAAAATTATCTGAGCAACTACAATCTGGTAAGTTTACATTCCTGTTACATTCCTTTGCGTCAACAGGTCCATGGATTCTTTTTCACATCAAATCTTAAACATCATCTTCGCCAGCAGCTTGGCCGTGCTTCTCGATAGTTCTCTTAAGAACCAGCTGGCTAATTTAACACTTCCATTTTTAGGGAGATGGATGGAAACCAAATTTACTTTATTATTCAGAAACCAATCCAAGAAAATATGCTTCCCTTTCCAATTGCACTGGTTTTATTATCTCTTTTCACATTGTTCAGTTGGTCAAAGCACAGAGCTAATAACACCAAGGTCATGGGTTCGATCCCAGTATGGGACGTGCACTTAAAGAGTAGGACTTGATGATCCTTGTGGGTCCCTTCCAATCCAGACTGTTCTCTGATCTAAATAAGTAACACAGGCAATCTTTGTTGTTCTGAACTAGTTTGGCAACATGTGAAATACCGCTTTCAGAAACAGACATATTCAGTAAGTGGAATAAGATCCTTTCATGGAAGGTACCACAATAAAAATGCTGCAAGGTGCAAATGAGAACTTTTACAGAGCTGCTTCTAGGTGTGTTATGAGTATGTGGCCAAGTCAGCAACAGTTCTGGTTAGAAATCCTGGTAGTTTTAGTTGTAGTCTGGCAAGTAAAACAACCTGAAAAAGTATGAGCATAATTTACACTTGTAAAGGAAAGGCAAAAAATATGTACCACTGACCTGAATCAGTATTTTTACCAAAGAGGTGTTAAAAGGAAAAATGTACTTTAAAAAAAATTAAAATTTATTGTCCTAAAGTCACTTTATTATTTTTTCAAGGTCCTGCATAATGAAAACAATGGCAATGGCATTATCATGGATCTGTAAGCCTCAGCTGTAGAAGTGATGGAAGTGGTGGTTTACGGACATATAATTTACACAGTAAGTGTTTTGGTACACGTCTTTTCTGGTGCTTAAGCCCTTCCCACTTCATTAAATTATTATTAAATTTTCTAAAATACACAGGAAAAATCACAAATCTGCATTTTCAAGTCAGACAAATCAACACATAGCTTTATAATGCATCACAGTATTTAGTTATATTAATTATTAAATTATGGGGGAAGGTCACTAAATGGTACTTCCAGCTTCCTTAAAATGTAGAAATACGTTGTGAAAATATAAGTGCCCTTTAAACAAATAAATCCAAATGCTCAGTAATATATTTTTGCAGATTTTGATCAAAGCTCCTCAGAACATGGTCCGTCTTGGACTTACAAAACCTTGAAGAGGAAACATGAAAGGTGTAGACATTCTGCTATGTTTATGCAAGAAAGACAGCCCTGCTTTTAACTATGGCTCTTGTCCTGTGACCTAAATGTTCATGCAGTTTAAGATACCAAAACTGCATAGGCTTGATCATTTTCTTTTCTGCAAAAAATAATATTTTAATTATATGTTGACACAAATACATAACAAATCAGATATTATAGTCCTGGGATGGAATCTTCTTACTAGATTTGTCAATATTCAGTTCTCTTCCTCCCATCATTCCAGTTGGTGTATTTGCTCTTTACATCTACCGTACAGGAGCACACATTGTGCTTTTAGTTTTGTCCTTTTCTGTGCAGAAGCAGCACTGACACAGTATGCTGAAAAATCAACAGTGCATACAGAACAGATGTGGATTTCATTTGCAAGCCACATGAAAGTGATAGATTTCAAAGGGAGATGTTTGTGTTTTATGCTATGCTTATGTTGTGGCTTAATTTAAGAATTTCACTATTCTCATATTTTGCTTTTCAAAAACCAGACCTTTAATCCAAGACTGAGAGACATATACAGATATGCATGGTATATGTAAATAGGATACAGATATGTTTATAGAGATGTGTAGTCACAGGCAAGGCACACTGTGAACATCACAGTAGCAAAATGCTGTATTTACCAGACCATGTTACTGTCAGCACAGATACTGACTCAACAAAATAGAAACCCGACATTGCTTCTTATTTTGAAGAAAATGGAGAACTGACATATATTTTTATTTTTTTAAAATATGCATAAAATATTTTCCTCGAAAGCACAAGAATTTCCATTTGAAACGCAATGATGGAAAAATAGTGTCTTAAAATGGTGTTCATACCAGCCTAACAGCCTTCTTCTATTGCCTCTTTAAAACAAAACTAAAAAAGGATTGAAACAAATCCTTTATAGATGATTTCAAGCTGACAGGTTTGAATATATTATGTTAACTCTGCATCATTTTTCACATATCATCCTTTACCTTGGTCCAGTTGAAAATTACACAAGTCATAAATTAGCTTTAAACAAGTTTTGAATCAGCCTGGAACTAGTTTTCAAATTAAAGAGCCGTCAGTATATTACATCGTACTGTCATTTTATTACCCCAATCAATTCTGTGTGGCCTGAGGTAGAAAGAAAATGGATGCTGTCTTCATTTGCAAAGGGTTTATCTCTCACACCAGGCTGCAAAAACATGACTGCAGTAATGAATTGGAAGCCAAAGTTACTAACAAAGACTTCTAACAGTAACAAAGTAGAAATATTTGTCCCCCTTTACACTTCCAAAAGTGGGGGGGGGGGGGGGGGGGGAAGGCCTTTCTGAAACATGAAGACAGCTTCTTACAGCTGAAGCACTATGGGATGAAATTAGCCCATTTTTATTGAAGTGCTGAAAGCGCTTGTAGCCTCACAGAGTGTCATTTCCAGTGCTGCACTGAAAAAGCCTTCCTGGGTCAGACACACAGTGCCTCTCCAGCCCAGACCACAGAACACCTCTCCAGCAGCTGAGCAACCACTCCTACTGTTCTTCTTCTCTCTTACACCCCAGGGGCATACTTTGAAAGTATTCGCAACATCTTAGTCAGAATTTCAGAAAATCTGCTGCAGACAAGATATCTGTAGCTCTCCACAGTTCACAGGTGGCCAAAGTAAATCCCCAGGGAGAAATGTAGAGTTTATCTCAATCTACTCACAAGTGAGATCAATCACTTTGCCATTCCTCAGATTTTACCCTGTGTTAGTTAATGAAGCAAGAATATGGGCTTTAGACTTTCAAGTCATGCTCCACAGTTGTAAAATTTCCCTCCCTCTTTTATTATGTCTTTGTCATTCTCTTCATGGGGATTTTATTCAACATCTGACAATCTCCTCTCTTCATCTGCCCTCTCCAAAGATAGGAAATTACAAATGCAACCTCTAACATCCATGTGCTAACCTCCTACGCTGCCACTCACAGAGGCAACACTGTTGTTATGTCCTTGCCTATTTTTTCTCTCTCTGGAGAAGGCGACGATGACTTCTATGTTTATGCATTGTTAACACAAAAAGGTCTCTTTCTCAGCTCACTCTGAAACTACTTCAGTTCAAGCAATAAACCTTAAGCTATCTCTAAAACCTCTGCCTTCTTTTAGAAACAGAAACAAAACTAAAACCTTTTATAATTCTCTGTTTTCCAAATATAGAAACTAAATTACATTTTTAGCCTCACACTAGTTTTGCTCTTTTCTTTCAAATACCTTGTGCAATATGAAGGAACTCATAAAGGTACAAGTTTCCAATAAATACCCACTTGTTCCAATTTATTATCCCCTTATCTTCCAATAAACTACAGCACTGATGAAGTATGCTTGCATCTTTGAAATCTACCCAGATTTCCACATGCAAAGGGGGAATTCCCACCTTTACTGTTGTTTTAGAATAAACATACTACTATTGTTAGTATTTTACTGGAAGTGTTTGATTAAAGTACAAAAGGAAATAGGGTCATCTATTTTCTCTGGACGCCTTCTTCAATGGAAAAAAAATCATTTACATATATTTAAAACTGGAAAGAGCACTTTCAAAACGCTTTTCATATCTATTCTTCTAACTTTATCACATGCAAATAGAAACAGCAAACAGAAGAACATTTTACTTCTTGAAGGTATTATCATTCACTGACCTCTGGAACCTGAATTAGTTTCCCCTTTCTAACTCACATATTTTCTACATTTCCATTACTCAGTGTACTAATCCTACCTCTCTTGGGACTCAATTCTCCACCTTCTCAATTAAAGTCTCCTGGATTATTGTATTTCCCTTTTACTTTCTCACCATTCACTATTTCCCAACATTCAATAGCTATTCTTTTAGCTACCCTTTCAATAGCTGCCTTTTCAGTCCCCAGAATTCTTTGAACTGTACTAAAAATCATCTCTTAAAATGCGGTAATTAATAAAACTACATTAGAATACAAAAAAGGGAATTAAACTTCAAGTTATAGCCACTGAACACACTAAACTGATCCTGTATGCATAAAATAAGGAATACAAGTTTTCTGTTACTGTCATGGATTAAAACTACTGATCACAGATATGGTACGGCTTAAACTATTGGCAAAAATTTCTGTATGAACATGTATATCATCACCAGGAATTTTTAGAATTTCTTCACTAAAGGGAAAAACCCAATATCCATCTTTTTTGCTTTGTGTGTGTTAAATGTCCTATGTCTCGCATAATTTGATAATTATCTGGTGCACCAGAGCAACAGATTTTATATGAATATCCTTTTGCAGGATATTAATATACTGGCAAGACGGCTGTACTATGCCATTATCAGTGCATGTAAGGGCAATTTTCTCCCTTTTTTTGTCCACACTGCTTCCTTCCTATATATTTTTCTGCTTTTTTTTTTTTTTTTTTTTTGTATTATGAATTAGGGTTCAGGCAGATACTGTAGCCTAAAAAGTTATTTTTATCCTAATTTTATTCTTTACAGAGTTTATAGAAGTTATTTTATTTAGTTCAAAAAGCCTCTTATGACAGTGCACACATAATTTATTACAGCTGGATCAGGATATTTCATTTCCCCTATGCCTGTTTGGTACAGCTCTGATCTCTCCAATCCTTTTTTCCACCACCCAAAAAAAAAAAACCAAACCAAAAACCCAAACCCAAACCTCAGGAGCTGCAAAACAAATTCTCAAGCACAGCACAAGCATCTACAGCCACAGTAAGTGTGGATTCCGACGTTGCCGCTGTTGTCTCTCACACAGGCGATGTGCAGTTCACGGACTATGGATCTATGTAATATTAATCTGGTACTCTGGGTACATCTTTATTGTGTAGCTGTATGCATGTTGCATAGCAATTACTGACTTCAACATATTTACAAAATTACATGGGCACCTTACACCCAACATTTAAAACAAGATTTTCTAAACAACAGATGTACAAAGTCATCTGGATTCACTCCTGAAGGGCAGGGCTGCAGCTACAATAGCTCCATTAGTAAGGCTACATTTGCAGTTGCCTCCTTCCTTAAGCAACGTTTTATTCCTTCAGAAATGATCAGGGGCAGATCACAGCATCCATTCATATAGTCTCTCTAGAAGAAAGTTTTAACCCGCTGTATTTCTTTTCAAGCCATGTTTAAAATGCTCCAAACTTTCCATGCCTTTGGATTACTGAGGCAGTGACAACTTGGGAGTAAGGTACACCAGCAAACTTACTTTCATCTCTTAGGGTCAAGCTGCACATTTGCACTATTTATGGTCAAAACAGTTTGCTTTAGTCCACTTCAGCAGCCTGGGAGAACACATACACAAAATTTGCTCACAATATTTAGCTAATTCTTAACTTGAATGAGAAGATTGAACACTTGAGAAGATCTCTGCTCCAAAAAGCAGCTGCTTTATTCTAACAAAAATAGAATGTAGCTCAGAAAAGACTTTCTTTCAACCACACAATCTTCAGATATTACGCATCAGCATGCAGAGTGTTGTCTGTCAGATGTTGGAACAAAGCTTTAAATTGTACCATCTAACTTAATTCTCAAGACAGGGTCAGCACATTCATAGGGTTGTGGGGGATTTTTTTCATCTTTGAGAAGTCCTTTAAGTAATATTTATTTAGCTCCTTACATCTTCATCAGCACTGATTCTTGCTTTTCAACTCCTTGAAGTCCAGATTTTCCCAACATAATGCAAAACAGGGTTATATTAAAATGTGTGATCACCAAAAGCATCAAAAAATCGTCAAAGGCTACTTCTTAAATCACTACTTGTTTTCATCTCTCCCCAGTTCCAGAATTTTCTTCCAATAACAAGATGAAATAGAAAAGGAAAGGGAATAGTATAGAAATTAATGGAAAAGAAACGGATTGTTCAGTACATCCTTTTTTGCAGTCTAAGTTTATTACACAAGTTTTATAGCTTTCTATAATATCCTTACATGTGACCCACCTGTTTTTTCAGATGTTTTCTGTAAGTGCTCTACCCTTCTCTGGGGGAAGGCTTTTAGTGTGTCCTCTAAATCCTCCTTTCCACTTTGCTGCAATCCTATTTCTTAATTCACCCCATTCTCCCAATAAGGGTTTCTGTGTACTCTCTGAGTGGAATTTTCTCATTCTTATGAATGTGTGTGTGCTTACACCTCTCCTTTTACACCAAGGGCGCTTCTTGCAGTCCCATTGTTTTTGCCATTGTGCTTTTCTCACTCCCATTCTTCCTGTCTCTCTCTCTTCTGAAAAACTACCATCATTTATTTTCAACTGATAAAGCAAAAAAGCAAAACATTAATTCAAAGCTAGAAAAATATTTTTTTAAAGAATGAATTATCTGTAGAAAAGCTTTCTATAAAAATGTTTCCTTCCTTCTAAGATCTCTCTGATATCTGAATGTGCCAAAAGTATCTTTTACATCCTTTGTAACAAACAAATGTCAGGAACACTATTTTGTGGCTGCCCTTGATTCATTCATTCACACTAGGCACTAGGATAACTTTTTTTTAAATTTCCATGTAACTTTATATTACTAAATAGAGATACATACTCTTATTAATTAAAGTAGCCAGCTTAAACACTAGGATATTTTATGCTGGCACACTGAGCTGCACTGACAATGGGATGTTTACTAAAAAGGGAATGAAGAGCCCAGTTGACACAGTTTAAGATGTGACATTAATCAGCCACCTTTTGCTGAGCTCATAGGAAATGAAAGGTTACAACTACTGCTGCAGCTTTAAAACATCCTCATAAAGGCCTGGAAATTCCCTTCTTCCCTAATTAAGAACACTGCAAATGGTACATGGAATGGTGAGGCTAAATTCACACAAAATGTCAACTTTACTGCCTTGTTCCAAGAAGCGTATTTATATTTTCCCTGTGGTGTTTTTTTTTCTTAAGATTATTTCTACCAGACGAAAATTCCTTTTTATGTTTCTCATCTGTACTAGAAAACATACAGCAAGTCCCTTACTCTTAAATATAGTTGCTTAACACTGCAGATCAGATGCTTTCAGTTAAAAGTATACAGTGCTTATACAAACAGACAAATGATAAAATTTAATACTCTAGCAATATAGATCTCTGTATTAATTCTTAGGCTTTTGATCTTGAGACTACTAATACAAGATTTCCACAAATTATCTTATCAAAATAGGAATGAAACAACTTTTTTAGTAGATGAAACTAAGACACAATATACTTTTGATACAGTAAAGGCAAGAGTCACTTCATACCAGGAAACTGAGGTGTGACAGGAACAGCTCTTTAGAGCAAAGCAGTTGGTGTTGAGGACCAGCCAGACGCAGAATACGTATTTCAAAGATGCAGCTAGTTTGGTCATGAACACAGCATGCCCATTAGCAGTCAAGAATACATCCTAGGTTTTAGTGCCCCTTGACAGAAACTCACTTTGCACACTCCTAAAAACACTCCATAATGTGAACCAAAGCATAGCCACTGGTGGCAACTGGGTGATTCATTTCAAAAATGCATTTCCGACCTTAACCAAAATGCTAAGGTAAATATACACTGAAACACCTCAGATTAAAATCCATTAAAATCAGCATACCAGAATGTAGAACCATTTAAGCTAGTAATAGGAATTTGCAAAATAACAGGGTATTTTAAATACCACCTTTATTCAGAGTTCAGCAGTGTTATCCTGGACCATCTCCTCCTGAGATTCACTGGAAGCTCTCTGGGTTTTAACAGCTGTCCCTACATTTTCCCTTTTTTTCCCAAATTAAAAACAAAAAAGAGAACATAAGAGAGACAAACATAATTTATGCCGTACTTTCAGACAATGGTTTGACTGCTGCCCTGAATTAACTGGTGAACACATTCCATATCATAATATCATAGGGAAGATCTCAGTTTGCTTCTCTCTTCCTCTTCTTAAGCGGGTTCAAAATAATGTTCCCAAGGGAATGCTTAAACCGTTTTACTATTCTTTAGCTGAAGCAGGTTGTTTTGCATGGAGGGATGAGTCAGTAAGAAAAAAGATTCATTCTGTATTAGCCAGGGTATCTATTGTCTTGTGACTATGTTACTATTTTTATGTAAAGGAGCTTTTCAGTCTCTCTTTATGATATAGCCAGAAATCACATGAACAACAACAGTAGGTCAATAGCTCATTAAGTAAGAGAATAAATAACAGATTAATAAATCACAGCTCCCAAATCTCAATCTTTTTGTATTTTCTTGTAATTACCTTTAAATGTAAGATTCTTGAAGTTATCATTACATGAAATCATACATTTAAAGACCTTCAATAAGTTCCTTACCACCAGCAAGTTACAAAACAAAGTATTTAGAACATAATTGTGTTCGGAAATCCCTCTGTCTTGTGCAATATATTTAGCCTAAACAAGCAGTGAAGATACTATGCAGTAGGAGAAAATGGTAGGGCAAATGCATATCCATATGATAGAAAATATGCTTGTAAATATTAGTATCTGTTATATATCCTTATTTATTGCATGAGACTGGTTACAGATTTAATATTCACTATGTCAATCACTGTATCAATCTGCTGACACTCTTCTACTTCCAAAAATAAATATGTGATGTGATTAACTCCCTTGAAGTACACTTGTGTGTACCTTCTGTAAATATTGAGTTATCTTGCTGTTTCCTTTTTGACACTTTTCTTTGGCTATTTATATCACATCTGAAAGGATACCATCTGCCCTTCAGTCTTCATAAGATTAGTAGCTAGAAAAAATCTTGATATCTACAGATTCCAAGGTTTTCCACATATAAAATCTTTTGGTAATGTTTGTCACAGCTGAAATATATTTAAGACTTTTCAAACACACACAAAGATGTTTCAAACCACTGAACCAGATAATAATTTTCAACTGTTACCAAAGCCACATTTACTAAAAAATCTGAGATAAACTTAATTGCTACCAGAATTTAACAATGCACCATACATTTTAAAGGTTTTGTGAATATCTTTTCAAAAGCCATCTTAAAATTCCATGTAATAGTTGTGCATTTTCTTGGTAGAACTGATTGTAATGCTCTTGCAGTTATATTCTCACACAAGCTGAGCCAATTTTAAGAGGATGGAACTTTTCTGCTACAGAATGCTAAAATCCAAGCGATGAGACACTCCTTTCCAGAGAAAGTGGCTGACACAGCACAAACTGGCAATGCCCAGCTGTCTTCTGCAAAATGTGATTAAATGTGGCTGGCACTAAGAGCATTTCTATCCCAGAATGGCAACTGAACCTCACTTCCACTATCTAACATGACGATGAAAAGCAAATCTTGACTGTACTAAAATTCATTACTTGCCCAGCACTTCATAAAATGGCACTTTTTTTGGTTTCCTCCTTCCCCCACCCCTTTCTCTCTCCTCATTCAATATGATTAGATTTTGCCCAGGCAGCATTAGCAATTTATACTGATGAGTAACACATTACTTAAAGTGACATATAGGGCTGCATTTCTTTGAAAGACTTGAAAATAAAATCAACCTTGAGAGTACACATGAGCACTTAATTGGGTAACTATGATAATGTGTTCAGATCTTATACAGAGACTAACAATTGAAGATCTAATTCTTCTTCTGTCATATAGAATATGCTTACAGGTGATGTGCTAAAATAATTTGCAGGGTAATAAAGCTGGACGAATGAGGAATTAAAATATATAATTCTTCTTTAATTACATACCTTCTAGTTCTATGTAAAACATAAGACAAGAAATATATTTCTAGGTAAAAAATTTATCTCAGAAATCTGGTAGCATCAGAACAGCACTTTGCAACATGAGGGTGGAACAGGATGTCACCAGTCTCCAGACACACCTTTGCACAACAGGAGTCCCTGCTTATGTCACTACAAAGCATACACCTTGCAATTTTCTGTTGACTACTTATTTCTCTATGAATATTGAAATCAAAAAAAGATTATGCAGAATGGAAAAGTGGGGGTTTTTTTAATATTGCCCTCCTGGAAGCCTGTATCACCTAACCCAAGAATTTAATCAAGACTCAAAAGGTTTAAAAATTCAAGTCAGTTACAAGCTTTTCATTCACACTTTTTTTTCAGGCGTTTCCAAAATCAACACATTCTGCTACCTAAGTAAATAACAACCAAAATTTCCTAACAGATTATTAACTGCAAGTAGTGATGGTCAATTATAATTTATTGCTAAATTTGTTTATGGCTCCACTGTCAGCATGAAGTCCCTAATTACCAATACCCAAAGAGCTCCTTATTTTAGGAATTCTAGAAGCAGGAAGATGGCCAAAGTAGATCTGAACATACATCAGTGCTGTAAGCTATGACTCTTTGGAAGCTACCATGTAGTAACGGTGACACGTGTGTATCTTCCTTTTGTGGCTTCACTTGAAAAGGAATGTGAAATTGAGAAAATCTGCATTAAAACCAGTATTTCTGTGTCTTACATTTCAATGTAGCATCTTCAATATGCAAAATTCACTGTCACGATGCTTCCCAATACTGTACATATCTAGGAATCAATTTTCAAAAGCACAGAAGAAAGTCTCCAGTTCTGTAAGGTGCAGTCAACCTTGTTTCCTCTGTCCTTCCTAGACACTATTCCTCTTTCGACCTTCTCAAATTCTTTGAGAATATGCATAGCTGCATACCAAAGAGGATGTACAAAATCTTCCTGTTGTGGTGCACTGCTCAGAACTCAAAAACTGATTTTGTTTTTTTATTCTCTCATGCTGTGTTAGTGTAAAACCACATTCAGTGGCTTTATTTCAGTCATGACACCAGCTGATTTCTGGATTTTTTCCAATTGCAGCTAGCTCCCAGCAGAGATTTCTTGCCACTCAGTACTACAGCAGCAGGCAACATAGGCTGTAAATTCATTTTGTCATGGCTTAGGAAGAGTAAGTCACGATTCAGTAGCAGAGCTATTACCCAGATAAACCATAATTGTAAGCAGATTTTGTTAGAAGCATAACCTAAAGAAGGTACAGAGTAGCAGCAGCATTTTGAACACCTGCCCATGAAGAGATTTTGCTTCCTTAGCCACTACCTTAGAGTAAGTAATATTTATTATACATTAACTAGAGGTTCAGTCGTTTAAATATTAGATTGTGTATGTTTAGATTACATGCATTAAAAATGTACAACTACTATGCTGTTTATGATTTGTTCCCAGTATTATATTAATCAGGTACCTCTTAAATGTTCCACTGGCAATTGGACATGGCTATGTACTTTAACCAAAGGGATAGTTGTTGACCAAGCTTGTTTCTAATTTCAGCCATCCAGCTTTTTACGTCAGTAACATACTTTTCATCACAAAAAAGCAAAATGATCAAGAGAACTTATGAAAAGCAGGACTAACTCAGTAATAATTTGATTTGTGTGATACTCACAAAGCCTTGTAAAAATTGATTTGCTTCATTTTTGTATTGTGTTTGTGTGGCAAAGTTTTGGCAGCAGGGTGGGGGGCTGCAGGGGTGGCTTCTGTGAGAAGCTGCCAGAAGCTTCTCCTCCATCTGATGGAGCCAATGCCACGTGGCTCCAACAGGGACCACTGCTGGTCAAGGCTGGGCCCATCAGCAACAGTGGTGGTGCCTCAAGGATAACGTACCTAGGAAGCAGGAAAAACCTGTGCAACAGCACCTGGAGAAAGGAGTGAGAGGAACAGCTCTGCAGACACCAAGGTCAGTGCAGAAGGAGGAGCTCCCGGTGCCAGAGCTGGATTCCCCTGCAGCCCATGGTGAGGCAGCTGTGCCCCTGCAGCCCATGGAGGATCACAGGGTTGCAGAGATCCACCCTCAGCCTGTGGAGAAGACCCACACTGGAGCAGGTGGATGCCCAAAGAAGGTTGTGATCCTGCAGGAAGCCCGTGCTGGAGCAGGCTCCTGTCCCCTGTGGAGAGAGAGCCCGCTCTGGAGCAGGTCTGTAGGCAGGACTTATGACCCCACTGGAGCAGTCTGATCCTGAAGGACTGCACTCTGTGGAAAGGGACACAAGTTGGATGGAGCAGCTTGTGAAGAACTACTGCTCTCACACAAAGAACAGGGTACAAAGTTTCAGCTTTGGAAAAAACTCTATGTTGTTGGGTTGTTTATGAAAAAGAGCAAATAAAGGTAAGCAGCAAGGGATTTCTTCCTTCTTCTGCACAACAAAAAATACGGGGAAGAAAATGAACTTGTAAACCAAAAAAATTTTTGGACCAAGTGTCATTAATATGGCTCTTTTCTTTTTTTTTTTTGACAAAAAAAGCCTCATTTAAAACTGCAGCGCATATTTAAATCTCAACTTTCTAAGAATATACCACTGGGAAAAGAGACTCTTAGCAGGTTTATTTTAACTGCTGGTTTTTGTCAAAGTTTAATGCAAAAAAAAATTATGTATTTCACTTTGCACTCCTAATCGGTAATTTATTTTTGTAATACTTTTTGATCGATCTCAATGTTATCTTTCAGAATCAGAAATCTGGTTTTGCATTAGAAACAACAATAATACATTTGAAAAAAATAGCCCTATATTCCAATTTCTTTAATCTGGCTGGTATTAGTTGCACTATCTGTCAAAGAGAGACTATCTCAGGCAATGATTTTTCATGTGAAAGACAATGCTATATTGTATTGCTCATTTCCTGCTACTTTTTTTTAAATACAGTTAAGCTGCACCCAAAAAGTACAAGAACTAGAAGCCCATGATGAGGATCTGACAGTCAGCACGAGAGAATATTTGAACTGGTAAAATTGATTTTGATGTGAAGAAGAATCAAAATATTACAAGTAAGCACGTGTTCCACAAATACTTTCTAGTGCTTAACCTTTTCCTTTTTTTTTTTTTTTAATTAAAACCTAAGCCTCCCACCTAGACTATGAGAATCTTCTGCCAACTAAGTGTATCTGAATTTTTGGATTAATTTGGGGATTTACTACCAACTAACTTATCCACTATTCATAAATCAAGTCCCATCTTAAGTTAATTTCAAGGCTGATTATTTTTGGAACATAGTATGGTATAAATTATTCATTACATAGATGTAATAAACTTGTTTGCCAGAAAATAAGAGAGGCTGTGCCAACTCATTTTTTAAAAATATGATACCTGGGGAGCAAATATTAAAACACATTTGGCAATACTTCAGCCAAGTGATATTACCACACACTACGACTTCACCCTTTTTTTTTACCATCTTGGTAGTGAAATCCATTTCTGTGCCAAGGTTTGGCATTACTGAAGTTCTTAAAACAGTGAATAAGTGGTGTAAGGACTTGTGTTAGATTTTCACATGGCCTGACAAATTTGGTTTATTTTCTCTTGTTCAATTCTAAGGAAATCACTCCAGTACCAAACTTCTACTGCTCTTCACAAACCTAGGAAGGCAACAGTGATTTCAAAACCAGCAAATATTTTCCAGTTGCTGTATTAAAAAACATCTTTCTTTCCATGTCACACAAGAAACCAAAGTGCTAGTTAAACTCTCCTCAAGAAACTTTAAAATAAATAAACACAAAAATGTTTAACTCTATCATTCTCTATGGCCATATAATAACACAGATTATAATATTCACACCTGTGGAAGACAAATGTAGTTAGTGAATTGCACTACGTAATTTGTTTTTCTTTACCTTAAAATACTCCTAAGTTCTGGCTGAAAAATGTTGCATAGAAACTGAACATTTTTTCCCATTATACTACGTTCTGCTTGAACCAGCAAGCAGATTTATTAGCAGTGTTCTTCTATCATTTTTCAGCTGCAGTGCTGGGTGCCATGATGGCTGTACATTTGCTTCTATGTTCTGTCCTCAAAAGAAGGTGCAACAATCTCTGTGATTTAAGGTGACTAAGTAAGGGTCATCCTTTGTCAGAATATGTAAATGAAGCAAGTTTGAATTAATTCTAAATAGGGATTTTTTTCTTTTTTGCATACTGTTTTAAAAATGATTTTAGATATAACTATGTAAAATTGCATTGTATTGAATGATAAAATAAGCACATGTAAAACATATTTAAGGCAAGATTAAGCACTATATTACTACTGTGTGCCAACCTCATATGTTACATTCAAATAGGGGTTCCTTGTATGTATACACATTTTCTCCCTCTTCAGCTCAGAGAATTCAGCAATTTTACAGGTTGGGCCAATGGATCCAAGTTGGGCAAGACCAAACAAGGAGAAAAAAATTACTAAACATTTGAAAATGTTAATTTTGTCTAGTACTTGCAGGAGCTCTATGGTGAGACAAAGATAAAATTCAATTTATTGCTATCAACTACTTCAAATATAAGGTCAAAATTCCTTTTTTGCCCATTTCTGAAATCATCACTTCAGTTCTCATGCCTTGCAAACCCTAAAAACAATACTTTTTCCTAATTCTCAACCCAAATTAATCCTTTTTAGTAACCCTCGACAGCTAAATCAGAGAAGGCAGGGGTCCTAAGAAAGAAAATTAAAAAATCATAGCATGAAGTGATTAAAGGCTGCAAAGTCACACATAGCCAAAAAAGCACTTAAAGCACTGCATGACACCGCAACTTTGGTATTTCTTAAATTTTGGGAGGTTAACATTAGGAATTTTGGGTTCATTGTTTAATTTTTAACACACTTGTGAAACTATATGTGTGAGGAAATGCTTCCTGCATTTGGAGAAAAGTCATAAGGAAAAAGATGAAATTCCATAAACCATAATGAGATTGTCGCCTGCCCAACTCAGGAGAAGATCAGACACTTCTGTACCCCTCACAGACCTTTTTAATCACCAACTTTATTTTTGATTAGAATAAAATTCCATGGACTACAGGAATTGAATCGTGCACTTCTTTCTTTTCATCTGACCAAATCTAAAGGTTTGAAATATATTTTGCATATTAAAATTCTTTTAAACTTAAAATATTATTTCAAACATTATATTCAATAATGCAATATTACAGTGTCCAAATACATTTGCATTTTCACCACGTGAAAGCAAAACATACCCAAAGAAATGCTTCTACTTGGCTAATAAGCAAAATCCATGATTTTTTTCCAACACCAAATGTGTACAGAAATATATTACTTGCCAGGGTTGGTGTGTTGTGTATTTGTAGTTCCAGAAAGTATTTCCTGGGTGGTTTAGATGAGATGCTGACATATATACTGACAGCTTACTTCCACTGAAAAAATGCAGTACAGTAAAGAGATTAAATAAAAGGAAGCTAAACAGAAGTCTAGAGATGAGGCAGCTGATCTTGCAGCACTCAAATAATGACCTGACATGTACACTCAGCACTGTTTTTCAAAATAGATTACGTGCAAAGATGAGCAGATAGAAACCTAACTAGCATGGTCAGTGTAACCACCATGATAATATGTTTAAACTCCTTATTGCCTTGGTCCTCGCAAAATTTTAAAATTGGAGGAGATATTTCAAACAGTACTTTTTCACTGGAAGGCAAGAGAAAGAAGCCTACATCTAATAATAAAGACACCTCATAGTGAGATCTTACTGTACATAATGAAAAAATGGTCAGGCCACATTTATTCCTACTAAATATTACCATGTCATGATATTGAATAATTTAGTTTACATTTTATTTATCTCTCTTAAATTCAACTAGAACAACTTGAATCAAGTATCTACATTAAGCCTGAATACCACTAGTAAGAACTATCAAGAAAGTCATGATTTATAGTGGTGTTTGGCACTCCTGAAAGTGCACTGCAATCCTTTTGCAAGGTGGATGGACAGTGCTATAGAAATGGAGACCTTATAAGTTTATTTCAGCTTTCATGTGATATAACAAAATCTACAATGTTTTTGAGATGAAAGAGCTTGTCAGACCTTAGTGGTGAGCATCACCCATTCCAAAGAAGTGACAGCAAGTATTACCAGCAGAGAAGCTGTTGCCCTCATGCCCTACAGCAAAGTCACTGTCTGTCTATTATTTGACAGGCAGGGTAATAAGGGAATATGTCCCGCTGGTGGAAAAACTGACACAATTGCTGGAGAGTCCTGTGACGAGGATGAGCAAAATGGAAGTAGCATGTCCAATGTTTGTGCTAGACAACAATTTAAATCATATGTTTATTACTGCTAGATTACATCCCTTGTACTGCTGACACCTGCAAGTGCTTGGCAAAATCTGAAAATAAAATAGCATTATTGCTGTCAGCAGAATGCAACTTTTCCTGAACATCTAAAATTGAATTTCATAATTAGAAGTAAAAACTAACAGCCATTATATGCTCAGCACTATGGTCTCTCTTGTCATTGAAATAGTGTCATTTACCTACCAATTATTTTCAAGGCCCTATAGTGCTAATGAAGATATATGGTTGGGGAATTTAAAAATGTGTATTATATCAGTGATTTAAACTGGACCAAAACAAATGAACTAAGTCAAAAGAATGAAAACTAAACAATAGTCTCCTCAGCCAAAGCAGGAAATCCAATCACATTTTGCTGCTATAATCCATACTAGAAACTTCCCTGTGACACATCAAAAATTGGATGCAGTGAGTGACTGAGAGCCTGAAATCACTGATAGCTCAGGCTTGCAATTCATCCACAGGTCAGGCAGAGTGCAGCAAATGACCCAACGTTCTCTACACTTGTTCTCTTCTGAACTCCCAAGCACATATCTGAGAGACCACCCCCTCTGAGGAGGGGTAGAAAAAGCCTTATCATGTCAGCTCCTTCAGGCTGTGAAAAATCACAGATATATAATACAGAACCCTAAAGCCACGTAGAACAAAGAATTTGAAAATTATGAAGTACAAAACAAAGTCCTAATCCTTTAAAAAATAGGTTCACATAAAGGCTGAAAGGAGTTTAACTTGATACCATGTTTCTTGAATTTATTACACTGCATAATACAAAACAGAAAAAAGCTACCAAGAAAGGTTTTGAGGAACATACAGGGCAATTTAGTGTTATCAGAGAAATTTTTCTGCATAGCTGTCTGGAAAAGTTATGTGAAAGTGACTAAACAAAACCACAAGGAGTCCCCATAAGACAAGTTTTTCAGTATCTTTCATATTCATTACATATTCACTCAAATGCAATTCTAATTGCCTGTACTTGAAAGCACAAGAAACTTTAAATTTACTCACTAAAAATCTTTATGAATGAAAATCGGACAAAAGAACATTTTAAAAATTTCTAATGATCACTAAGATAACACAAAATATATAATCATTCTACTGATAAATTTTGTTATCTCTTGAAAACATTCAATTCTTCAACACACCTTAAAACTAATACACACCCCGCAAGAAGTCCATCATAATTAATTTACCTGATAAAGTAGCTAAAAAATTGTACCTGATACACGGTGTACTGATCTTCAGGAAAACACAACTAGAAATTACAAACCCTTGAATTTTTTTGTTTACTTGGAAGTCAAAAATACAAGAGACACAAGATTTTAACTGATGTTATCAGAACCCCATTTTAGTTTAAGCAGGTGACAGAAATTCAATAACAATTTTAATTCACTCTTGGAATGTCTCTTGCATGTAAGTGGTATTCAAGAAAGATTGCTTGATGTCCAAACTGCAGTGGACAGGTAATTTCTGATGTCTGTCTCTGTACCTCCTTACAAAAGAACAATTTGGTTAATCCCCCAGGGGGTAACTGAGCAGTATATTTTTGCAACTGGAAAGGGACACTAGCAAGCCAAAAAATGATACCACTCCCTGAACGTTTTGTATCTGCCAATCTTAAAAATAAATGCATGAAAGAGTTTAAGTATCCAAGTATGCTGACAAGTAACATATGAGAACATCTCATCACAGCTGTGTCCCTGTGTATCCAAACACTGAGGCACTTACTAGGTAAAAGATTCTGTGAAATACAAAGAAAGTGGCAGTAGCCTGTAAAATCTTGAAGACTTGTAAAACACTCTTTTATTTTTACACTGAGGTATCAGATGCATTTATAAATCCAATTTTGAAAATCAATTAGAAAGTGTCTCTTCAGAGATTATGGTGATGATAGAAAAGAATGCCAGTGCTAAAGAAGCTTCTGTGCAGACAAACAAAGAATCAAAATCTTTATTTTTTGAAAAGTCAGTACTACAATAGAATACTATTACTTTCAGTATTATTAAACAGCTAATCCATGTCAAAAATATAGTTCTAGTTTTACAATGTTATATTTGAACAAGGCATGCCAATAAATACAAAGTAACCTTCATATGAATTTTCAGTGAAAGAAAAAGGTTTAGCAATTTAAATCACCTTACTTTGTTTAGAAAACACATGCCTTTTCTATCTGTGTCCGTAGAGGTTTGTATTCTGTAGTATGCCTGAAATACTTTTTCTTGTCAATATTACCAATGCTGATACAGTATCTGTACTCACACCCTTCTCAGAGAGACCACAATGTCAAAAACAGGCATTTAGTAAATACAGGGGATAGTAAAATTCTCTTTATTAATTCCATTTTGCATACACTCTGGGTTTTTTTAATACCTATTTTAAAGAGAATCTGAAATCTTTATTTTATGACCTTCTGCTGTTTTCCAGAGCAATCCTATGCATAGCATTTCATAAAAAAACTGCAGACACTAAGCAAAACTCCTAAAACCAGAATACTTCAACTATTTTTAGGGTGCATTAACTTACTTTGGAGGATGTAGAGTCACATTCCTGACAAATCCATCCATAGCCAGTCTGTTTAGGAGACTTTTTCAAGGGAGGGTCTAGACAGCCAAAATGGTAGCAAAGCCTGCATTCATCACACCTGCAAGAGAAAAACAAAATATATATTTATATTAAATGGCACTTCTGTACTATTTTAGATTGAGCTTCCCTGCAATTCTCAGCAGAAGATTTCCTGATCCATTATCATAATAAAGAAAATCAATTTTCTATAAGCGGTAATTTTAAACAGCCACTTCAAGTAGGTTCTGCTTAATCTGGAATATTCTGATGCAGACACTCATGTATCACCTTTGTCATCATCTTATATAAATGACAACATTTCAAAGACCTGAAAATTAATGAAAAAAAAAAGCTTAAATTTTTAGATACTTCAGTGTCATTCACTGCCCTTTTTCATCAGAAATTTTGACTTTTTTAGACAGTGACAATATTTATTTTTCACAGTTTTAAGACAATATTTTGCACATGTAGCTTTGTGAAAAATTCACTCATATTCAATAACTCAGGTATAATTTACAGCTATGAATTATATTTTTTACACCAGGACTATGTGGTTGATAAACAAATGCACAAAATATTTTCTCATTCACACTGAATTTTCTGGAAAGAGGCATTAATTTAAAAGGATTTCACTGTGATCTTTCACTTATAAAAGTGCTCCGTGTACACACAACAAATTTACATTCTTCTTTAATAAACCTTTCATCAGTGTTTTATACTATGCATAGTCCACAGCAAAAGCTCAAAAAATACAGCATAGCTATTGTTAACCTACTTTTAATGTACCACCATAGAAAAGATGCTACAGTAGAACAAGTGTTTCATTAAGGGATTTTTAAATCAGTACAATAATAGGCTCAAAATGAGAAAAAGATTTTTTCAAAGCAAATAACAGAGATTTTCATATACCCTACTGAATTTCTCTTTATTTGCATATCCCCCTGTATTCCTTTGTATGAAAAGGAAAGCTTTTTTCAAATTTACTTTGCCACAGTCTCTTCATTAAACACTCTTAAACTCTGAATTAAAGCCAATATAAATGAGTGAAAAATAAGAAAGAGCAAATGTTTAAAAATCAAATTTTTAAAGAAATCCACCACACTCTCTGCTTTCCTGGCCACTCATTTTCTCCTCTACAGTATGCACAAACACAAAAATGCCAAAAAAATTGCAGTAATAGCATGGCACAGGCATCATCAGGTCAAAGACAGAGGAATATAATTTACCAACAGAACAGACAGTGCACTGCAGAAAGAGGATTCAACTAACAGAACATACTGCTGCGTTAATAGAACAAAATGTTCATGTGACTTCTCCAAGGATTAGTCTCCAAATAAAAAGAAGTAACTGTTTTGCAATTATGATTGCTTAAGCTAAGTAAATACTTCTGTCCTCACTGCCAAGGCTGTGCTTTCTAGGAGTCACATGAGCACTGGTAAGGGTGTGGCATGTACTGTTTTCCACTGAATAGAAATTAAAAGCAATAATCTGACTATCCACAGGATGCAACACTGGACTGACATGGTTTTGATTTTTTTTTTAAAATGATAGGACTGCTTAGCAGTGACTCTTAACTCCAGCACAAAGCAAACACTTAAAATAGAAAACCATTCTCATTCTTTAAAGAACAGAAGAGTTGTAATGTCAGAATATATTACTTAAAATCAGGAATACATGCGGTTTTATTTCCTGTGAAAGGTATATTAAAATAATAAAAAGGTTGAGAATGGGAGATGGGATAGGTCACACTCCTAAATCCCAACAGTGTATGTGACCTTCAGCAAAAGATTAAGCCTCCTTTGAGCCTCAATGTTCTCATCTGTAAAGGAGTATATTTTTACTAACCCATTAACCTAACTATCTGGAATCTTATGCATGTAAGGGCTTGCACTTGAGCAGTGCTTATCAGAACTCCCTTCATGTAAACTTAAGGATCCTCTTAAGTAACAGAAAATAAAGAAACATACTATTTCTGACTGATTTAGAGTATTTTCAGAGTTTAATCCTAAAATCTACATTTGATTTAAACAGTGTCAATTTAGACTTTTTTATGAAGCAATTGCTTTATATGTTTCTATGTTCAAAAGAAAATGTTTCCCCTTTAAAATTACACTTTGGCATCTCTTCTTACATTTTTACCATTTTGTATCTAGAATGTGGTACTTCCTGACTGTACTTTCAGCCACGTTTCCTCAGAATACACTGAGAGAATTCGCAAAGCCAGGTTGAAATAACCATGACATTGTGAAATTAAATATGGACCTCAAGGCACCATTCTAAAGCTCGATGTTTTTAATATTTATTGTCATTAGTTTTGATCACTTCAGAGTGTTTAGTTTCGTAGAAGAAAAACTGCATTTTGCTAGAATGAGTTAAAAACATCTGCATGAAAGTTTTCAGATACTAATAGCTTCTATCCTCATCTGTACAGCTGAGGAAATGCAAATGAGTATTTTCATATATCAAAACATAAAAAGCTGCATGGTGATAAAATGTAACTATACCAAATATTTTTAAATGCTTGCTTCCTACTGCTTTTTATTGGAATATGAATTCTGTATCAGAAAACAGAAATTCCGCAATTCTGAAGTTCCCAGAGAATGATGCTGAAAAAATGGATGAATACACACTGTACCTTGGTTAAAGATGATGCTCTAGCTGTCTGGCAATCATTGTCTGCTGAGACTGACTGGGGACAAAATGTGAAGCTTACACACATCACAGTGCAGAAAAAAAAAATTGGGATTCTTAATTCTTAATTCCAAAAGAAAACCTTACACCTAAGTTAAAATGGCACTAATAAAACAAGATTAATCCCTCAAGTGTATACTATTAGTTGTGTTCTTTTGTCTAGCAACATAAAAATGATAAAAATCCCACTGTCACATTCAGAAAATAAGAAAGCGACACAAAATACAGAGTACTTTCGACTTAGTTATAGAGAATGAAATTGTTGGGTCACAAAAGATGTCACGCTGACAGTCTGGCAGCCTGTCGGTAAATGCACTCACAGATCAATCACAGTCCAAACACTCACTGAGCACAGGAGTCACATGGCACCATCATTTACAAGTATTATCCACTTCCATCCTGAAGATGGCCTAATACGACAAACAAAACTGTTGGGATGGGGAGGGGGGGAAAGGGAAAGAAGCCACTTCCTCCATATTACAGGTTGTTGAAATTTTTACCCTTGTGCATTCAAGGTCAAATGTTCAAAACAGTCCTTAAACTAGCCAATATTTTATCTTGCTGCTATTTATGGATAACTATTTTTGTGGTGAAGCACAGGACTTACAAATGCAATTAAGTGGTGGGCCCTCTTCAGTGGCCTGGTTAGCTGCTGTACTGAAAACTTTGTGGAAATAAAAGCAGAGCTCCACACGAAGACAAGCTAACCTAACCTCCTAAATTACCTCTAACTGACAGGTAATTGCTAACTATCAATGTTGCAACAAGCCTGAAATTACTTTATGCATCAAAATTAAAAATCACTGTGTTCCTCATTCCAGCAATTAATGAGGATAGATATATGCCCACTAAATACAGAGAAAATGGAGTGTGAAGAAGAAAGGCGAATTCTGACATAGTTATGATAAAAAAGTTTTTAAAAATCCCAAACAAACATGTTTTACTTACAGAAATATAGAAAGCAGGTCAGCTACATCTTCACAGCAAGAAAGCTTGATTAGGCATTTCCATACCTGAAATATGTTTGCTTTGTTCTTTAAAAGAGATCTCCATCTGCTCTTGCCCTTGGATTGTTTTTATTAGTTTTTTTAGCAGTACAGCTGGCTGTCCTCAAGCTCTACATAACTGCATTTTCGTGTTCATAATTAACTAATTATCCACTAATCAATAGTGTAGATACTGATTTTACAATGTAAATGAGATAAATGAGATAATGGCTGGGGTCAATCTCATTTTATTTACAAAGCTCAGCACACACATCCAATTTCATTACATTGCATCTACGTGCACAGGAGGGAGTCTTATCAGTTGGCCTCCAGAAGTCCTCCTGCAAGCACTGGGGAAAAAGACCTGTGCTTTTACAGAGGAGCAGTGAATGCAAAACCCACCCGTCACTGGCACATTTGTAAGCCACTGGTTAATATCATCGGAAACCACGAGGAGCTGATTCAGCCAGAGCGAAGAAACCTATTTTGCATTCACGAGACAGCATCACCCATCTATAGCTGTAAAAGTAATTACCTACATGTCCCTGAAACACAACATTAATAAGCTAATCTTTAAATACAACTTTCCAAATATGCTTCAGAGACTACAGAAAATCTCACTTATGTACGCATCATTGCACACTGCCTGCAGTGTCATGCCAAAAGGTACCATGGTGAACCAAATACAAAATTGCAAAATAGATATACTACTCTCGATTCATCACAAGAGCTTGGGAAGATTTACTTTAATGGAAAAAAAATATTGATACATATAATATAAAACATTGATACATATCATCACCATTGAAAGTAGAGAATTTGTCACATAAGCCTTACTCTGACAAACTTAGAATTAGTTAGAAAAAAATTAGAAGTAAGCCAACCCAGAATTTTTAAACTCTAAGGGAAATGCAGTGGGATGGGTGTGTGTACATGCACCCACTTGCTGGGAAGATGCAACACAATGGCTACTCCGGCACCTGCGCAGATTTAACTACTGATAAGCATCATCCCTTGCTGGCTTGTTTTGGACCCCATTTCTGACTAAATGCTCTTAGCACCTGAAGAAGAACATAGGTTCTTCTCAGGCACGGATCTCTCTCCCCTTTAATCCCTCAGTGTCCAAGTGCTGAGTCACTCCAAAACTGCGAACAGACGGAGACGTGCTTGGGGGTTCATTTTAAATTGCAGCCCGTTCTCAATTTCAGATGAGCAACTTAAAAACAGCCATGACTGTGTAAGTCACTGTCAACACTTAGATTCTTATTAGCAGCTGTATGATATACCCAATAGAAAGAAGCACATAAGCATTCTCAAAAACCCAGAATAAATCAATGCAGCTCAAGTGAATTCAAACTGTAGAACCAAAATGACTGACTTCAGCCTGGAGCAGCTGAGGAGTGCTCCTGGGATACCTTACTGCAACCAGACCACAGGAGTGATAAATTCTGGATGACAGGAATGAATAATATGGAGTGGGTTGCAGCAGCAACTCTTACGTGTCACATCAAAGAAGGTACTTTCCTGTGCCCTTATTTAAACAGTAAAATTCAAGAGCTAATGGTGAAATAAATGTATAGTCATCTATTTAGTGCACTATTATTAATGCTGTCCAAGAAGTAGATTTATTCTAGTTACTGAGGGAGGAGCCCAAAACTGTAGCATGTTTTCATTACAGAATATGTGGATAACACTCATCTTTTGCTTCTGACATTTCTTGAAACAAAGTGAAAATAAGCAACGGTATGACTTAATATCTTACCCTACCATTCTACACCAAAACTCTTCAATTCAGGCCCATTAATTCCAAAACAAATTACTTTCATTTTGCTGTGATATGTCACAGGTCAAACACAAACCAGAAGTGATGCTGTACTATATTTAGACTCTGAAATAGAAGATCTAGATTCTTATCAACTCCTTTGTTTTTAGGCAAAAAATTGTCAAAATAATAAAACTCTATTTAAGTATAAAATGAAAGAAGCTAGTTCTCTTCTTCCTGATTGCTACACTTTTGCCTTTGCCTATAAGTGGTATAACAATTAAAAATGGATGGTCATCTTGCAGTTCCTTGTTCTACAGAACAGTTTTAAGAAGTCTATTCACATAGGCCAGTCAAGCTTTAGGTGACTTTACCACCAGGAGTATGACAACATTTCAACACTAAAATTCTTATGTGACTGCATATGCATAAATTGTTGATTATAAACCAGGATATAGCCCAACTATACAGCCTCTTCACACACAGGTACTTGTTATCCTGAACAGCTCTCTACCTTCACAGATGCTAAAAGTTCAACCACATAAAACGTTAAGGAACTTCACCTAATTTCTAAGTTAGAGCTAACTTTGCAGTCAGTCCTGTGTCGAGTGGGTGGCTGGAACTGATGTCCTTCAGAGACTTCTCCAACCTACATCTTTCTGGATTATAATATTCTCATAATTTTGATTTAGGTAAATGAAATACTCTTTCTGGGAAGGATAATGCTACGGTATTACACTAAGTAATTAAAAGTCACATTCTAATTTCTATTTTATCAGGTACAATGCAAGTACACAAAAGGAGGTCTCTCATTTACATAGTTTATAATGGTAGATGACAGAGTAGACTATCACTCTCTTCTGTTATGCCTGGAAAAGAGAGGGCATGGCTACTGTTGAAAGGTGAGAGTTACCAGATGAGGGATGATTATTGCATTCTGGTTTTTATTTTTACCTACTACTGATGAAGACAGTGTATGGGCAAGATGGACACACAGCCTGACAGAGCATGATGAGCTTACTGATCATCAACTAACAGTAGTTTCATTATAAGGTACCTATGTGCTTTTGGATATGGGAAACTGTCTAATCTCCTGTTTACTTAAATTTCTGTCCAATCTCAAGGGCATTAATAAAAACAAATAGCGTCTATCAATTATATCACAAAACTGTGAAAAAAAAAAAGCATTAATCTGGCAGACATCTGTGTAGCTAAATTTATTACGTTAAACCCAAAAGTGCTGCCTAACTGATTTAACTCATGATGTTAATACTAAATCAAACACCCCCTCATATCCAAAAACCTAACACTGATTATTCATGGGTAAAGAAGAATTTGAAAGGGCTATCGTTATATGTCACTCCTATGTAATCTGGATTTTTTCTGAACGGTCTACACATCATTTGCTTTAAGAAAATTAAGTTTGTGTGTACAAAATGAATTCTAAGAATGCTGAGAAGAAACTTTATTTACTATACCTGCATGTGAACAGCTTTCTTTCAGCAAGAAGTGTTCACTTTTCTCTCTCACAGGACTGCCAAACTATACAACACATGGCTTTGTTAAATTAGTTCGCAAAATTCACTAATGGCCCACATATACAAGTGAAATATAATGATAAGAACACTATTTCAGATGTGGTTGCTTTTGTTAATACACAGCAACAGTCCAGAGCTTCTATCTACAGCATTTTAATGTTTAAACTAAGAATTTCTGTGAAGATGATGACTCTATGACATGCATGAAGGTAATAAAACACCAATTACAGACACTGAAAAAGTCCTTTGACAAATTGAAAAGTGTAAAATTTAGGAAACTATCACCAAATGCTGCATTTGTTTTTCTGGAGTACATTCTAGTTGTAATACATGATTGCATCTATAGTGCCACTCTCAGGTGTTCAGACTATTAACTCTACTGAATGGTGTACTGCTTATGAACTACTAGAGAAGTCCATTATAGTTTTGAATATTCCCTTCAAACATCTTTCAAAAGGTGAAACGTCAAGTGTTAGCATCTGGCTTTCAACATAATGATATGGGGGGAGAGAGAGAAAGAGAGGAAGAGACAGAGAGAGAACGAAATTCTACAAGGAAGCTGTACTGGGGAAAAACATAGAAAATACAGCAGGAATTCATCTCAGGACTTCAAGCATGCCCAGGAAAATATCAACAATACTTGTAACAGTATTTAACACTAATTAGTCTGTCCTTAAAATCCTCCAATAGCAGAGATTACTGAACTTCCCTAACAAACATCTCTAGTGCAAGTATTCTTGTTATTAGAAAAAAACTTTCTATTGGCTAAATCATCTTGATACAATGTTGCTTTTTTTGGTCTGACCAGCTTTGAAGAATTTTTTTTTCCTTCTTTGTATCAACTTCTGTCTTTATCATCTTTATATTAATTTAGGCTTTTTGCAGATTTTCCACCTTCACTAAATTAAAGAAATATTAATATTTTAAGCTGTTTCAATTAATGTCTCCTGTGGTCTTCTTATCATCCAATTCAGTTTGCACTGGACCTTCTCTGTTTACCAAAGTGGACAGGATGCATTAGCTGAGACTTTGCAAAGGGTGAGATACTGGTCTTCTGAATATTCAGGAGGAGTACTCCAATGCGTTAAATGTAACACCTCTCTTTGTATGTGTCAGGTTTGATAAGTTTGACCCACGTTCTGTGATCTGTGATCCAGAGTCCCCCACCCTTTCTTTTTTTTTGAAGTTACTCTTGATATCATAATCACACAGTCAACAGTGATTTGCCTTTTCCTTCCTGCACTGCACGCTTTTTCTGAAGGCTTTCTTAAAATTTCATTTTTAATTTTAACACTATAGTCCCTCACATCCTACTGTCATCACCTGCAAATGTAACCAAAGCTTTACTTCAGTATCTAATACACTAAAGCAAAAATTAACAAAAATATCGTAATACTGAAACCAGGAGAGCTTGAGTGGAACCCAGTGAGCTGAATATCACTGGACAGCGAGTCCATGGTAGCTGGGTTACTTTCCTAATCAGCTACATATTTTATTGCAGCTTGTCATGGTTTAGCATGACAGTAATAATTAACAAAATCTCTAACTTAAAGGAATGTCACACACAGAAGTATTTTGAAAGACCTACTAAAGCCAAGATAAGCTACATTTATCATTCTCTCCTATCCACAATATCTAGACCGCTTTAGTTTAATAAATGATCATAAATCATAGCAAACTTTACTTTTTCTTTTTTTTCCTAAACTCAGCATGATGTATGGGCAAACATTTCTTTTTCCCCTTGCTCACACAGCACTTGGACACAACTTTTTACTTTCAGAATACTGCAGAAGTGGTCAATAAACTTGGGTCCTTTCTTCCTAAAAAGGATTCATTGATCCTTAAAGATCAAATTCCTGCATTAGCATCTACTTCCTAGTGCAAATTTCTTTATTTTTAAGGTGTCTTTGTGTTCCTTGCCGATACAGAATGAAAAGCATTTCTAATAGTTCCAACAAAAATCTTAACTCTGAGATTCTCCCACCCCCTTTTTAAAATAAAACGACGTGTTAGACATCAGGTTAATTTTATTTAATATAATAGTCAAACATGAAATGCCCTAGTAAGATATGACTTGTAGATAAGTGTACATAAATTTGTATATTCTCCTATTACTTATTACAGCATTTAATTTCTTTCTTAAGTTTAAAAAATACTTTCAAATGGAAACGTGCCTTGATAGATGACAAAACCCACCATATCTCAAAAAATTCAAAGATTATAGATCATAAAGTTACAAGTGTGATTGCATTTGAGCAGAATTTTTCCGAGCAAGTTCAAGATGAAAACGATGAAGATGTCAACACTCTGATACTGTAGATTTAAGAACTGTATCTGTACCATTTGAAGATCAAAATACTATGTGTGCATCTACCAGGATATATACGGACGGAGACGAAGATCTCAGCTGTCACGCTGTGTGATCAGTTCTTCATTCCTTTCCCAACTTACAAAACAATTTCGTGTTTGCATTGGGAGGAGATAAGCTTGTCCTGAACACTGCCAGAGAAATAAACCAAATAAAACAAATGTCTGCATATACTCAATTTTTTCTTATTTAAAAAAAAAAAATTCAGAAAGAAGTATAGGTGTAGTTCTGTTCACTCGAGTGTCTGGAGTCAGAAACAATTTGTTCATACTAATAAGCATAAAATCAATTTTTCCATGGCGAATCTATTCCTTCAGAATAGTAAGTCTCAAGTGTTTTACAGGTCTCATTATCACTGAACATTTATTTTTTTTACGAAACAATCCTTTTTACAGTAAGGTCTATGTACAACACAGTGTTCTATATAGGAATGTTCTTATTAAACTGTATATAAGAAGAGTGGCAGGCAGATGGCAAACCATTGCTTATTTCTTTCAGTATCACCATAGAGGAACACACAATATTTAAGTCCCACAGGCTTCTGTCACTCTTCAGTGAATCCAAGCATCGTATAACATCATTTGCCAACGAAGCACAGGGGAAAGAGACATTACTTAATAGGACAATCCTGACAAGACATTTATCCGGGATTTTTCAATGATGCACATACAAAATGTTCCTGATTAGTGCAAAAAAATGCAGGCAAATTAACTACCTTGTCAGTCCAAATAACAAACCAATCAATTACATTCTATCCAAGCCTGACAAGCAAACTCAGTGTTTTGTCATAATAAGCTTATAGTTGAGACAAGGTAGCTGTTCTCCTTTACTTTAGGTATTCTATTGAGAGCTTTATCCACATTTAAAAATCCTATTATAAAAGGTTTCCACGATTGCCTCCGAGGATGAGTTGTGGCAGAGTTGTGTCTCATGAAGGGTATCTACACAGTAAAGTGATAAGAAAAAAATATTAACATTGAAAGATCATAGCAGCTCTCCTCTGTCTTATGAAACATTTTAACATCACACTAAATTTAAGCAATGTGTATGCTCAGATCCAAATACTTAGACACCCACACCAAATTTCAAGAGTCTCTAAGTGTCAAAACATTAAACTGAGTTAAGTATAGCATCCTTGTAACTTTTTCTCAATACAGCTCAAAGAACAAAGGCAGTCCACCACAAGACAGAGAAGGAAATTTTCTTTTTTTTTTTTTTAATCATAAGAGCAACAATTTAATACAAGTAGGCTTGATAGTGAAACTAGCATTTTTACTCAGATTTGAAACCCACAGAAATGCAGCTACGGGATTGACTACAAGCACAAATAACACGGGTACTATGTTATAACCTTAAAAAATGCTTGTTTTATAGAATAGCATTTGCAAGAAAACAAGTCTTAGGATTTAGGAAAGACTAAGTAAGGAAGGGTTTCTTTCAAAAGACATTGTAATAATTCAGTACATAAAAAGCTTTAGTCACTTCTGAAAAAATCTCTTTGAGCCAATAATTCCAAAGTCTTCAAAGCTTTTTCTTTTCCTACTTGTACTTCCTGTCTTTTGACACTCATGACATACATACTTTTAAAGAATGCTTTTTTAAAAATCAATACAATTTTAAAGTGCTGATTCTCTACACTTAAACTCCTTAAACTACTTGCCAAACAGCAAATTAATGTATCTTATAGCATTGTGAGATTTTAAGCAGGAAAGCATCAATGTTGTCTTTAAGCTAAGCAGATACATTTTGAAAGAAAGACCGATATAAAGTCTCCATCACCACATCTGGTGGGTTTTAAATAAAAAAGAAACTGCTGTCATACTTTGATGAAATATAACAGTCTGATGAACAGGAGCCATCTTGTTGCCACATGTTTAAACAAAAATTCTTTGCAACCAAATTTTAGTTTGATTATAAGGATTTTGAGTCTAAGAATTAGAGGGACAACAAGAAGTACCACATGTAAATCCACTCCCAATCCTCTCTTCATCTCTTACTTGAGACACAATTACAATTTTAAATTGGGTGTCCTGAACTGCAATTCTACAGTGCAACTTTGAACTTCTTACGAAAACTGAAGAAAAGCTTAGCTGTAAAATAGAAATACTCTTCATAGTCATCTTATTACAATCCTCATCTTTCACTGAGTGCAACTAGTTTTGTTCTGACAGCCTCAGTGGGTAAGGTTGACATGGGTGCACAGTGAAATGCAGAAACTTGAAGGGTAGCATCAGAAACAATTCAAGATAAACTGAAGGTCTATTTCTCTACCTCTACCTTCTCAGCAGCAATGTCAGTAGCTGCAACTGTACCATTTGAGTCAGGTCATCAGAATGTGACAGGCTGTCCCATCTGGGCTAGTAAGGTTTGGGCAGGAATACAGCAATCTATACTTTAAATACAAGGGGTTTTATTTTGGTTTCTCAAAATAAGTAAATGAGTATGTGAACATGTGTATACACACACATACATGTGTGTACTTACATATAAATTTCTATTTATAAATTATTTTTATATAAAAATTTTATCTATGTAAATTTTTTTATATATGAAACCAACTTCACAGCTGAACCAATAAAATAATCAGTTAAAGTTTAATAAGCTCACAAATAAAATAATTAAGTACAAGCAAGGTTCTCAGAGGAAGCTTGTAACTACTGAGATCCTAATATTTTGTAGTACTTTAGGTAAGGCTGTAAGAACGCAGACATCCAGTAGGAAGTGTAGGTAACCTATACCTGCACTAGTTATTCCTATAGTATTTCTTTGTATTACATTTTTATTGGTAACAACGTGTCAAAGAATTTTAAAGGATATTATAATATTTACTCATTTAATAAAGTGAAATTATTTTTTAAATGGTTGGACAATTTTTCCATTTCTGCTCTATTAAAAATTTACCTTGACATCATTTATTTTACATGTTCTACAGTTATCTTCACCCCTCTCATGTTTGAAATAATACAAATTAAGGAATCACTACTGACTTTGTTTAAACACAGTTCTAGCAAGTAAAAGATTGGTAAAAGACAAAGGAATATGAATGTATAAATACAATAGCGTGCAATTATTGTAGTTATTGTATTGTAATACAATAGCAAACTCATCTGATAACTGACTATTGTCCTGAGACCTCCCACAGTGATGACATTTCTCCTGTTCTAGTCTCTCCTTTTGCTCTTCTTCCATCCCTACATACCATTTGCCAACCCTTCCTCAACCAAAGAACTGCTCCCATTCCGTACATCCATTCAAATTTCTACTGACTGAAGTACCCAGTTGTCTGCAACAGCTGAACTTGTATTTTCAGCCTCACTTAGGAAAAGGATGAAATGAGCACAAAAATCTGAAATAAGGACAGTGAGCAAAACTGAACCTTCCTCTCTTACCAGGAGATGCAACAAATATGAAGATAGAAAAAAGCATCACAGATAATGCTGTAACAGATGCTTCCAACAGGAAGGTTCTCAATTGCATATTTGGCCCTTTAGAAGAGTTGCTCTCTCCCAGCTCTCCTTAATCCAGGACAGAAGTAATTATAAAAGCACTTTCCTTCAAATTTTGGTACAAAGAGGGAGAAACACACCAACCTCTCTCACTCCCCTCCCTAATCACACATGGCTGTCATCTGCTTCCTCCCTTAAGTAAATATTATGTAGAAGGCAGGTGTCTAAAAGTATGTGCAGATTTCTTTTTCAAAAGACTTTGTAGGACAAGAAACCCCACAAATTATTTCAATGCTTTCTACTCTTCATTTGTGTAACAGGCACTGAAAAGTGCACACTGCAGACAAACATAATGCTTATCTCAGCAGTTTTGATCCGGGTTCTTTTCTAGCCATTTTAATCCCTGGCTTCATTAGGTTAAATACCTGTTGTAAGAGCAATGTTTCTGGCTGCTAACTGGGCACAAGTAAAAATATATTTGCAACCACAATGTAAAATCAGTTTATCTTCAAGGGTCTGAAGGCAAGAAGCTGCTTCAGCGTACCTTACCAACTCTGAAAAATTAGGATTCTCCCACCAGGTTAAGTCTGTTAAACCTAAAGAGGAATTTGGGGTATTTACAAATAACTTTAATGAGGTAAAGATTACAAGTAATATGCATTTTTAAAAGTCAGGCTGCTCAAGGTACACCTCACCTCAGAAATTAATCTGTACCCAACAGCTCTATTAAGTGGATGAGAGTTACTGAGCACTTCAGAGGGGAAAAAAAAAAACAAACCAGACCCACAAAACAATGATGAGCAATGTGTCTCCTACGCATTGCTAATTACTTCAATCTTCTCAGTATTGATCGTTATAAATATTAGCAAATGCTTCCTGAAAGGTTACAGATTTATATCTGCTAATATAAAGACTGATTAGCCTGTACAAAAGTTATCTGCAGGACAAAAGATCATGGCATCTGAGGTACCACTAGAATAGAAGAGCTCTGCTTTATTTTAATAACTGTCACACGGGAGCATAAATAATGACAGAACTGGTCACTGCATAAACATGTTGACTGTCTTGATTTACGGAATTCTGTTCTCCAAGTACTTCTATGCCCACTTCAAAACAATAACACAATTTTGAACTACTTCAAAGGAAAATTACACTTTCATTACTGAATGAAACCATTTCACTTATATGAAACCAACATTTTATTTAATCTTTTGTAGAGGATATGTAATTTTCCTTCATGCTGTACTGTCTTTGTGAATACAAGCTTCTGAGAACCCATGAAAAAATATCCAGTCAATACACTCAATACTCTACATGAAACCCAGTTTTCTCTTTTAAATGACTGCATTTACAGACCTTGTCACAACAAGGTCCCTGATGTTATCGAAGCAATTTCAAGATACTTTAATCATTGGCTAAACTCAGTGACTTGACAAGAGAAATTTGGGCCAGAAGATTTCAATGGCTTAAAAGGAAGGTTATTGAGTGATGTAATTTCATTTGGATCGGACTGATTCCAATTGATCTGTTTTTTGCAATGCGTATCTTGTCTCTGCAGCTGTCTCTATCTGATTCAGTGCTTAACTGCAAGGAGTGACTACCCCTTCCCACTTAAAGAGAAACTCTTCCTTCCTCCTGCTATTATTTTAAATGAGCATGAGGAGCCCATTTTCAAGTTCAATTTCTGTACTCACTGAAAAAGAAAAATACATTCAACTGAATACCAGCCCATGAATTCAATTGAGTCTTGTGACTGCTAGCATATGTAAGTAGAAAAACAGATCATAAAGCATTATGTTTATCATCATTATTATTATGAACTGAAAATAATGAGTTAGGGTTTGTATCACACAAGGGCATATGGCAGTACAAAATAATTCTCAATCCCAACTGCACAATATCACATAATCTACACTGTATTAGACTCTTTTCAGTTGAGTACTTAAATTCAAAAGAAAAAGACCCTGCTTGGTATGCAACAGGCATAATACTTAATAAATGGTTATGGTATATATGAAATCGTATCTTCCTATACAAGTATGGTTTTCTACAGTTTTAACAGAAAATAAGTGTACCATTAGAAACCTCACAATTCAAGGTTATTTTAAACTGCATAAAACCTGGGGGGGAAAAAACCCCCACATATACAGGGAGTTACAAAGCTTGAGAGGAGTATTGATGAATAATGTAATCATCACTATATGCTAAGGAAACAGGATGTGGCAATAGATGTTGCCAGCAATATGTAGCTGACAGGTCAACTAAGTTGCCCTTCATTCACCCAGCTTTAGTCTTATGCTGTCTGCGCACACAAAACATGCTTGACCAACAAAACATGTGACTTGCTGAATTAGATATAAATGATAATCTAGTTACCAATGAAAATGGAGTTAAAGATCAACTGCCACTCCTTCACTGCCTTCCCAACTTCTTGTATCACAGGAGATGATATGAGTTCTGCTCAATTTCACTTTTTATGTGTAATCTATATACTTCCAAGTTTTAAGAGCTTTTAAGTGTCTATACTAGCAGGAACAGTCAGGTCACTCTGAAGCAACGTGCACACCAGACAAGCCTGCAAAAACTCTTCCAGAGAAAACATGACTGACCCTCAGTACCAACCACTTTGCCTGCCTGATCCCAGGGCTTCAGTTCTGTTGACAGTAATTGTTACAGAGTATCTTCCCTGTAAAATGATGTCTTCCAAAAATGGTAAGTAATTAGGATTTCATCTATCAGTTAACTCAAAAGCATAAACTCAATAAAAATATGTACATTTTATATATTAGACAGCTTTTTATTATGAGTACTGTCACTCACTGTAATTGTTTCTGTTAATGTGAGAACTGTGTACTCCTTCATAAGTACTATACAAATACATTAACATACCATTAATCTTACAGAGCAAACATTTTATTGGAAATAAAAATCTAAACTTTTTTAAATACAGAACCTGCATGTTACTGCTATTACGTGTAGAGCATACTGTGAGCAATATTTTAACTAGCAGAGCCCTACAATACAATAAATTAGATTAGAATATTGATTTGAGATAAAAAACCTGAATAGTCTTTTAAAATAAAAAAAGTGGTGTGAAGGATATTTTTTTCCATTTCAATAGATAAAATAAAGCCTAAAGTTGTTATTATTATATGATGCTATTATAATTATTTATTTTTATAGAAAAGTAGATGAAGTAATGTATTGGACTGCTTCTTTATCAGTGGAGATAGATGAATTCTGATAGGAAAATCTGTATTTCACTTCACTGTTTCAGTTTCAATACTCGACAGTAAACACCAGGGACTAACAGAGTTGCAAAGTCACTGGACTGCACAGTTTTCATACTGCTTGCAGTGAAAATACAGGCCTAACCCATTAAGTTAGCCATCAGCTATTGATAGTTTATTGATATCTGTGAAGCATTTAGAACATTCTGCGCGACTTCAATATGTTAAAATCCAAGCATGACTACCACAAGCACTACAAAACAAGTCAAAGCAGGAATTCCAGTTTCTCACTCTGCTGCTCTACTAAGCACAAGTCTAAAACAAGATTCAGAGCTCCGAGATGGGCATTTTTTTCCTCCTTTTAAAGTAACTTGTTCTTCAAGATATTTATAAGGGTTTTTCCTCTCAAAACTCCCACTCCCAGAAAACTTAAAACTGTAACAGTTCTACTGTGAGCCATTCAGAAGTCTCTATAGGATCACAGGGAACCTCTTCATCAAGCTGCTGTATATCACAGTCCAGGTCAAAACCTGTGAAGCACCTGCTGCTATGATTAAGAAATCAATTCTGATCCAATTTTATTTATAAATTAGGTTGAAAATATTAATGGCACTAGTGACACTTTACGGCTTATTGGAACCTTGAGTCCAGAGAACAAAGTGAGGTGTAAGCACAATCTCTTACCACTGCTATGGTTTAAAAATTACAAAAGAATTTACTACTTCTCGATAAGGAAGACCACAAAAAGCTGTATCATGGCTTTAGAAGAGGAAACCTTGACTTGTCAAAGGCACTGCTAGGCAGAATCCTGCAGGAAGCTGCCATGAAAGGGAGGGTTGTCAAGCAAAAGGGCTATGATTTTTAAAAGAAAATTTACTCAGAACTCAGAGAAATAAAGCAGAAGGGGCTATGTATGTGATGCGTTTGAGCTCAATGCATCAGCATGCATGGTGAAAACTTGGCCTCAGACTTCCATGCCTACCAGAGTGACATGGGAAAGAGAAGGACAGCCAACAGCAGGAAAGCAGCAAGTCAGGATCTAGTCCATTTGGATATATTCCAGTCCACAGGAATTATTCAAAGTTTCTGGAAGAGATGTTTGTTATCTCTGTCAGGATCCCGTGTAAGATCTAAAAAACACCATTACTAAAGTCAAGGCAGGACACTGAAAACTGAAAAATGCTAAGATGAGCCCATCTTAAAGAGGTGAGACATGCACAATAAAAAACAATAGTGAGTAGTACCTAGGAAATCATGGGCTGACTTGGTCAGCCTTGTCCCTGCACAGGGAAAGATCGAGGGATCCATTGTCAAACACATGAAAGTAACTGAGAGCAGTTAATAAGGGTAGAAGAGTTGGTCGTATTTGAAATGACAAATGATGTGCTCTGTGAATGGGGGAAGAGCAATGGTTGTAACACACCAAAAGGTGCCCAGCATAAGGCTTTTCAATCAGTCTGGTACAGCATTTTCCTTATCAAGAACAAGGCTGGATGAATGGGTTGAAAGCCAACTGGACTCAAAGGGCAGAAGGCAATACCTTGAGCTCTAGATGCTGTCCAGTAAAAAAGTACCCCAGGGAGCCAGGGAGAAGAGAACTGGTGCATCAGAAACAGCATCAGCAGCTGGGCAAGGGAGGGGATTGACCCACTCTGCTCTGCACTGGGATGGCCTCACCTAGAGTCCTGGGCAGTTCTGGGTGCCTCAATATAAGACATGAAACTATTAGAGAGTGACCAAAGGAGGGCAACAAAGGTGGTGAAAGGCCTTGAGGGGAAGCTTGTATGAGGAGTGGCCGAGGTCACTTTGTCTGTTCAGCCTGGAGAAGAGGATACTGAGGGCACTGAGACCTCATTGCAATTACAACTTCCTCATGAGGGGAAGAGGAAGAGCAGATACTGATCTCCTCTCTGTGGTGACCATTGACAGGATCCAAGGGAATGGCCTGAAGTTGTGTCAGGGAAGGTTTAGGTTGGATATTAGAAAAAGATTTTTCACCCAGAGGATGGCTGGGCACTGGAATAGGCTCCCCAGGGAGGTGGTCACAGCACCAAGGCTGGCGGAGCTCATAAAGCGTAGACAATACTCTCGGGTCCATGGCGTGATTCTTGGAGATGGTCCCATGCAGGGTGGGATTGGACTCAATGATCCTTGTGGGTCCCTTCCAACTCAGCATATTCTGTGATTCTTTGATTTTGGGGCTGACAGCAAAACCAAACTCTCCTCCATTGAGAGAGGGAGGACTCTCACCACAAGGCTCACAGCCACAACCTGAAGCTTAGGAGGTTTAGAGGGGACACAGATGCCTTTTCTGTACAAGGAATTGTGCAGTGAGCTCAGGGGTACTTATGCCTCAGTGCTACGGGAACAAACAAGTAAGAAGCTATGATAATTTGTTCTTGATATTCTAAAAGCTTTCATTTCCAGTATTAGAAAGCATTACCAATTCCTGTGGTCAGGATGGGAAGCCACCTGTGATGCCCAGTGCCTGGGTCAGCAGTGGATTTCTGTCAGTTAGAAGGGTTAAGAAATTTCCCTCCCAGCCCTCTTATAGACAGTATCTGACTGTACATAAGCCAATAGTGTATTTAAGAGGTATCTGAGACTGATTATAATCAGTCTTGTTGTGCACGAATAGTATAATATTGTGCCCTTGATGCAGTCTTAAAATTCAGTGGTACTAGGCATATTAAAGGCTCTTTTCTTAAGACTGCAAGGTGATTTCATATTCTACTGAAACCTAGACACTATAAACATTTCACCAAATAAAAGCCAGAAAATGTTATACATGTAAGTTTTATAAGTGGGAGCATATCTAAAGCATTTTGGTAGCTATCAAAAAAAACCCAAACAACCAAAACTAAAACAAAGCAAAAAACCCAACCAAACAAAAAGCAAAAAAACTCACAGAAAACTAGTATTATTCATTTATATTTACAACTCCACAATAAAAAAACTTTACACATAAAGTGGACGACAGAAAAATTTCCCATATGTATTTACAAACAAAATAAAGGGTAAGAAAATAAAAGTAGGGAAAATGCAATGCATTCACTTGAACAGTTCATACAAATACCTGTATTTTAAAATAATCTTTTTAACACTGGACTCTTTTTTTAATGGCCATAAGGTTTCTCAAGTTGATTGACAGATGTAGAAAAGCTTAACTTACAAAGCAAACATTTCATATATTCCATTATAATTCCATAGTTAATTTTCAGTCTTCGGTATTAAAACTTTCTAAAAAGATAACAGGTCTCTAAGTGGAAATGGACTATTTCTGAAATACACAAAAAGGAATTATGATTTTCTTTGAAAGTAGTCCTGAAGCAAGCAAAATTTAGTGACAGTTTTTTTCAAAATAAGCCAGAAGTTAACTAGTATTTATAAACAGTGGATACATTTGTATTATATAATAATCAAGCTATATACTAAAAGCATTGTACAGCACTCCTGACAAGGACTATTTAGACAATATACTTAGAACAACATTTGTTATAACACAGCTCATCTATACCATGGCTGAATGCATGCATGCAAATAAAAGTCAGACATAATAAATAAATCTTAAAAGCAATAACAAAGATAAATTGTATTATATATAAAAATCTATCCATTAATAGCATTTAAGACCACTCCAAAAGTTTGGGACCAGTGTACTATGAAGATGTTTTATTTGTGAAACGCTGTCCTAGATATTAAATAAATCCCTTCCAAAAGAACTAAAAAAGTTCAGTGAAATAATACCACAATGTCCCTTGTAACATGCTTATTTAAGACTTTTCTCAAAAAATATTAAGAAGGACCCTCAAGAAAATTATTTCATCACGACAAAAATGGAATTCAAGTAAAAGATCATGCAGATTTTTTGCAATGTCATTACCACACAACTGTATTCTTGATTACTTTCAGCAGGTACATCAATAACCTAGTCTAGATAAAGCATGAAGTTTGTTTCAACTGAATCAAGAGATGAAACTACCTATGTAGATAGGAAACTAGTAATTCATTTGTACATACATATTCTCATTATATTACATCTTGGCAGTAAAATCTATATGAAACAAACGTAAACCAAATGAAACCAGTAGGAACAAGGGATGTCTCACCCTGTACCATCCTGGGTGTAAGGTGAATCAAATTATTCCATCTGATACTCAATTTTACCATTTTCCTAGACTTTTGTTATTTTCATGTTGGGCACTTTGTTTAGATTGGTTCCACAGTAACACTGGTTCCCTGCAATACATCAGATCTTTAGCCCAGGCAGAAATGAAACAACTTTTCAAAGCAATTAAAAGCAGGCTTAAATGCATTTCAAACCATACATCTATATCAATTTCTCTCTTCAGAACTTGAATTTGGGAGAAATATAGGAATTAGAAGAATATTGTATATCATCCTGCATGACTGGAACTACAGAGTAGATTTAGCCTTTTGCCTTATTAGTGGTCATAGACATTCTGAAATGCCCTTGTTCCCCCATATTCCTTTTCACTATTTTTTCCCCTCTAGAAGAAAACAACACAGAATATTAATCTATCAACCCATTAGAATGGCAGGCAGACAAAACGTAAAAATGATGGATACCAAGTTGAAGAACTTGATTTCAGAATACTGCAAAGTGCTTGAATCTGTGACTGTGATTAACCGATTTCTGAAATCTCTCCTTCCCTACTTATTTTTGGAGAATAGAGGAAAACAGAGAAAAATGAAACTATTCCAAATTACTTGACTACTTCATCTATTTTTTAATTAACAGGTCAAGATAGATGAACGACAGCACGTAACATCAAAGAAAACATTGAATAAAACATGGAACTTCAGAAAAAAATCCCCTTTTTTATAAAGGGTTGCTGATCAATATATATTTGTATTTATATATATTTAGTTAAATCATATACCAACATTTTTCTGCATTAAGAATAAAGAGTTTCTAAGTATGCAAAACAAATACATTGGAACTGTAACTGTATAAGTAATGCTAAGTATCCTTTAGCATAGTTTTTTTCATTAACCTTACAATTTGTACTTTTTTCTTTCTTAATAAATACTTCTTTGCTACTTTTGTAAATGTTTTGATTAATCAGTAAAAAAAAATTGTAATTTTGCAATCATAATAAATAAGTATCTTCCGCTACCTCTAACGATGAAGTAGCTGAAAACTTACTACGGTGTCATTTTCCAGTCAGCCACTCCCCATGTCAGCATCACTGACTTGTCATGACCACAGAAAACTTCTCCATTTCATATAGGCTTCCTATCCACAACTACCCCTCCCCGGCTCTTTAAACAGTTTCAGTATCCCCCCTCCTCTATTATCCACGGGGTTTTCTTGTTTCAGTGTCTTTCTCTAATCAGTCCAACTTTGTTCAATTCCTGAAGCTTGAATAGACCGGATTTAGCTGCCTCTGCACACCATTTAAATCCTATTTCTTCACATTTACCATCCAAACTCAGGTCCTTCTCCAGTCCTAGTCCCACCATGATCTGTGTACTGGGTTGTACCAGACAACCACAACTCTAAGGTCTCTCTGTCTGTAAATCAAGGCCCTGTTTCATACAGCACATCTGCATGATTTTTGGCTTAGCTTTACTGAGGAAACAAGTATATAGTACAAATGCTAAACTCTGGTAGATGAGTAAAATTCATGTCTGCTGATATGAAAAGGTACAGAGTAGTGACTCGAGGAAAAAAACAAAACTAAAAACCCATGAAAATTAAACCATCTGAGAATACACTGGAGAATCCAAGGAAGCCAATTCAGCTAGATAAGGATCAGCCTGGTCCAAGGAGCAGCAAAACATCTCTACCTTACCAAAGACTGCCCCACCAGCAAAGATACATTAGACATCAGCACTGGGTGAGTTATTCATACTGAAGCTTAGCCTAGCAAAATGCTAGTCCTCGACACAATGTGATTGCTGTGAATTCTTGAATTCTGCACATCCTGCTCACATCTCTCTATGAATGACAAAAGATGACCCAGAAGAAGAGGAGTCACACACCTCTCCACACTCACTGCCCCATTTTACTATTCTCATCTAGAGCAGCACTTGTCCACCCTGCATCTGGATCAAAGAGGCTTCAAATTACCAGTCATTGATACTGTCCTTAACATCTTTCTTCTCAATCCACATTTCTGTTCCTTCCAAGTTCTGTAGCAACTCCAACTGTAGGGAAAAGCACACTCAAATGGCCCACAGCACACTCTAAGCACAATGACGAAAGATCTAAAACCTGCCATACCATGACTCTAATAGTTATGAGGAAACTACTTCTCTCACAATATCCTTTAAGGCTTCCCTTTCCCCAGATTTCATCAAATTGACATGAATATATTTCTCCTCTGTCCTTGGGAAAGGGAGGTCTTTGCCAAAATTCAATTTACTGATCAAAGACTTCAATTCACTTTTCTTCTTAAAGGAATGGGGTGAAGAACATCTGGGCAAGACAGTACACTTGCTCAAATCTCACCTTAAAAATTTTGCCTGAAAACATCCAGCCTAAAAGATGCACAAGAGACATTAAGAATTCTGAGCCCAAGTGATTAAAATTTTGCAAGTAATAACAAACTGAAAATGGGGTCTGGTACCACAATTATTACTACTGCCCAGCATAGCAAACTTTCATCTGTATTAATGCTAGTTAAAAAATTCCAGAGAGTAAGCTTTGCTAAGTTCCAGTCACAGACATTTTGCTTGGTCATTTCCCCATTTCTCCTTTTGCTATGAGTCAGTATTTCATAACATAGTCATTGTACAGAATACTGTATAGAATACAAATAATACATCATTCTTGATGACATTGAGTGGTCAGATTTCCCTAATTCAGAAACAAAAATCATAGTATGAATTTGAAATAAATGAAGTTCTAAAAGAAGAACCAAACTTTCATAAGAAAGTGCTCCTGAAAAAAAAACAAACACTTTTTAGGTCGTTCGCCAATGACTTCTCTAATTAATTCCAGATTTTTTTTCCCTTGTTGACAAAGACACAGGAAGCCTCAAATAAAATGACCAACAGAAGCTGAAGTACTATTTTTCCCAAAGGTCTGGTGCCAAGGACAGAAGGAATTCTTTTGCCTGTTTGAACAGTGAAAATTGTGCATATATCTCACAAAATAGCAAAATTAAAATTAACACATAACACTCTAAAAATGTTCATAATTCTGGGGCTGGCAGAAAACATAAATATATTCAAGTAACTGCAGGCAACTGCAGCAATATTAAATATTTTTCCTTTTCTTCAACTAACTCATTAAACATATGTATCAAGCTCATTGTCAACTGATAAATTTTGCTTATGGTGACAAAAGTTATGTTTTCAACCTTATCACTTTAACTTATAAAACCCACCAGCTTCACATAAACTTTTCTTCATGTAACTGTCAGAGGAAATCTACTTCAAAAATTTGTAACACGGATTAATCTATACTGAAAATACTGTGCTGCTTAATTTCAGAATTTTATCAATCCTCACTATCAATCATCCACTCACAGATACGGTTTAATACAAAATTTAAATGCAAACAAAATGAAGGAAGCATGGTAATTTTACTGAGACAACTCATCAAACAGTGAAACTAGTTTTGAATGAAATATTAAGGTATTTTCATAATGGGAATGAGACAATAAGATTTAAATAGAATTAAGTACATATAATATTAAATGAAGTTTCAAAATAAAAGTCTTTTAAAGTTTTCAATATAAAAGTTTTTAAGCTAAAACCTCCTGAGTTTTCATTAGTAAGAAGGACCAACAGCTTAACTAATAATTATTATATACTATAAACACAATCTATGTTTTTCTTTCTCACAAGATGCAAAATGTACACTGTTAAGAGATCCCCAGAAATCACACTGGGCCACTACAAGCTGATGTAGTGGATTTTTTAAGTGAAGAACCACACTGTGAGAAAGATATAAAGTTGTGAGAAAGAATCCAAAGGAGGGCAATAAGGATGGTGAAGGGTCTAGAAGAGAAGCCATATGAGCAGTGGCTGAGGTCACTTGGTCTGTTCAGCCTGGAGAAGAGGAGCGGGAGGGGAGACCTCACTGCAGTTACAACTTCCTCATGAGGGGAAGAGGTGGGCAGGCACTGATCTCTTCTCTGTGATGACCAGTGACAGGACCCAAGGGAATGGCCTGAAGCTGTGTCAGGGCTTAGGCTGCATATTAAAAAAAGGTTCTTCACTCAGAGGTTGGCTGGGCTCTGGAACAGGCTTCCCAGGGAAGTGGTCACAAAACCAAGGCTTACAGAATTCAAGAAGCATTTGGACAACACTCTCAGTCACATGGTGTGACTCTGGGGGCTATCCTGTGCAAGACCTGGAACAGGACTTTGATGATCCTTGTGAGTCCCTTCTAACTCAGGATATTCTATGGTTCTATGAAATGACAGTGAACAGGAACAGAGGACATGCCTAATATGTTTGCTAGCACTTACACTGACTACTCCAAATACAGGCACGTGTGCACATAGATACTTGTCAAAATGCTATACAGAGATATAAGCTACTACCTACAGTGTGAAAAAAGAGGCCACAATAGTTTTTGGTGCATATTAGAAATCAATGGCACAAACTGTTCAGATCAGGTCTCCAAGGAACTAGGATCTGTAGAAGAAAAATCCTTGCTGTTAGTAATCTTCCATCACTCCACAGAAAGCCAGCTCCTGTATTCCTAGTTTTGCTTGGAATTAAGGGAGTGGGAATCTTAACTCGTAGTGTGTGTAAAAACTGCATCCACTACCCTACTTTGTGGGGTACTCCAGTACCCACCACAAGGGATGCAAAGGATAACTAAAAGGCAATCCTCCTGCCCTCATGTTCTCCATCCCTCACAAAGGACCCTACCCTTCTAGTGCAGCACCACTAGACCTTCCCTCCTCGCAGTTGTAACTCCCTTGTAGCTAAGTGTGGAGTTTTAGCTATGACATTATTTATTATTTTCTGGGGCTGGAAGAATTGGCAAAGAGCCCCTTCACAGTTGAGTTTTGTGAGTTTTTAGGTATCTCAGTCTGCTGCCAAGTTAGGTGATACAGCTCTTTTAATGCAATTTGAAAGGTGACCCCTGAAAGCTATTGTTGGGGTGATATTCTAATGTAGTGAATTTAGAAATGCATTTGAAAATGCACTTTTCAGAGAGAGCAGAGGAAGGGATTCAGAACTGTGGATGTCTTATCTGAACTTACATAGTGGAACCTCCCACTAAGATACAACTTCCAGTGGAAAACTGCAAGCATTAGCACTGATAATCCTCCGTAATGTTGTACAACTACAAACTACAACTGACATGACTTTCCCAAGACATGTATTTCATAAGCATAATTACTTTCTCGTTCTTAATTAGTGTTCTTAATGACTCGCTATATTGACTACAGAAAGATGTTTCTTTTACAACAAACTAAATTTTACCTGTTATATACAATAGAAGATTTTTTGTTTTCATGGTTTACTTTTAAGAACAATAAATACACTTTTTCTTTTGACTCAGCACTGGTGGAACCACACGGAGAACATTGTATCCAATTCTGGGCTCCCCAGTACAAAAAACATAATGGAGTTATGAGAGTAAGTCCAGCAAAGGGACTATGAAGATGATTGGCTGGAGTGAGTACCTGTCATGCAAGAATAGGCTAATGCCTGAGATTATTTAGTCTGGAGAAGAGAAGGCTCAGTGAGAATCTTCTCAGTGTATAAATAAAGGAAAGAGAGCCAGACTTCTAAGTGGTGCCCAATGAAAGGACAAGAGGCAACAGGGAAAAACTGAAAGACAGGAGATTGTTAAATATAAGAATAGGGTTTTTTTCACTCTGAGGAGGAACAAGCAACAGAACAAGCTGTTCACAGAGGTTGCAGAGACTCCATCCTTGGATATATTCAAAACCCAACCAGACACTGCCCTGAGTAACATGCTCTATCTGACTTGTTTTGATTTAGCAGGCTGGGACTAGAGGAGCTCTAGAGGTCTTTTACAATCTCAAGCATTCTGTGATTCTATTTTTAATAAAAGCAGAAATTATTTAGAAAACCTTCCAAAATTAAAGAAAATTAAAGTCCTGCAGTTTACTTATTGTTCTTTAATGTGAAAAACTAAGATTACCACTAGAGTTTTAAAAGTCCACTGGTTTTCTTATCTCTTTTTCACAGCAAGTGTTATTAAAAGAACTGTCAGTAGGTACCAGCAGACAGGCTGTTTTTATGTAAATTTAAACAATTTTTGCTATGACAAAGTAACACTTTTATTTTTCCTCTTTTCATTTGCTCTGTGTTTTCAGATATTAAACTGCTGCTTTTGCAGTTTTTACATACCCATAGTTGCACATTCTCTCCAAAATGTAGAGAAACTTCAAATAAATATTACTGTTCACATCACTCAATAGGACTACTAAAGCTAGCACTACTGATTTTACTCATGCAAACTTAAAATCTTAAATGATATTACATTTTCTTTCTAAAGAGGTCATTTTAAGTATTTTTTCCTCAAGTGCTTTTCTTAACATCCTTTCATAAACTCTTATGCTGTGGCAGCTACAGGTTTCATCAAGGGAAAAAAAATCTAAAAGCTCCTCTCTTCTGCATTTATTAAGAAATGGTCTTCAATTCTGAAGCAAACAGCTCAATAAATAAGGTAATCCTTGTCACAATTTCTCATGCTGTGACTGAATCCTGTTCGTTATTCCTTATGAACATCTTCAAAAATCAACTATTATTTTTCCAGTCTGATTTTTTTGGTCACATTTTGCATATTCTCAAGTAACTTATTTTTTTCTCTTCTCAATTCTTGCATCATGAAATGTTAACACAGAACATTCACTGCCAGGAAGCTGTCCCCAGCAGTGTGTAGACTGGATCCCTTCTAGCTTTCATGTGAAATTTCAGATCTTTATTCACTACTTCAGGGTTTACAGAATTTGAAAACTGGTTTCTCCTCTATTCATTACTCACTACTATCTGCCTACTTAGCCCTTCTTTTGTGTCATTTCCTTTTCTCACTTTCCCAGAAGCTCTGTCTTCAGCAGCATTTCCATATTTTCACCTTTTACTCAGATTACTTTAAGAAATATAAATAATTCAAATAGAAATATAATTTAAATATCCTAAACGTCTCAAAACCAGTTGATGTTCTCAAATAAGAATTTCTCTGGACTTGCACAGATTCGTGGCAATTAAACCAGCTATATATTCTGTTCCATCTACTTAGTGTCAAGTTCAATAAGCATTTATAAAGCACACTTCACTTCCAGAAAATTCTTCCACAAACCTCCTTGTGTAGTCAGAGTTTCTATACAAGTTAAAGGACAGACAACTTAGAAATGTATAGATTCTGCTCCCTCAAAAATAACCCTACAAAGGAAATGAGAGTCAAATTCACAATTACAATAGACTTCACAATTTCATAAAGACAGAGTTCAGAGATTAAATTTTTTATTTCATTTGCCTTTCTCCAGGCATAAGCCAGAAGTCTGTGCTCACACTTGGTTGTGCTAATGAGCATGCTCTCAGTTAGATGCAAAAATCCAGGCATGAGTCCCATCCATTATCTTTTAAGTTTTATTCACGTGGATCTTATTGAACAGAGGTGGGAATACTTAAATAGGAAGTCCGTATCTCAAGGTCCAAAGAGACTTCCATTTTGAGTCCTGGGAAGGCTCAACACAGGGATACTTAAAGAATAGAAGATTTAACTCCTCTCCTCTATTTCCCTAGGCAGCACCATCAGCACCAGGCATAATTTGTCTCTGACTTTTAGTGACAAGAACACTTTAAAAAGCTATTCAAATTTATGAGATTTTTAAACCCAAGGATAAACCCTGGCCACAGTTTACACTGAAGCGAGCACTTTAATCCATACAATATTTTCTTACCAAATTATAATCAAGTTTCTGCTATGCAATTTTGGTGCTGCTATCGCTAGCTTTTATTGCTGTATTAAATTGTTAGCAAACAGCTAAAGGCTGCCAGAACAATTTCATAACATCTATTTCCTTTTTAATAGTCCTTTGTACGAAACAGCTCTGAAATTATTGTTTACATATTATGGTCAAATAAATGCCAACAAATTCTATTGTTTAGCTTACTGCCATAAGGATGTTTGCAATTATTTTAGTCTTTATTACAACATTATTTTTTAGAATTTAATAATTTAACTACCAGTCCACCACTATCACTGAATTATACTGGTTTTACTTCAATCCTCTCACACTAAAACTGAGTGATTCTTCGACTTTTAATTATTGGTACCATTTTCACCTTTAGCTATCACTGCCATTTCGGCTTCCTCTCTAAAACAAAGATACCTCCTCCAAACTGGTTTAGCATATGTAGGATGCTGAAACTTTTATAAAGTCCTGAAGCTCTCAGATGCCACACAGTTTTTCCAAGACACACCCAACTTTTAAAACCCAATTTTACGCATTAGTTTTCAGGAAAATGAGAGAGTTAGTTGCTAGTGTTTCACATTTAGCTACAAATATTTAAATTACAATAAACTGAGGTCCTCTTCCCAGAAGTTAAGATTATATTGAATTTGCCAAAGCCAGCATGCCTTTTTGGTCAACCATTAAATAACGTGACAAAACATATTGCAACACATACATTTTCTTTCAAGTAAGTTACTGTGTAACCAAAATTCTATGTTTATTTTCAGTGACTGCAAAGTAAAATATTTTATTCATATTTAGACCTCCCCGAGGGAAACAGAATAACTTACAATGACAACAACCATCATCCAACACATTGAAATTCGATGAGAGAAGGATAAAATAGATGAGGTGCCAAGAAAAGTTCACACATCCTTAAGAAAACAAAAGCAAGAACTGTGTTTTTCAAAGATAAAATTGTATACTGTGCTAGAAACAAGCAAAGCTTTTCATCAGTTCTGAAACACAAAATTGAAAGCTGCCAAAGGATGCATGAACTACTCTTTAGACTTACACTTAAGTAATTCTTCTGTCCAAGTATTCTTACATGCATTACTTTAGATACAGACAAGCTCCCGTACAGCATGAATGGAGAGCCGCTTTCTGTTTCCTCACTCCATAAAATTTAATCCTTTTCCAAGTGACAAGTGCTGACCTTTCATTGTATCATGTCTGCTCATGGTCTGCTCCCTTCTACAATCACTTCTAGCAATATACATCAAAAATGACAAGCAGAAGTAAGTGTACTGCATGTGCTGTGTTGTATAGCTGATGTGTAAGGTTTCTGTGATTGTTAATTAGAAAGGATACTTTACTGAATTATCATACTTTGTACGTAATTACTGCACAGCAGCAACGTAAGTTAACCTTACAGAGCAAGGTGTTCAATATTGATGCTGGAGATATGCGCATTTCTTTTCCCCCAAAATCTGTACAATCAAATGTCAGAAACAATGTATATTTAGAATGGCTTCAGTTTTCACTTAAAGCAGAGATTTCTGTATTAGAATTCAAATGCTTGGCCACCCTCCCCCAACCTTCCTAACCTAACTTTTGTTTTGTTTTTAATAAGAAATGAAAAAGTCAGCAAAACAAAATGTCAACATTAAATCATTTCACAGCATTTTGTGTCAGAAACGTAATGGAAAATGTGCACATCACGGGAAATGTTACTGTTCTTCCAGAACATCTTTTCATTTGGTTCAGGACTCATCCCTCTACATAACTGTGCAGGCACAACCGATGGTTGCTCTCCCTGGGCTTAATTTGGCAGTTGAAGGATTGTGGCATTTTCAGGAAACCACAGTGCAGTGATTTTAGTGGTTATCCATCTGAAAGTGATGCTATGATTTAGAATAATTGCTCTGTTTATGTGCAATGGTAAAAGTCAGTTACCACATCATATTCCAATGTCAGTTTACACTTTCCTGACTATTTCCCTAATACAACATCACATCCGATGTCAAAGCCAGAATTAGAGGGATTTAGTGTTCCTAAGCAGTAAGTGCCCATGCAGTACAGTAACACTGCTGTATTTAGTTTAACTGACAGTTGGGTAAGGAGAGGAGCAGGAGGGAATGGGCCAAATTCAGCTAGTTAATCAAAGCACACTGCACATTAATTTACGCTCGACCTTTGCATTGTTACAACCACCAATATGAAAAAGAGAAACATACTAGTCTTCGCTAAGAGTTTTTTGATATTCTTGAAGAAAACATAAGCTTTTCCTTTTTTCTTTTTTTTTTCTTGCATATCCTTTCCACATCCTTTCCTCTCAGAACTAAGCAAATTTATTAGGCCTTTTTCAAGATTAAATCGGAGATAGGCTTAAATATTTATTTGTAACTTTATAACTTAAAAATCCATTCAAGGGTAAATGTTCAGAAAAAATCTCAAGAAGAAGAATGAGGTTGTTACAAAGTATTGAAGTCCTACCTGGAACATTCAGTGATACTGAATTCCTGTCCTAATACAGAATCTTGTCTTTGGCATTTTAAGTGGCTTGAAGCAAATCAGACACAAAAATTTAATTTCACTGAGATGAGAATGTTAAGCAATGACACAAAGTGGAAGTAATACTAATAGTCTCAGCCATTGTAAAGGCAATCCAGTTTTACAATCAGCAAGGCAATCAGCAAAATCTGAATCCAACCCTTGGATATGGCACAGATGAAAAAAACCAAAAATTATTTGGAAAAAAAAAAATCAAAAAATTCAAAATTGTGCAAAAGAAAGGAAGAAAACTAATAACAAGGCAGAAAAATAAATGAAAAATATATAACTCTATTTTACAAATTCCTAAATTTTGCATGCAGAAAAATATTACTTTTGTAATAGACATTAGTCTAGATTATTCGATCTGTAATTGCAATGACCACACTAGCAGGGAACTACAGTAAGACAAGTAGACCAAATCTAGTCGACATCAAAATCATGCTGAAGTACAAGAAATAAACCCTACAATTCTATTCCTTTTCCCAAAAAACAAAGATATTTTATAAGAAGATTGATATTAATGTCACAATTCTCAAATTGTCCATTTAGATGGGATTACATGCAAATTATTTCAACTACTTCAAAATAAAGTTCAATATTAAAACCTGACTTCTATTCTTAGATAAACTGCCAAAAAAGCAATGTTTACCAAATACATTGTAACGCTGAAGAAGCATTACAATTAAATGGTTTTTTTTATTGTTCTTTTTAGTTTTTTTATCTGTTTAAAAGTATGTTCTCCAGTAAGAAGCTTTGCCTATCACTCAGCCGATAGCACAATTAAGCTAAAAAGAACAATAATATCCCAAATACATGTAGATTATCTACAGCCTCTCAGGGAATAATACTGTATGCAAAATTCTTGATTTAGAGCCAAATTAGCAAAAACTTGCATGCAACTTTGCTCCATTTATTTATTAATGAAATGAATGCCATTAGTGCAATTAATACTATATAATGGTACTATACTTTTCATGTACAAGCTTCTTTGGTAATGCAAAAAATCCCAAAACACACAAACCCCATACTCTCACACTGTTCCAAGACAAAATTAGTTTTGAATAGTGTAGATGAAGTTTTGCACCCAAACTTCAGATTACCTACCAAAACCCCACACAGATTAACTAACTACAGATCAAAGACTTTTAAAAGTATTGGGCAGTAGTAACAAAAATGAGAAAAAATGCATGTGGAACAGTAAGCATCACCCTTCTACATACTAAGATTTCTTATTCAAATAGCCCATAACTCACACTACAGTTCTATGAAGAGAGATTTAATTCAGAAAACTGACTGCACAGATGTGCACTTGACACTAATTGTGACAAGTCAAAACTGATGCTGCAACATAGCATTTAAATGGTTATTGATGACTGGTGTGGTCTTCTATCACATCATTTTAATACCTGGACATGAACATTCTCAGGTCATAAATTTCATAACTATAAATTTCAGTCTTGTGGCCCATGTAGCAATGGCTCAGCTTAACAATGCAAAACAACTGAATTGGTAATGAATTTGACATTTGCTTTCTGAGTGTGCTGTACTATGAAATTTTCTGATGTGATAAGCTCGCTGCACTCAAAGTGACTGAACCAGCTTGGCCCGAATGAAGGAGTAAGTGACACATTCAAATGCCAACTGAATTGAATTATTTGATGCAATTTGATGTAAGAAAAAAATCTCAAGAATGCCCACAAAAAAAATAAGCTACTGACTCCATTCCTATGATATTTTTGCAGTCATAGCCTATTACTGGTAACCAGACTGAGAAATAATTTGCTATGTCATGAGTCTCCCGTCTTCCATCACAAACTGCAATTTCAAGATCTGCATCTTGTTTCATTAAATACTTTTAATCTTCCAATGGAGCACCTCATTCAGTGACTGCTTTATCTAAAGAGGCCACTCACTACTTATAGCAAAGAACCTCTATATCGTATTTTTTCATTTTATAAATTATTATAAATCCTAGTAGTTATAGAATACAAAAAAAGGAGCAAAGGTCTCTGATACATATATTTCCTAGGGCAATCAGAAAAATCATAAATAAATTCTGAGGTACATAGCTGTCCAGAGAACAGATTACAGCTGCGAAATACAGTTTCAAGCTGTTATTTACAAACCCACGATTGCAGCACAGACTTGATCAAGCAGCTGTAACTGAAGGGGAAAAAGGGAAAACTATATATTAAAAATTCAGTAACAAAAAAATGGCAAAATATTTCTTGTTAGTGGAAAACAAAGTAACCCCATAGAAAGATCCTCTTATTTACAAGTGGTTATCTTGTTGCCTATTTCTGAAGTTCATGACACTGCTACAGAAGCTTTTTGGATCAGCATACTTCAAATATCAATACTAAGAACTTCTGACAACTAATGAAGAGTATAAACTTCTACTGTTCACTAAGCTTCTACAGATTAAAGCCCAGTATGAACTTCAAGAAGGTTTGACTGACAGGTCACTAAACAGCCCAAAAAATAATGTGAAGAAAAACAATTGGGGAATGCTCGCACTGCTCTCCCCTATTCACTTGTAAGAGGAACACTAACAAACCTTATCAACTATCACAATAATACTCCAACAGGGTTTTAGTACTTCCATAACATTGAAGACAGACAAATATGCATTTTTCCTCTATTCTAGGTACTTTAAGGATGCATACTTCTTCCCAGTGTATTAATAGGAAATGTAATTAAATAACCCCCAAAAAATCAAAGAAACATTTTTGTGGAGCGTGCAGGGGGAATCATGCTTTGCCGTTCCTGCGTTTGATCAGAAAGCACAGTAGGCCAGATAATTTCTCATGCAGTTTTGCTCTCTTTTGCAAAACGAAGGCTCAATGTTAAACTTTACAGAAAAATTACATCAGATTGTCCTGTACATATTTTTCAGCCTGAAATTCTTAATTCTGGTAACAGAATTGAATGGTAAAAAAGTCTTTTAAACATGGAAATACCTCCAAAATTTCAGTTTTGGGCCACTCCTATATAGACTACCCCTAAGATAGTTCCTTCAAGACTACACAGTATCAAGAATCAAACCAGAGATGGAACACAAAATCAGTAGCCAACGATCTGAGCTTCTATTATTTAGATGGTTTAAATTTCCCCAAAATAAAGCAGCAAAACAATCAACTGAGAAAGGTAACCTGGGCTTCAATTCCCATTTTGCTGTCTCATTCCAGGAAAATAACAGACAAGTCTACTGAAGAAATCCACTAGGTACCAGGTAAATAGATTGATGCCTAATTAACAGAAAACCCAAGGGTCTGCCATGCACTTTTAGCAAATGCTCCAGGCATGAGCAGCTTCAGGTAGCTGGAAGCCCAAATCCAAATGCACCGAGCAGTCTGCTTCTAGAGAAGCCCTGAATGACAGCAGTGTAATTCTTATTACCAGACCTATGCCTGACTCCTAGGTACTTGGCAAGAGAGCTGCACAATGCCTACAGGTTTTTTTGTAATGTCTGCCCTAGCACATGAATTTACAGAAAGTAAAATGCAGTGCAAATTCAGTTTGAATAAAGCCCTCTGTGATGAAAATGCGCATTTGTCATCATACGTACTATCCTGAAATCTAGAATAAAAAAGAAACACTTTTCAGAAGGCAATACAATAAAGAATTATGCAAAAAATGATCTAACAGGTAACTCAAGCAATTAGAAAAGTTAACTCACAGATTTAATCCCTGTAAATTTTATAGCAGAAATAAACTACACAACTGAATGTTACATTTCCTTTCATTCTCTTAGTTCATTCCAATAAAATAATGCATTTTTAATCCGCTGTAACACACAAGATTGCTGCAAATTGTGGCTTAACTAACATTTTCCTTGTGATTAATCCCTACATTAGTGGTCTTGAACTTCTATGGTAACTAACAGGCTTTCAATCACTCTGACAGACTGTGAATTTTGTTGCAGTGCATTTAAAGTAATGAATAATTAATGTACTTGTTCTGGAATAAACTTCGGCTCATGAAGAGATTCAAAACTAACAGCTAAACAAATAAGGAAGAAATCCTTTACTTGAAGTTTGGCATGCCCCTTTGCATGGAAATTTAAGAAATAAAAATGCAAAGGTAAACCTATACAAGACAAATACAATTAAGGAAATCTGGTGAGAGACATTTTTGGAGAGAAGATCTCCAGAGGATTCAAAAGAGACTGTCTAGAACACACTTTCTGTCAAAAGCAGAATTAAAGCTGACCACTGTGTGCAACTAAGCATGCAATCTTTTATACAGTATAAATTATCATCCTAAACTTGATACATACGTTTGTAGCACCAGAATCACAGATGCTGCACACCTCTTGAAGATTTTCAGTTACAGTATGATTGGATAACTCATACTATAGCCAACCTTATAGTTAATTTTACTCAATCACTTCTTCGTTTAGTAAATATGACACTGTATATATTTTATTATTTCTCCTTTCCTACTCCTCACCTTCCCTGCCTTGATACAGTGACTGTACGTGCAGCACATTAGACTTGCTTGAAAAGTGAGAGAGTATATTGGGAAAAATAAGTACTTTTACATTTAGCTTATTTCCTAGTAAATATATCCATTAAAATAAATACTACTTACATGCTTAATAATTTGCTTTGCAGATCTATGTTTTTTGAATACTTTATAACCAGCATTCAAATCAATGCTTTCGACAAATTCTGTTCTCTATTCTTTCAAATACATGACCTTCATATTTTTTACCCTCTCTGTAATGCTGAAGTCACAATTTTGCCTCAGTTACTGCTAATCAAATGAAATGGAAAATTCTAACTTAACTGACAATACAGCAGAAAAACTCAATACATAAAACTACAAAAGAATGTACTATATGCTTGCTCTAAGTTGTTGGATGAAGAAATCAAGTGTTTTACCTGGTTTTGGCCCATACAAGAATGATACTCAAATTCTATTCAGCTTTTTCAAAATCTACTATTGAGATGCCAGTTTTATCTAATTCACTACATTCCAAAATATTACCCAAGCACATCTTAAAGCCAACAATAGAAGCTATACTTAATTCTTTTTTTTAATAGCAGCAGTTGAAAACTGGATTATTTTTGAGAAAAGACCACTTCTTTAGAAGGGAAGTCATTTAGAAGTCTTCCCTTGAAAGTTTTTGAACTGGATTAGCTTTTGTATTCTTCTTTAAAGAACTGTTCTGTATATTAAAACTACTTTAATTCATCTTAATTTTTTATATTACTAAAGCAGATTTTACAGTAATATTGTGCTAGAAGCAGTCATCTGTACAGTGCTACAATATGGAGGGCAGGTTTTACCTATTACATATTCAGCCACCGGAAAGACATTTCTTTATCCATGTTTCTACTAAATATTGGGATGTTCTAAAGAGAATTATTGGGGAGCTATTTTTAAAGATCTGCATGAGTGAATTACAGCTGCATTAAAAAAACCCCAAAAAACCAAAACAGGAGGTACTTATGAATCAAGCAGTTCCTCTGCAAGATCTATACTTCTAGGCAATTCATGTGAGACTGTAATTAAGCACTCAGGAAACCTATTAAATGTCTAAACTATATATGACTTCAAAAGATTCACAAAATGAAAAGAAAAGCATCGCATCTGAATTCTTTCTGAAACATACAGCAGAGGTCAGCTCTAAAAACAAACAAAACCTTTAAAATTATTTTCTGAGTTTCTTAGAAAATTCACCTTTCACATCAAGCTTTAGAAACTCCCGTATTTCAATGTATGTCTTTAATTTCATGCAAATGTTGCCAATATTTGATAACTGGTTAAGACTGAGCAGTGTATTTTTATAGGTACCCTCTGGTTTCACAATACTTTAGTTTCAAGCACACAGTATAGCTCTTTTAACTCCTCTCTCTTTTTAAAAAGTTCTGTGTCTTCATGCCCTATATCAAACCTATCTGTGTCAAATACAAAATATTTTAAAAACTCCATCTTTTATTACTATTTCTCTCAAAACTCAGTGACAGGTCATTTGAGTAAAAGATACTCAAAATCCACACTTTTCTCTAATTACAGCTATAGCTTTCTCACTTATTTATAATGACAGTTACAGATCCAACTTTGCCTCATTTGAGTACATGGTTTCAATTAACTTTTCACTGTTAGATCTGTAAATCTTGACTGTGCCACTCACTCTTCTTGTAAATGGTAAAAATTGCAGAATTAATTAGTTCAACAGAATGTACACAGACATGTATAGAAGAATTTATAAAATAAATTCACTGTAATTTCTTAAAAAAAAAAAAAGCCATCACATAAGGATCACAAGACTGATCTTTTCTAGTGGACAAAACCACAAAATCTGAACTTTCAGTTCTAGTGCATGCTACTATACTGAAAGAGCCTATCTATATTATCTGACATCCCTGATTAAATAAGCACTATCTTGACATGTCTGTAATACATACATATGGCAAACTATTAGCATATATAAAAGCAACATGTCAGTAAGTTTTAGACAAAAGCTAATAATTAAAGATATCCTAATTTTTGTTACTACAGTCACTAAGGCATAGTTCAGTCAGTAAAGTATTACAATTCATCAGAATGAAATGTGCTTTTTAATGAAAAATCCTTCCATAGTCATTTACTGATTTTAAACCATATGAACAACAGGTTAAGTAAAGCCACTGAACATATAACAAATAATCCCTTAACCATCCAATGCTACCCAGAAGCAGCTAAAATGGAGACTAAAAAAAACCATTCCAATAGTCACACAGTAATAACTAGTTAAATTATACTTTTTTTGCTCCAGATTCATTGCTAAATAGATTACTATTATAAATTATGAATTTCTGCTGCACTATTTGAAATAGGAAAAAATTGCTTATCTTCCTCTAATTCTTACTCAGATAGCAACTCTGGAGTCAGGGCCAAATAAATTTTAGAAAAACTTACAGTTTTTAAAAGCAGTTTGTCCAAGTATCATGTAACTAGCCCTGTCTGTGGTAACATGGCAGAAAAAGACAGAAGGCCCTTCAAAATTATTCCTTAAATCTGCGGTTTCACCAGTTACATATTTCTATTTAACTTAGTGATGAACTTCTCTAGTCAGAAAAATCTCTTGTATAACATCACCACAACCGCCCTTTTCTCAGTTACAGATGGGTTGGCAAGGCAGAAAATTAAATCCAGGAATTTTCGTAAGACCAAAGACATTAAAAAAGATCTGAGAAATTTTGGGCTTTACTAACAGATAGTACCAAACAAACAGATATTGAAAAAATACTTTGTATACTTTGTTTTCCCTCCTAAACATATCTTGCTTGCAAGGAACCCTACAACCTTGCATTTAAAACACTATTTCTACCACCACAAAGGATTCCTGCATGATGGTACAGGGAGAAGAAAGCAACAGGGCAGGCAGAGGGTCACTTCTACCACTTTGTGACAACACAAAAGAAAATAAGCTTCTGAAAACTTTCTCTGACATAGAACACTCTGTGGATCACTCCCCTACACATCTTAGGCTGCAGAGTTACCACAATTTAGTAATTATCAAAAGTAAGCCTCCACAGCTCTTTAGAAGCAGTGGTAATCTAAACTGGATAAAGTTGAAGCTATTTATAGGAATTATCTGAAGAATAGCAAGTTATAAATTTAAATATTTTTTAAAAAGTAATATGGAAAATAAGATTTAAGGAAATATTTGTCAGAAAATTACGAACAAAGGATTAGAACATAACAAACTCCTTCTCCTATGCAGGAGTACTGTTCTTGGCCTAATTATGAGGATGATTTTTAAGAGAACCTGTTGGATTTTCGGATGTAATATGTTTATTTTTGGCCCATCTAAATCACTACTAAAATCTTTTCCTGTAGTAAACAAAACATAACACTAATTTTCTACCATTATTTTTTAACTGCAACTTAAATATACAGCTCCTCATGGCATTTACTCATCTTATCCTTTATGTCCTCCAATGTGGTATTTAAGACTTCTAGAAAAAGCCTGAAGAAAAAAACTAAATATGTTTTACCAGGATTCCTTCCCACCACAAAATAGCCTTCCTGCATCTTTTATTTCTTGCAGACTATAGGGCTTAAGAAAGCCCTTTATCTTGTCATGGGCAGATAAAAACCTGCTGCCACCAGTTCTCATCAGTGTAACTGCACGAGCAATCCCTGTAACGCCCCCCTCTATTTCACAGTCTGGTTCTGAGTAGGATCTAGGATTACCCAGCAGTAGCAGCTTGTCTATATATGAGAGTCACACAGTTACTGATGAGCTTGTAACAGGCACTCTGCCTCCAATTTGGAAATACAACTGCACTCTGGCACACAACCTTGAAATTTTATCAACTTCTATGGAAATCATATGCTGTGATTGATACTAAAACCAGCTATTCTGAGTATGTACAAGACTGTATCTGTACCTGTGACACATCCTGATTCTTGCCTATGTGTTGCTTGCCTATGTCATCAGTGATTCTGACTTCTCTCATAACTCTGACTCCCAGAAATAAACTAAAATACTTATTTTGGAGTAATCCTTCCAGTTAAAAGCAACAATTATATGTGACCTAAAGAGAAGAACTTGTCTAGAAAAATCTGGTCGAAACATACAGGACCTAAATACAACACACTTCTTTTAATCTGAACTTATCAGATCATTTTAATGAAATCTCTGTAGATTCAATTAAAATCCACCTTCTGATTGATAAGGTCCATGATTCTTCTTTCAAGAATTGCAAACAGTTTCTACAGCTTTGTAAAGAGGCTACAATGTGAGCTATAAAGTCAAAATCGGCAGAAGTTGCGGTCAATGGTAGCTATTTAATAGCAGCTATTCTACACTTTAATTAGATTTCTGCACCTACTAAAATATCATTCAACGGTCTTTTTTTCATTTCTGTTTCTGATAAGAAACATGATCATCCAACCCTTTCATGATCTGCATTAATGGAGGTAGCATTAATACCTTTTTAAAAACTTAAATTCCTCATAATCCACATTTCAGCTCATAAAATTGTTGATTATTTTAATTCAATTACTTTTAGGATGCTCATGTAGCTTTAATATCATTAAAATGCTGGTTTACCATTCTGACCTGCTCTAAAACATTGACAATTCACCCTGAGGGGAAAAAGTTAATTCTCCTGTGTTAGAAAAACAGATTATCTTGGTTATTTAAAATATAAATATTTTTGGCAGATCAATAAGTGAATCTAGTCAGTATTTCTGATGCAATGTTTCCCCTAGATAAGGAGAGGAAATTTATTTTGTTTTTAAAAAATTCACTTTCTTCATTTTAATCATGACAGAGTGATAAAGATGGGACTTTAACTCCTCGTAAGGTCAGAGTATCAAACCTACCTGACTAGATTTTCATTGTCTCCAGTGCCTTTGCAGGTAGCACACTCAGTCCTTAAATCCTCTGACTTGGGCTTCTTTTGCAGCACAGACTGCCGTTGCCTTCTTTCTCTGGGAATACGCTCCTGTCACAGCACAAGGCAAAAAGAAAGGAATGGGGGAAAGGAGGGAAGGAAAGCAAATATTTTCAATTATGGCTTGGAAGTAACACTTCAGCCCAAAGTTTAATTTTTTGTGAAACCGTTAAAAAAACAAACAACAAAACACTATATTCCAACCTCAGGTTTTTCTTCTTCAGGCACAAAGCTTCGTTTTCGTCCTCTAGTTCTCTAGAAGAGAATATATTTAAAATTCAGTGTTAGGCAACAGAATTGTATTGCTATTTACCTATTACTCCTAACAACAACAAAAACATACTGCAAGAAATAATTTAAAGCATCACCTACAGAACGATTGCCAAACAACTACACTAATCACATTCTGGATATAAATCTATAGAATTAGCCAGAAAGTAAATATAAACACTTGAGCATGCTAAGTCTTGTTCTTAAAAAGATTGCCACTAGAATTACAAATATCTTACAGACTTTGCACAAACTTCCCAAAACTAGTAATTTGAAAATTGATATGACCAGTGAATTAAAATAAATTCATTGAGCAGTAAAATGTGCTCTGTTTGTAAGCCAAGTGATAAGATTTAAAAAAAATCAAAATTAAAAAGTTTATCAAAACAGAAAACTCATAGATTTTGAGGAGTAACAAGAATTAAAGCTTTCAAACTGGAGCTTACTATAATGGGTATATGGCAAATGTTTATAAAGCTGTAGCATATACCAACATATGACTGGTACACAATAGATGTTTCTGATGATTCTACACAAAAAGCAGAAATTATTTCAGTATTTCAGATGGCAAAAAAAATATAAAAAAATATAAATACCAACAGTGTAGAGGACAAGAGGTGTCCATAGACTCTAACAGCAAGTACCAAGGGTTTACAAGCATCTCTTAAGTTGCTACACACAACTTGACTGAGTTCAGGTTCAGTCACTACATTTTATCTTTAAAACAGCAGCATTATGTTATATGAGTGCCACAAGCTGACAGTATCGCACACTTTCCTTCTGGTTTAATAAGGGAAGTATATTAGAAGGGATGTGGAAGGAAGTAAGAAACATCAGAGACTATTCCAGTAACCCAAAATGTCAGACATACTGACATTAATAACAAAAATATATTAAAAAATCATGAAAATGCTTGTTTTTCTGGGAGGAAATCATCACAGTAGGAAGTAATTTATCATATGATAAAGGAAAGCACTGACTACTTTATGATTTCTTAAAAACTTTTGAAGCAGCTAGTGTTCACTTCAGAAAAAGTAAAAAAACCAGCTCATCAGAAAAATCTTAGACCAGTTTAGAAGCACAAGCAGTCATAAATCCAATTGCAAAGAAGCTAATAATATCATGCTTCTCCTGCTTGGGTCCTCTTTGAAGGTGATTTATACTAGCTTCAAATTCAAGACAGTTCCCTATTTTAAACAGTTTTGCAGATTTAAATACAGCTACACTGCAAATAAACCTGCCACTTCAACACATCTACAACTTTATACTTATGCAGATTTTGATCTCTATACATTAAAAATGCTCTGTTTGGGAAGACTTCCCTTTTTTAGACCAGAGTTAACACTACACTAGCAATGAATGTAGTTGAATGGAAAATGCTAGTCTACTTCATGGCTCTTTAAAATACTTTAATTACCATTAGGATTCTCTTTCACATTTCCCTAAGGGTGATTTATTAAAAAATGTAAAACCTTATCTATTTAATACATACCAATATTTACTGTACATTTAATCATTGAGGTGTGCTACATTCCACAAGCCACACAGTAGACACCCAATTGCCCAAATCTGGAAAAAGTGGTTTACTACAGGTAACTGAATTTATCAGTGTAATATTAGAGGTATTAATGTAACATGGGCTACATGTCAACTACATGTTAAACAATCCAAGGTCACTGCAAATTAAAACGAGACAAAAGAAAAGTTTGATCAGACACCAGCATACTGACTGCCAATTTTACTACTTTCAGCCTCTGGAATTAGTCCTAAGAACATTTACAAAGTTAAATAATTTTAAGTTGTGTAGGCCCTCCTGAATGCAGCTGTGTACAGATTATAAAGAAGTAGGTATAATGGTGCACTGCCAATAAAGGCAGTGTTACGGTCCTCACTCTTCATGTTTAAGCAGCAAGAGAAAAGAGCGTAGGCCTTGTAACATCAGAGTAATGCTATCTTGAAAACTGATACATAATTTGGACATCTAGGCAACAAAGACATTACTTTTGACTCTAAATAGAAAGTATTACAAGTTAATAACTCCATTTTAAGGAATAATGAAACATATTTAAACTTCAGCAAAATGGAGATGTAAGATTTATAAATAATTTAGTCACTTTTGCCAAGAAAATATTGGTTTTGACCTGTATAAAGTGCTGTATATGACCAGGAATGTCACACTAAATTACACTTTCATGATCATTTTGTTAGCTTTCTAAATCTTCAAACATACTTGAGTTTGTTCGATAATCACTAGAAAACAAAAATTAAAATCAACACCTTTAGCACACATACTTGTAGGATATTTTATATGCTTTGAAAATAACAATTTTACACTTTTTTTTCCAAAGAGACCTCCACAGTTAAATATATTTGCAATGTTTCTGCTCAGATCATTTTACTGTTGCCAGCATTCAACACGGAAAATAAGATCAAATTTGCAACTGAAAATTGAATATTCTTTGATTTTCAGCAACAGCCCTCCAGTAATTTGACATTTGTCATTTTACATATGTTGTCACTAAAGTTACCTTACAGGTTAACTGGAAATAATCAGGTAAATCTGGATTACTATGTTCAATATTATTCACTGCTGTTTGCCTCAAAGTACTGCATTTTAAATTGCTTTGAATAATTTCTGTCATTAGCAGGCTCAGAATGAAAACATCAGAGATTAAAAATATAAAATATTAGAGCTGCATGTACTCTCCGTAAACAATTTAAAATTTAAGATTTGGTATTTAAAAGTAGCTAAAGGAACCTTGTTATTAAATGGCATATATTACAACTGAGATAAACTTGTTCATATTCAAAACTTATTATGCTAATCCCATAAAAGATGCATATAAAAACAGTGATTTTTTTTACTCGAAATACCTGGCAATTCAATACTACAGAGATACCTTCAGTTGAGGATTTCCCTGTAACATAAAATGGAGCAAGACAGTTTTGAGAAATTTGTCCCTGCATTTCCAAAGTGTTCGAACAGTAAGTCAGGGAAGCAAAGACATGTTATCAGCACTCAAGCAAAATCCCAATTAATGCCACTGCTGTCCCAGCAGCTTTTTTATTTTACTGCAGACGGTAGAAATGCTGTAAAACTTCTACCATTTGGGATGGACAACTCAGTCCAGATCAAAACAGAGCAAGGTATGGATAAGAGAGATGCAACCCATACACAGCAACTGTGACAAGGTGACACTTTAGGACAAGAATAATTTTTTAAAGAGTACTGAACAATGGAAAGTGGTTCAAAATATGCACCTATAAAATTTTCTACATGTAGAAATAAAAGATTTCTGTGAAAAATTATTTCAAATGTTGACATTTAATGACCACTTTGGCAAGTGTTTGGCTGTGTTTCATCCTAAGTTGTCCACTTGCACAGCTTTGGAATTCATTCAGTGGGCACTCCAGTAAGGGCAAGGTGTGCTATGTGCTCAGATACTTCCCTACTAGTAACAGTGAGACTCTGAGAGTGAGACTGAGCTCTGAAGCCCACAGCATCAGAGTGGAATCACCATGCAGCTCTGTTTACTACATAGGCAGCTGAAGATTTAAATCAGATATCTATAGCTAAGGGCTGATTCTGTATAACCTTAGCTGCCCCAAAAACTCGGACGAACATGCCAAGCTCATAACAAGTGCAAACTCCGTTTTTCGTTTCATTCCTTTCACAATTATGGCAGTGAAATAATACAAATAAAAGAATGAATTGATGCTAAAATCAGTCGAATTAGTAAAATCTGACCTCCTGATACTATACCATATTTCTATTCCTCCCCTTCTCTAGTGACTTCTTAACCTCTTCTTCTCTAGTGCATCCAAAACACACCTCCCACCATATTCCAAAGTTCTCCCTGTGTTCCCCAACTAAAGTGAGAACCTTTTGCGTACTCAGGCCTCTTCCTTCCCATTCAGCTGCTCTAATAAATACTCCAACACTTAGTTACCCTAGGCATACATAGCTCTCAGTCAAATAGTGTAATAATGGGTCTACCAGTTACTAAAGGCAATGCTACTATAGTAGTGGGCAACTAACTTATTTTCATTAGGAAATCCAGTTAAAAGCTATTATTTTTTAAAATAAACAGGCCAAAGATTTAGCTGCTGCATCACAAAGAACATACCTTACATTGAACTGAAAGAGAAAGAGTATTTTATTTCAATAGCAATGCATCCCAAAATAATCTGAGCAGCCCAAGAAAGGTCAACGAATTAAAATTAAGATTCCAGCATAAAATAGAAATATTTTTAAACAAGAACAAAAGAAACACTTTGATAAAAAAGTTAAAAATTATGAAAGAGAAAATAGATTAAATTCTTCTTATTAGTCTCTTTTAGCATAACATTTTGAGGAGAAAGACATACCTCATCAAATAAACTGCTAATTACTCTCTTTAAAATCCTGTACAATTATGTTCCTTGGGTAAAGAAACTGAGCCATTTGATTCCATGAAATCATCAAGGTGAAGGCAAGACATCTTTTCCTGACCATATCTCACCAAAGGTTTAGCCTTCATAGCAATTTTAATGCCCTTTCTCTAAAAAGAGCAATGCTCTGAATAAATGAAACCTAAAGATCAACAATGTCCTTTTTTGTTTTTTATTTCAAGGCTTACCATCTGTGGAGGTTGGAGAACCATCCCACACTATTAAGGTATACCCCATTTCACTTATTTCAGTTATTTCATTAACTTCTGATTTTTCATTTAATAGTTGCAAAAGAGAAAATCCTACCTCTTGCCTATTGTTCTAAAAATTCCCATAAAACATTACAAGAGTCCCTACAGAGAAGCAGTGGTAGGCATCACATGCAAACAGTTATCAAATCTGGAAAGAAAGAGAAGTAGCAAAACACCCAACATTGGTTTGCTCCTCTCTAATCTAATTTGCAATGATCTAGGTTGACAGTTACTACAATATCCCATAAAATACATTTCATTTTATAATATAAAATGCAAGTAATGAAACACAATTAAGAAAGAATGTTAGAGAAAGCCTAGGAAAAAAAAAAAAGAAAAAAAATAGGAGAACTAGAGCATACACTTCCACAGCCAAGGGAAAGATAAATAAAAAATTGGCTTCTTTCAGCCATCACGTTTTGTGTCACAGAAGTATCCATCTGTGCTGTGCAGCATTCTGCTGTTACGGAGTGGAAACTTGCATGTTAGCTTAGGGAATTAGAAGAATCAGGACTTAAATGGCTAAAAAGTAGAATACTGACACAAGAAATTAATAATGAATGATGAAATCATAAATGATATAATGTGACACAGATCAAATGCATGAGGGTATGGGGTGATGCATGAGAGGAAATGGTGAACTCAAGACACTTTAAAAAAATCAGAACATTAAAAAAACCTGTCCAAAATGGAATGAAAATATGCTGAGGGAAAATGTGATCAACAATGGGTTCAAACCCAACTGTAGGAGAAGAAGAAAGATTGAAGTAGAATTCTCCATTTTGAACCTGGAAAAGCTTGAAGTGAATGCTTACATTTCATATTTTTGTTTATAAGCAACTGGACAACAATATGAAACACACAAAATGAAGAAGATTAGATAATGCATTGACTGTAAGATTTTGAATATTCTCAGAAAAATGAATTCCATACATGAGACAAATGAAAGACATCTATAAAGGAACAAATAAAGTCTAGGATGAACCCTGTAGTCTTTGAAAGGAAACAGACTGTTTGCAAAAGGAAACAAAGCAGCAAAGCAAAGCTGCAAAGGAAACAGTCTGTTTGCCATCACTAACAGATGCAACGAGTTGATACGTTAGCTTCCAGGTGGGAAAGCACAGTGCTGAACAGGACAGAATAGGTGCCAACATAACCCAAAAGCCCTATGGCTGTCACCAAACCTCATTGTTATGTTTCATTGTTTATGCTTTAAACCAGTTCATCCAAAGACAGCAGTAGAAGGCTGACTCTTCCCTTGGAGCACTTTTGCTTTGCCAGTTGGAAGAAAAAAACACAACATGATTGATCCAGAACTTGTGAACTGACCAAAACAGGAGAGGCGATTCCCAAAAGTCAGAAGTATATGCTCTTTGTGAGCTTTTTCTGAAATGGTCCTAGAGGATAAAAGTGTATACTGTCACCTATTTAATTTCTTGGTTTACACAAGAAGATACAGAGGAGTTAACAATGTTAACAATACATGGAAAAGAGCATGAAATACTGAAAGCATCTGTGGTCAGTGGCAAGGGTTCAAATCCACTCCACATAAAGTAAACTAGCATGGTTCTGGATTTGATCTCTTCAGTCGCAGTTTTTCAAAAGGTCAATGGTGATTTCTGCATGGTAATTTCAAAAAGTTACTTGAGGAAAAAAATATAAACAAAGAAGGGGTTAGACCGCAATGACATTTAAGACCATGTAAGTCATTCCCAGTCATTTGCAAAAATTGTATTAATTCTGCCAACTATTTCACACACCACAACCAAAAAAGCACTGTTTCCAGTTCCTCCTTTGCTTACTATGCTAACTGGTTAGAATTTCCTTTAACTGTTTACACACGCACACAAAGGCAGCAAAGAGGCCCAGCACACCTGCTCATGCCATTCTAGCTGGGTATTTTAGGTAATTCAGGGATTTCACTACATTAGCATGCATGCTTCTGCTTGCAGACAGAAAAGATGGCGATCCTTATTACGCTCATGCTTCTAAACCTCTTGGATGCCACAGAAACAATATGGTCATATTCACAGGGCTCTTCTTTCCAGCACTGAGTTTCTGATACCCCTAACAGTGCTGGTACTACAAAGTAAGTATTACTTTTATTTGCAAAGCTGAGCACAGGAAATTTAGTTGGTACTCCAAGTGCTCCTGGAGTTTGGAGGCACGGGATATCATTACGAAAACATGCATTTTCATTTGACCATTTCATATAAATAATTCAAAACTAGTCTCAGATTTCCTGTTTAAAAAATTAATGAAATTACTGAAGACATACCTGGCTTTCAGAACTACTGGTACTATGATAATTTCTTTCCTCTGCAAAAAAGTCTGTAGCTGTTGTTTTGTGTGTGTGTTCTAATTTTAAGAGGGAAAAATGTGAATAACTTTAGATGTGTTGATTTTTGGAGATCTATAAACCTCCCATTTCTTGTTAGAAATAATAGCACATACTGTTTATGTTTCCCCGACAGACCTGTGGCTACAGTAACTACTTGAAAAAGACACATAGCTGTCTTTTACACACGCGGAAATGCACAGGGAAGAGGATCAGTATAAGATTACAACCATGTTTTAATTCTGGATCCTATGCAAATTCTTCAGACATTTTCATTTCTATCTTATATCAAGTTGTAGCTGACACACTAACGATATACTTTCACAGTTTTACCTTTTCTCAAACTATGGTTCATAGATACATATCACACACATCAAAAACCTCCAAACCTCAACTCTCACTTATGCAGCCTTTCTCATATACTGATAAGGATAATCTAAAGACAAAAAAAAATAAAAGGAATCAGTAAGCATTAGAAGCCTATGTAATCATTCCAAACAAAGAGGTCATGGCAAGGAGAACTTCATTACTACAGAACAGAGGATAACTCTGGTATGAAACACAAGCAAAACAGAACACACTCAGAAAACAGAACTGGGAAAACCTTCACTATACCAAAAAAGCGACTTAAAGAAATCACTGCACTAACTATCAATAGCATGCATAAAACAAACCACAAAAGCCTGTGAAAAAAGCCACACAGGTTGAAACTGCACAAATAACGTGTTCTCTATCCTGTTACACATTAACCATAACCATTCTGCCAAGATAGCAATTTTTAATAATCCATGACGTCACCCACCCCTTATGAAAAGTTAGAAATTACAAACTTCCTTTTGCCAATGAAAAAGTTATGATGAAACCAACTGCAGAAAAAAATCCTTCTGACACTCTCTGCTTTGTTAAAAGACAGAAGAAGTGTTCAATTGATGGCACCACATAGGCATAAAATTATTTTAAATAAAGGTAAGGACTGCCATGTAGACACCAGATGGCACACTCGTTCAATACAGATCAAAGCGAGTATCTTAAATGGTACATATCACTACTATTCAAAATATATCTCTGAAATAACTATTAAATTGTCCAGAAAAATGACAGTAATAAAAAGGGAACTGTCAGACAAAAAGAAACAGTAATGAATCAAAATATGATTACAAAAAAAACCAAGTCAACCATAAAGCTTAATTACATAGAATTACGATTTTTCTCTATTTTTTGTTTCCATTGTCTTCAGAACTTTTTCTTCTAGAAAACCAAAAATTTTGCAACATTCCTGCTGTCAAGCAAAACTATCACTGAGTCGATCAATTAACTTGTAACTACTGTTTCTCAGGCTTAAACAAGTAACAGAATTTGATAAAGAGCAGGATTGACTTCTATCCTTTTTAACACTAATTTCCTCCAAAGCACACACACAGAGAACTGAAACAGAAGAATGAGGACAAAGAGGCCAAAAGACCTCAATTTTCAAGTGTTGCTAAAACAAGTGATTCTTTCCTGGAAAACTCAATTTAAGAGTACTTATTTGCAGAAGTAATAGATAGGCCAGTTACCTTTACTTACAAAGATATCAGTATTGACACCATTGGAATACTATTTGGAATATGTCCATCTCTCCATGCCACTGCAGCATGAAAAAGTAGTGATCTTTCACCTGCAAGGTTTTTTTCCTTCTTGCTTTCTTAAAAATCAAACCAACCAACCAAAACAATCCCCAAACTCCAAACAAAACAAATTAAAAAAGAAAATGTAAAACTCTGATACATTCCATTTGCTTCAAGCATTGTGGAAGAGCTTGATCTTACTTCACTCCATTCTGAATTTGATCTGAAGCCAGAAGAGTATCGTGTATCCATGTATTTGGCAAGCTAAATTAATTACTTTTAACATTTGTGACATTACAACATGTCATAGACTCAGTTGAACTTTTCTATTAATTAATGAAGAAAACGAAGTATTTTACAAAGTTCATTATAATGAAATCCTTAAGTTTTAGAAAGTTGACTGACTACTGGTTTTTTTTCTAGAGCATTTATCAGTTGACAGAAATTAATCTTTCAATTCTGTATGTCAAAACCATAACTAACTAACACAGACTTTTTACTGTTAAACAGAAATTTACTGTCTGTTCCTCTTGATTACACACAATGCAATTACAGAAAAAAGATTTTCAGGTTTCAAATTAAAAAAATAGGTAAAATAGGTTTGGTATCAGAGTATTAGAATACTTTATTTATTTACAGGCTTCAACTATTAAGCTCCCAAAATTCTTTAATTTCACCTTTATAACACTGGGTAGATAGCTGCTTCTCAAGAAAAAGGAATAAAAAATGGAATTTCCACAAAAACAAACCACACACAAAAAACCTCCTCTAATATGTTCATTAAGAGTACCAGGATCTGACAGAATTTATTGGAAGATGGAATATTCAACAACACAAACACTACCTAAATTCAAAGGATACACCTGCATCACAGCTAGCCCCAGCTGCACAAACTTACTTTAGAAGATGTGTATGTACGTGACATACAGGAACTCGGTTACACTTCCGGACAATAGCATATATAGTAGGCAAAGTACAGTTTACCAAATTTTTAAAAGTTCACTGAAACTTCCTTAGGATCATTTTTTTAAAAGGACAGAAGAAAAACCCTTATTTTGCAAAAATGTTAAACCAGACTAACAAAACTATTTTAGCAATTACATGTTTGATAAAAAAAAAAAAATCTGTGTATTCCTTTTTATTCTAGGACAGCAAATGAAGTCAACAGACTGTTAAAAGCTGTGTTTTTATAATATGGATCACCTCAAAAAGACTCTGAAAATCTGAACATACATAGCTGAGTAAAATCATTAATCTCTCAATTTACTGCTGAAAAATGCTATTTGTATCTCTTTAAAGTATTTTCCAAAGAAACAATCTATTCTATACTTTTAATCTTTATAATAAAAAAAGGTGAAAAAAATTGTACAGTTTTGAAAAGCAAATGCTAAAAAACATATTCAGATTTATAGTAAATATAAGGAAGGTGTTTATAGATATCTGGTTTAGGCAATTAGCTATTGGTTTCTATTAGCTCTTTGCTAATCATTAGCTATTAATTTCTATGAAATAAATTGGAAGCAGAAATAATGATTTGCAATGATTATAAAAGTGTGAAATTGGAATTATAAAAATAATAGATGTTAAACAAAGTTTAAAAAGTTATGCACTGAAATGCAAGAAATCTTTAAAAGGTCACTACATATGGCTTGAAATGTATAAAGCATAAACAATTCATTAAATTCTGTCTGTAAATACAGCCGTCATATAACAAAATTAAGTATAAAGACCTAATGTCTTGTTTATTTACATTCATTTATAATTTGTACAGACTCTGGCTCAGAGTAAAAGTATGGTATGTTTAAATTCACCCTCATATATCCACTTACATGGTCTTAGGAAGTTTAAAATCAGAAAAGTCTTCTTGTAAACTTGTTACATTTTAATGTACAATATGATAGTTGCTGTCTCCAAAACAATGGAGTCCAAACAGCTGGACTTTCTCTCTGTCTTCCCAATTCTTTGAAACAGCTGCTCTACAATGCAGAAATGACATTGGCCTGTTACAGGTTGAGGATGGTCACCTCACAAACAAGGACACAGACAAGGCAGAGATGTTTAATGCTTTCTTTGCCTCTACCTTCAACAGCAACGATAGGCTAAGGGGTCCCAGTGCCCTCAGCTGGAAGACCATGGCTGTGAGAATGATAAATTCCCAGTCAACCCTGAATTTATGTGGGATTTACTGCTCCAGCTGGACCCCTTGAAGTCTGTGGGGCCTGATGGGATTGATCAGAGAATACTCAACTGTCTGATGTCATTACAAAACCTCTTTTGATGATTTTTGAGTGGTCCTGGGAATCCAAGAGGTCCCAGTTGACTGGAAGCTGGCAAATGTCCCAGTTTTCAAGAAGGGCAACGGGGACCCTGGAAACTACAGGCCTGTCAGTCTCACTTCAGTGAGAGGTAAAATCATGGAGAAGATTATTCTGGGAGATACTGAAAAACTCTTGAAGGACAACAAAGTCACCAATCAGAGCCATCATAGCTTCATGAGGGGAAAGTCCATCTTGTCAAACTTGATTTCCTTAGGTTATAGTGAATAGGGTGACATCAGACTGGCAACCTGTCACTACTGGGGTTCTGCAGCACTCCATACTAGGCCCAATTTTCTTCAACATCTTCATAAACCACTCGGACACAGGACCTGAAGATACACTAAGTAGGTTTGCCAATGATACTAAATTGTGAGGAGCTGCTGACTCCCTGAAAGGCAGAGAGGCCCTGCAAAGGTCCTAAATGAGACGGCTGGGAAATCACCAATAGTATCAAGCTTAACAAGGGCAGGTGCCAGAATGTGCAGGTGGGATGATGCAACCCTCAGTGCATGGACAGACTGGGGAATGAGAGGCTGGAGAGCAGTACCACAGAAAGGAACATGGGAGTCCTGGTCGATGGGAGGTTGAACATGAGTCAGCAGTGCCCTGGCACCCAGGAGGGCCAACCATGTCCTGGGAGGCATCAGGGACAGCATCGCCAGCTGAGCAAGGGAGGGGATTGTCCCACTCTGCTCTGCACTGGGGCGGCCTCACCTTGAATATTGTGTTCAGTTTAGGGTGCCACAATGTGAAAAAGATATAAAGCTATTACAGCTATTGTATCTGAACTCAGAAAGAGTTCAAAGGAGGACTATAAAGATGGTGAAGCACCTAGAGGGAAAGACATGCAAGGAGTGGCTAGTTCAGCCTGGAGAAGAGGAGACTGAGGGGAGACCTCATTGCAGTCTCCAGCCTCCTCATGAGGGGAAGAGGAGGGGCAGGCACTGATCTCTTCTCTCTGGTGACCAGTGACACAACCTGAGGGAATGGCCTGATATTGCATCAGGGGAGGTTTAGGTTGGATATCAGGAAAAGGTTTTTCACTCAGAGGGTGGTTGGGCACTGGAACAGGATCCCCAGGGAAGTGGTCACAGCACCAAGGCTTGCAGAGTTCAAGAAGCATTTGGACAATGCTCTCAGGCACATGGTATGGTTCTTGGAGGTGTCCCATGCAGGGCCAGGAGTTGGACTTCAGTGATCCTTGTGGGCCCCTTCCAACTCAGAATATTCTGTGACTCTACGATTCTATATAAATATGCAGTGAAATATTTGAAAGCTAAGAGATAGAAATACTAGAGAGCACTCACAGGGTTCTTTAAAAAGCTTATGTAGCTTTTTATAAAACACTTATATGGTGTTTTATAAAACACTGTCCTGGCACACAATTAATGCGGAGAATTGTACAAGGAAGAAGCATTATCCTGACTGAATAACCTACTTCAGTGTTAGTTCCCTCACACTTCCAAATTACAGAAGGAAACTGAGTCTCCAATGTCATGTAGAAGCTGTGAACACTAGTGTGCTCCAATTGTCACAGGTCTCTGGACATTCTGGTTTTGTCTGGGATAGAGTTAATTTTCTTCTGAGTAGCTGGTATAGTGCTGTGGTTTTTGGACTTCGTATGAGAATCACAGAATATTCTGAGTGGGAAGGGACGCACAACGATCATCAAAGTCCAGCTCTCAAGTGAATGGCCCATACAAGGATCAAACCCACAATCCTGGCATTATTAGCACCATGCTCTGACCAACTGAGCTAATCTGGCCTAATGCAGATAGAATAATGCTGGTAACACACAGATGTTTTGGCTGTTGCTAAGTTATGCATACTTCAAATCAAGGACTTTTCGGTGTCTCATGCTCTGCCAGGGAGGAGCTGCATAAAAAGCTGGGAGGGAGCTGACCAAACTGGCCAAAGGGATATTCCACACCATAGAACATATACTAGGGGAGTTACCCAGAAGGAGGCCAATCAGTCAGTGGTTGATGCTCCTCTTTGACAGAGAAGCCCTGCCCACAAGGCAGCAAAGACGCTATCTTGCAAATCTGTATGTTGTACAAAAGTAGAGAACTGGAGAGAACTGAAAGAGAGACTGAAAATTCAAGCAAAAGAACAAAATCTTTCTTAGACTGGCAGCAGTGATTTTTCCACAGTGCAGTGCCATACAGTGACACAACACATCAGTCCGCTGAAAATCAATTAATTCTGTATTACATACTACAATGTGTATAGATTTGATTTGGCACATGAGGTGCCAAATCACCAATGTAGCACCAGTTCAGCACATCACAGCATCATGGCATGAGGGGAACACTTCAGAGCAATCAGACTTCTCTCCATTTTGCACAGAAGAACCTTGGCAGTTATTACATGAGCTTTAGAACAAACCAGTCTTGCATTCCTATTGATTTCTGAACAATGCCTTATACCACTCCTTTTTTCATTACAACTACGAAGGTCTTTCCTGCAATAATTTCAGTTCTCTTTAGTCGCAGAATCATGATTCTCCACACCCTAATAGCACTACATTAGGTATAAAAAGAGAGAAGAGAAAGAAAGAAGAAACAGGAGAAATGAGAGACAAAGAGTTCAGTAAGCAGAACACCAGGTAAGTCTTCTTTCTGTATGAATAACAGCATAACAACAGTAAGTTCAACCTACCCAGGCAGCTGTAAGATTCTACAAGCTCTTAAGCAGAAGGAAGAATGGTACTTTCCCTCAACAAGGAAAAGAAAGAAGTAGTAGTTTCTCAAAATTTAATTTTGGATTTCTCACACTCCTCATAGTTTGAGCTAAATTCATCAGCTTGGCTTGAGTCATTCTTAAAGTTCTGAGTCACAGACCAGGAAAGGGAAGCCATTAGGTAAATCAAAGCTGTGGCCCAAAATTAAAGCAAACATTTAACATTGGGTCAGGAAAATACTTGCTTAATTCTATCAGTATATGTTAAGTATGGTATGTGCTAGTATAATCATAAAATGTCTGGAAAGCTTTGTGAAGAAAATAAAGTTGTGCTGCATGAGAGATGAAGTTTATTTAACTACAATGTGAGACATTGTAAGTATTTCTTGATAATAAGGAATATATTGGAAGATGAACCACTTACGTCTGAAGGGATATGGGAACACTACTCATCCCGTAAACTGGACCTAAATGCCCTTTGATATTTTTATGTACTTTTTATAGGTGATATGACACATCACACATGAAAAGCCTTGTTTTATGAATAAGTAAGAGAGCCAAATTTAAGTAAAAGTGCACAGTGATTAATAAAAAAATTCTACTTTCAAAGGAAGGAAAGATGCCAAATATTTCATCAGTACAGAAAGCATGAGCTTTTGCTTGTCTTCTCAAAATTCTATCAACCAAGAAAGTTTAAGAAAACATACAATGACTAGTAAGACTAGGAAGGCAAACAAACTGAAATAACAGGGTGCTGTGATGGTCACAAAATGTGCAGTTAGTCAGCAGGTTGCCTGTAGATAAGGAAATGACTAATTACTTTACAGCTATAATTCAATATATTTAAATCTTCCCTAGTAAGTGTCCTTACTACTACAGCGAAGAAGAACTGTAAAGGCTAAGTTTAAGTGCAAACTGAATTTCTTCTTAAGCTTGTACAGCTCTTCAGTTAATTACCATGTTTCCCAGCTTTCTACTTTAGCAAAACTGTATTTACCACAACTAATAAAGCACTAAAATGAGAAAATGGAATAAGTAACAAAAACAGAACATCAATCTAACTGAAATAACTCAGTTCAAAATATCCACAATGTAAGTCATCTGAAACAATATTATTATGAATATGAGCCTCAAAACATCAGCTCCACCATCATTTACCGTGTTCCTGATTGGAATTTTCTTCGGTTCTGTAGGCACATCCTGAGGAACAAATTTCACTGGTTCCTTAATTTGCCTCCTTGATCTTTTGGTCCCATCTGGTAAGGTTTCCATGGCGATATCAGCCTCCATATCACTGCTACCTGCCTGGTCACACTCTGAGCATTGCCTGCAAAGTGGAAGATTTTCTTTTTAAGACTGCAGTCACACGAGCAGAAAAAGAAACATATTGAAGTGTTTGTGTTTAAGATAAATTCAAAAGTCGAGAAATCAAATGAACACCTAAAACGTACACTTTACGCAACCAAGCAAAACACAAGTAAGATGTTCTTATATTCCTGACAGTATTTAACTTTGAAAACCAAGATTTTGAAAGTAGGAATTAATCTTCAAGAAATATGCACCCTATTTAATCATTTTCATTCTACCACATCCTCATTTTTAAAGCTGCCCACTGATCTGTAATCTATTAATTACTGCTGCTGCAGTTTAATTACATTATTATTCAGTGGTTTGGATTGGAAGGGATCTTAAAGATCATCTCACTCCCACCCCCCTGCCATGGGCAGGGGCACCCTCCACTGGACAAGATTGTTAATCTTTACATTGACATGCTGCTGAATTCATTCTGATGAGAGCATGCTTTAGTGGCAGGGATTTGGAGGACATGTTTGTTATGAAAATTAATTTTAATATGTATTTCCTAAGGGAGTGGGTTTTAAATCTGAAAAAAATAGTTAGGAGAAAATTAAAAATACAGAAGCTAGAGACATATATTAACAAACTTTGAACACTAAATTGAAAAAAGTTTCTGAAAAAAGTACAAAATCACCATCAGAACTTCAAAATTGAACAGATGCTAAAGTAATGCTATTAATATGCTCCATAAAAGAACTAAGAAAATAGGAATTCATTAAGATATGTTTTTATTTGCAAAAAGTCATCTTATGCAAAGTCATAAATGCGGATGTTCATTAATGAAAACATAAAAATTATACTCACTGGTAAGAGTCAGTTTTAATTACTTCTCACACTACACTTCCAGTTCAAAACACTACAAGTCTATTCAAATGAATTCCAATCCACCACTGTTCTCCTATTAAACATGGTTTTTTTTAATAATACAAACTAAAAAAAAAAATCAACATTATGTTCTGCTATTAACTGGCATTAACAGGGATAATAAGCACATTAAAATTATCTAAACGATGGAGAAAATTTGCTTTGGATGGAGACAAAACAAAAAAAACATGTATTTAATTATTTGAGGTTAAATTTTAGTACACACTTATGACAAGAAGGCATATCCATCCTGTATAATCAAAAGCACAAAGTCAGATACACACGTTGTGTTTGAGTCCATTTCTTCCAATTTGCACGTTCAACAGGAATAGTTCTCCTGTGAAGTTCAGTGAGGGATAAAACAATATCAAGTCCATTAACCTTCCATGCTTTCTAATTCTTTCAGAGTAATCCAAGCAGTATAACCTCAGATCTCTCCTGGCTATACCAAAAGACACCAGGAGGCAACATGGTTTGCTAGACAGACCAGTGGCTACCAAGTCAGAATACAGGGAAACTAGTCATGGATTGGGTAACAGATCAGTGTAACCCTGACTAACTCAAGACCTTTCTCCTTTAACTTTTCCATATGTCAGTTTTAGATAATTCTGGCTACATTATAATGTTATGAAGGTTCATCATCTTTATCTCAAAAGCACTTAAGACCACTGTAAATAGGACACATGAAAGTACTTGGAATATTTGCTGGTCTAGAAAAGCAGAATAGGGTAGATTGCAGGAAAGGTAACAGTTTCTCCCCTCTCTCATGGAAGTATGGAGTCTTTATGAGTAGCCAAAACACAAGGAAGTCAGTTTACATACTTTTCAAACAGTTTTGGGCCAGCATACAAGAGTATATTTCTGTATTCTTCCTTCTTGTCCGGGTTACAGAGAAAAGGAGGATGGAGTTTTTAGCACTGTTTAATTCTGTACCACAGACATCATCACTGGGGGCGTGGGTTCGGCAGCATGAGCTGAGTGCCAGAAACTAAAAACTTGCCATCTTGATTGGATCTCTCCAGAGAGAAGGTGCTGGGATCAGTCAGCCCCAGCCCCCTCTCCACCACTGGTGGTCCCCTTTCCATTCCAAACCCCCACCTGAGCTGGCACAGCCAGACAGAGCCCAAAACCCTGTCTCCAGAGCTGGTGGTGTGGTGCCAGTGCCGGCCGTGGGGGACTGAGTAGAGCAACTGAGTAGGGCAAACGCTGCCAAACACAGCCGGGCGCAGCAGTCTGGAGAAACAGCGGGAAGCACAATGCCAGTGATCTGGCTTCTAAGTTTCATCCCAGTTCTTTGCTGGTTTCTTCAGACTGGGGCAAGGGAATGTTAAGCTGCAAGGGCTCTCCTCAGCTTAAAGCCTTTGTCCAGAGACCATACTGGCAGCACTATTTTTGGGAAACATTTTTGTTTGCTCCCGGGGGTGAATACCCTTTTGTGGGTAAAATACTCTCTCTCGTATACATTTTGCTATTAATACTGCTGTGGTTACTGATTTTAGTAAATCTCTCCCTATTGTTCCTCCATTATCAGAAAGGGTGGGGGAAAAAGGAGTAGCTTAATTGGAGTTTTGTTCCCTGCGCTTGTTAAAATGAGCACACTCCTCTTTACAAGCCTCGGTTTGCCACACACAGAGTACTTGTTAACACCTCTAGGCCTTAAGACACTAGAATACAGAAAAATATAAGGTATAATAGCTTTCACAATGCTACTTTGTACGGTCATATGTTTACATAAATTTGTGTATACACACACAAATACGTATTCACAAGCACTTAAGTAAATAAAGGCACACAGACCAAACTACTACTGCTTTAAGATTTTTGGAGAAAGGCACTCCAATGATGAAGCAGAGAGAAGCTTTAAGTAACAATATTCCCTCAAAATCTTGCATATCTGCTTAGCTAAAAGTTACTTTGAGATCTTTATTTTTATAGGATACATTGTCTTCAAGTCGTGCAACCCAAAGCTTTAAGGTGAATTTCTATTTGGTAAGCATCAGAGAGCACGGCCCTCCATAACACTGCAGCACCAGTCATGTCATTAATTTATGTACTGGAAAGCACAATTGAAAGTAATTACTATGATCTGCTTATGCAGATGTAACCAAGACCTATGAAAATGTTCAAAAATTCTATGATGAGCAGTTCTTATAATTCGTTTATTTTGCCCATTATTATGGCAAAAATATGCGCTATATATAAAGTAAAAAAAAAAAAGCTTCAATAACTAAAGAGCTGCACTAAAAATAAAGCTTTTATAAGAGAAACAAATAGTCATAGGGTTTTACAACAATATTTGGAATTGGGAACCAGTTTCTTGGATATACCACCCTGCATGTATGATTTAAATCATTCCTGTTTCTCTCTGTGTTATTACAAGGGAAAGACACCATATTTCTGCTACCTTTGTTCAGACAGTTCCACAGAAAATACCCATGCAGATCAGTAAAGTCCTGAATTTTCACTATTATCCTATTTAAATATATATAAGTGAAGCACTTTAACTTCAATGTTACTGAGGAAGACATGAAACATCTCAACCAAAAGATGAGGCACTGCATGCAAGTTCCTTAAATTTCGTTTTTAGGAACAAGCTTGCTCTGAAACAGGTTGTGCAAATGTGAGAGCAATCAAAATTACAAAAAAGGTAGATCTAGAAAAGAAAGGCAAAATCATACTATGATGGGGGTGAGGGTGTTGTGTGAATCACAGAACAAAACTTCACAAATATACCAAAGGTAAAGCAGGAAAGGAGTTATAAACATGAACTTACAAGCAGCCTCTTGATTTACCAGAATAGGCTCTACTATCATAGTCAACCATGTCTCATCATCCCTATTACAAAACAGACAAGCTTCAACTACAAAGCAGTTTGGCTATTAGCTCCCACAGAGCCACAGAAAAGCTGTTACAGACACACACTCCTCTGACTTGGAAACAATCTCCTTTCAGCTCTTCTTATAGTTTATTTCAACTTGGTTCTTGAATTTGAAGCACTCTTCCCATTCTGCTGTTTAATCCCAATATAGTCATAGAAAACAGCCTATCACTTCTGTTTGGCTATGCCACAGTCATGCTCACTTCATTTCAGCTCTTCAAGCACAAGCAGTGAACAGAGAACCTGTCACAGCAGGTCACCTTTAGAACTACTGAAACAATCTTCGACTACCTCTACATCAGCAAGCATTGCTATGCAACATAAACAAAATTACAGAAGAAATGGTGCCAAAGAATCAACTTTCAGCACACAGGTTTTGTTTTGCTTTTAGTCTGGACTTGCCTAATCTGACCCACAGAGAAAATCGGTAGCAGGCAATAATATGCCTACTTCTAAAATGTGCCTACTGCTAGAATTATTGGAAGTGTTTGTTCCATAAAGAAATCTCAGTACTGATTTGAAATCTTTTAATCATGCAGAAAGTCTTTGATTAAGCACTAACAACCTACAGAAGAAAAAAGAAATTGTGTGATTTTGTTGCGTTTTCAATCTAACTTGGTACAAGAATCAGAGATAACTTCCCATGTCACAAACATCTTATCAACTCAGTAGTAGTGAGTTGGGAAAGAGCGTATTTACATGGCTCAGCAAATACCACTACCATGCTTCCAGAAAACAGTTCTGTCCTCGGTATTTAAAAAGGAAAACTGTACAGTTACTTAGAGTGGGGCTTGTTTTCAATAAGGAAGATGCAGGTCTCATGGATATACTCTCTGACAAACCACCTCTCGCAATGTTTACAAAGAATTAAGCCACTTTGAGCTCAAGAAACATGGACCACAGCTTTAAGATGACACACTCTGGAGACAGAAGACAGTATATTTGAACCAAATATAGTTGTCAAAAAGCTTCAAAGAGCACCTTACAGAGTGTGAAGTTACAGAGCGTAACAAAAAAAATTGCCATTTGCAATGACCCAAACATCCTTCAATTAGGACAAGTTACAAAACATAAAAATACGTATGTCACATTCCACTCATGTTTATGTAAGTTAATAATTTTATATCAGTATCCAGTGACCCAGGATGAAAAAACATTTGAAGAGGTGCTGGATCAGTACTGAATGAATGAGGCCAGGACTATGAATGAATATCCAGATACTGCATGAATGTTCATGGGACTACTGGTCAGGAATTCTACAGCTCATACTGTCCTGTGGCCAGTACTCCCTACAGCAGTCACCACTAAAATAACTTGGCCTTCTAAAACAAAAATAAAAACAACCAAGCATAATACAACCATTAGTCCTTGTTTTGTCCATCTCAGTTCCTAGTATTTCATATGCTACCAGAAGTTATCACTGTCTGTCAGCAATCTCATTCCAGTAGAAAGAGCTAATCCTTGTTGGTACCTCCCAAGTATTTTTTTTAAAGAAAATGTCAATATTTTACAATTAGATTCATTATATAGTCTGCCAACACTTGTGCATTGCCTTAGTACCAGTTAAGATCATTCTCTACCAGGAAAATGCACAGTTCCCAGTCCATCCAGAATGGCCAGGAGCATAAAAGCACACAAGTTGCCAGCAAGAATGATAAGACTTAGTATTATGATAACATGTGATTCAAAATGATATTCAACTGTTTAATCAATAGGATTTCTAGGAAACCGAGAATTTCAAATTTTTAAATGAAAGTAAACCACAGCATTTCTGTGTATGGTTAAAACTCCTGATCTAGGAGTTGGACTCGACTCTTTGAACTCAGGATATTTTATGCTTCTACTTTGAAAGCACAGCATCAAAACAGGCATAAATTAATGCTTTAATGTATTATTACATAAAATAGTTCCTATGCTCTTCATCTCAAATCCATTTGAAATGAGGACAGGCTTTGAACCTACTTGGTACAAACTGATGTGTAAGATGTTGTAACTGTTACCTTGAAGAAAACTGTCAGGCCTCCAAACAAGGAAACTTCTTAGTGTTAAGTGTTTTAAACCAGTTAAACTAGTAAGCTGTGAAACACCGGTGCTCACCAGGTCTAGAGTCTTACTATGATTTTGCTAAGACTAAAACTGTTAACTCATTTTAAATTTTAGAAACACTGAGATAACAAAATATAATTTGTGCTTTCTTTAACAATTTAGCTTTTAAATACACAATATATTTAATTCTTTTCTCTTACTATTAACATATAATACTGGATTTAATTTAACAATTTCAAAACCCTTTTTGGTAAACTGTAATTTAAATTATTAAATGCTGAGCATGAAACAGACAAAAAGTATAACTATACCTATGTAGCATCACACACATAACCTGAATCACCTGACATCCTCAAACACAATAAAAAGGATGAAATTTATGGAATAAATTCATGTTAAAATATTCATTGTTTAAACAAACATATACTGGTAAAGTACATGACTGCAATCATCAAAACTTTGGCAAGGGCTCAAGTTAGCTATTCTGAGTAAATTATTAGCAATGATAATGGAATAGAAGAAAAACCCAAACAATCATTTTTAATTGTTTCTTGATTATTATTTTAAAAGAGAACTAAACTCAGTGTTTTTAACCACTCACAAATGAAGTCTTTCAACCTGCCTAGTGTTTCAAGGAATTTCCTACTATACCAATTTTCTTTTATCTTTTTGCTAAGTTCCTATTATATCCTATACAAATATCTAAAAAGTACATGGCCCCCATCTAAAAAAAATGCACTTTTATTCATATCTTAATCAAAAGAGAAAAACTGTATTCAAAACAGCAGGGGAGGAAAAACCTGCTGAACTCGAACTTGGATTAAGGGTCTGTTCTGTATGCTCTCTACTGATCCTGAAAAGAATACATAAAGGAATGTTCAATGATGAAAAGGATGCAATCAATGAAGCTCAATTTGTCTGCTATCATCTCACACCCCAGAATATGCCTGAGCTAATTAGAAGTAAAAGCCAAGTTTGTGATCTGAGATATCACTGAAGCATGAAATTCACAACAAAGATAAGTTATAGCTTTGAAATGAAAGAGCTTTACTACCTAACCTGACCTATCTTGCCTTTAACAGCTACTGGGAATTATAGTCTTACATCTATTGGACTGATAGCTTTTAGTGAGCCTTTTCAACTTTGTTAAAAGCAGAACAAAAATCAAATCCCCTGTGCAAATGAAGAAGCTATCTAAAAATTAAAAAAAAAAAAAGCTTCCACGTAAAATAACTACTTGGCAAATTTGACAAAAGAGATCTAAAGTCTCACATCACACACTACATTAAATAATTAAAGGAATATTAGGTTCAGGAAAGTATTAGTGATGGTGAAAACCTTTTTGAGACTTTCATCTTTAAAAAAAAATCTCTATTAATTTACTAAGGAAATTTATTGAGGTAAATACAGGTTTTGTCACATTAAGATATAAAAAAGAGAGGCCTCCCATTTTATGTACTGGCCATCTTGTTCTGCACACAGTCTTCAAAACTAACCAAAGAGATGGCTGAAGTAAATGTTTTATGCAAGTTCTTTAAGAACAAAAATTTAGAGATATATGAAGAAAAACAGAAGATAATCTTTTTCTATTAAAATAGTTTTACTGTATTTTTAGAAGCAATTCTTATACTATTCTGATTTGGTACCTTAACATTCAGACAAGGTGATGAATGACTCCTTGAGATGCTGTACACTAACCTCTTGCCAGCTACAAACTGTTTCTGAGTTTGTTCTAACACATTTCAGAGCAGTTTAAACATGGAGGTTGCTAACACTACAGAGCAGAGCAAGCTAATTTTATGACAGTTTGGAAATCAGCATTTTTGCCACCTTACCATTTCTCCATTGTACCACTTAGCTTTTGTTCTGCTCTGCAGGCATGAAAGAACTTTAATTCATGGAAATGTAACTGCAGTAAGTACAGTTATGAACATACTTCTGCCATTGTACATTTGAGTCATAAGACAGCAGTAAACCCAACACTTCCCATTTTGCAAGAAACAGATCTATTACTTTTATTTAAAAATATTACAAGTATTTGCCTGAAAATCCAGACAGAGAGTTGCTTATCTGAGTCCTAACATAAACAGAAAACCGAGTCTTCCATTTCCCAAAAGTATTCACCTATAATTTGCTACCACTATTATATTGCAGCAATAACAATCGCAAATGAACTCAAAACCCAACCAAAATTACAACTATAACCTATTTTTACATAGTGGCTAATAATGAGAAAATCTTTACAACTTTTTTTTTTTTTAACCTTGAAACATCACTGCTAATAACCTGAAAATAAAAAATTTCTGTTCAAACTGCATTAAAGCAATGTCTAATCCACTCAGAATTTTCAAATCTATTCATATTTACATCCTACTTTAAGTACAGAGACAGCACAAGAACACATCAACTGCATTCTTACCAGTAACTGTTCTTGGTCTTCCTTGGCATCCTTGTAAGAGGTGGATCCAGGCAACCAAGATGATAATGGAGTTTACAAGTGTCACACAGCAGCAGTAGGTGTTGATCATGGTTCTTCTTGCAAATTCCACAACTTTTCATGTACGTAGCAGAAAAGCATTATAATTACATATTCATAAAGAATAAACAATACACCCCAGCACACTCCCCAGTTTCAATACAAACATGTGGCAACTTCAAACTGATGTATCATTTACGTGCATAATTACTTTTTGAAGTAATTGTGGAGTAATTTTGGAAGGGTTTAAGGAGCTTCTATCTAAGTCCAATAAAAGCATAAAAGGCTCCTAATAAGATTTAGCAAAAAATGGCTTTCAATTTAAATTTTTGAGGGCTTCTAACAAGTTAGTAATCACTCAATACTTCAGCAAAATGTACCAGTAGCAAGTGGAAAAAAAATACAACAAATACGTAAACAGAAAATTATACTGCTAATATCATTCTGAACAATCAATCATACACTTATTAATTACCCTGAAATAGGTCTGTGCTGCTATTACGCTGGGCAATGTAACTCATCAGAAATTATATCTCCTTTTTATTATTATTTTAGTGGAATTGAAATCTTAGTTATTTTGAAAAGATAGGTGTTCACTGATTGCACTATAACACGGAACTGAGTGCATTTGAATGAAACAAAACTAGTGAAGCATGACTCCAATTATCTGTGTACATCTAAATTGCCAAATCCTCAGATCACTGCCACGTTTTCAAGATTTCTACCTCTTGCAACACTAAAATTAACTTTTCCTTATGTAAATCATTCTCTTCAGTTAGCATGCTAGCTGGGCAAGACACTACTTGCTGTGGCTGGATGCCTGGCTGCTGCTCTCTAGATAAACAACAGACCATGTCACTTCTCAGCTGTGGTGAGAAAAAAAGATCCTAGATGATGTGTTTTGCATCTGGGATTCTAGTTTATGTCCCACTATTAGGCTTAATAAAAACCCAGTCAGTAGCTTCACAGCTTACAGAAGAGGGGAAAAGGTGGAACTATGTATGACAGAGTAAGTGAATACATTTTATAACCTTGGGAGTTAATAAAAAGAGAAGTAGGGAAATTTAGCATGAGCAAAAAGTGAGAATTCTTATATGACAAGTGTTTTGTGCATAAAGGAATCGTGACTGAACAGCATCATCACTGTTCTCAAAATCATGCACTCAGAGGACTGCATTCAAAGAACAAAGTGACCAGTTAGTTTTGACATCAAAAAAACTTCAGATGCAAGGAGTTAGCTTTGTCCTTAAAGCACTGCTGTCAAATTAGCAAAAACACCCAAGTTTTACTCATGTGTGGTAGGGTGAAGAATTGACCACTGTTCAACTTAGCATTCAAACGTACAGAAAACAGTAAAGCATTTTGTTAATTAAACACTGAAGCAAACAATTCTGAAACTGTAACTTGCTGGATACTGTTATCTATTCTGTCAAAGTTTAATTACTTGCCTATAAAGTACTGCCGGAAGTGTAGATGCCTTTTGTGTTCCTCCTTCCTTTTTACTTGGTTTCCTTTCCTTTGGAGCCCGTAAAATTGCTGGTATGTTCAATTTCTATTGGATTTGAACAAATGCAGTACACATGAGTCTTGACACTTTTAAAGAACATTCCACTAATCTCAATGCATGAAGAACGAGACACATAATAATGAGTGGGAAATTGCTTAGCTAGCTATTTTACAGACTACACATTTACTCCAATATGATTCTGTAATATAAAGTAATCTTAGAGAATTTTTTTCAATTCAGTAAGAAACACACGGAAAGACTGGCTTTTAGAATCTTTCTTCAAGCTTCCAATATAGGGATGGACAAGGATGCATTTCTCTAGGAAGCTGAAACAAGCAAAGGCAAATTCATGAAAGTGACAGAACACTGAGGCAGTTTATTTTCCCCAGCATTGCAGCTACACTGGTGCTCGACAGGTTAATTAGAAAAATTATCTTATTGGACCAAGCCCTTCACAAAGCAGACAAGACTCTCGTTGGGTTTCTACTATCTGCCGTATGCTGGCTTCTCAGACAGCAACCATCTATCAAAGTCATTTCTCAGCAGCCCCATGGGTCTGCATCTGTTCAACCAACTGGAAAAAAAATGTCATGCAAGCTGTGTAAATGAATTCTACTCAGCTTTTCATTCTTTTTTTTTTCAAATTTCGTAACATTTGCATCAGGAAATATCTCTGCAAATACTTACTCAAAGGAAGGAAAAATAATCTTGGTTTAAAAGATACGTTATGCAAGAATTCTTCTTTGCAAGTAGGAGAGGTAGGCAGACAAATAGAACTAGTAAAAGGTTGCATATCTTAGGAACTATTACTGCATAAAGAAAGTGTAAGGTTCGTTTTCTGAACAGCAGCACAAGCTCAGCAGTAACAAAGGGCATGCCAAAATTGTGAATAATTGTATTTCTGCATTTTCACAATGAACAGTTTCTTCAATATCAAATCATAACTGGAAATTATTGCAATCTCCCTCTCACATCCAAAATGTCCATTGACATTTAATACCTCTGACATAAAACATATATTGAAAACACTGCAAAAATCTACATTTCTCTTTTTTCCCATATCAGTGGGAACAAAGATAATTGCTGGCAACAGGAAGTAACCCAAATCTTCTGTTGTCCTAGATATTTATATTCATTTGATCAAAATATTCTCCTCTGTCTAGTTACACACCATTACGTAAATACTGCATTTAAAAGGATTTGTATCTTATAAAACCCATAAAGAGTTAACTTATCATTTGAAGCCTACAGTAACTAAAGACAACTGGAGACAAAAACAGTAGGATTAACTCATGCCTCATGCTGAGATTCATCACAAATGACAGGTCAATCACTTATACCAAATGAAAGAATTTTGCAAACAAGAACACTATTGCAACAACAAAATGAAGCTACACATTCCCAGTAGGTGGTTTGCAGAAGTCTAGGTACTTCAATCAGGAAGCATTATCCCCGAAGTAAAGCCTGGGTCTGATCAAATCAAATCAATTTATTCGGCCATAGAAGTGGCAGAGAGAAACAAAACGGCCTATTCTTGGAAAACCTGTTCTGCTGGTTTTTTCTGTAAAGGGGGGCAAGGAACCAACCAACCTGTCCAATGATTCTACCCAGCAGAGCCCAAATGCCTTGCCCTTCATTTCGCAGTTTTCCATTCATATTTTGTAGCTCTTCCAAGGACTCACACAGCTGAAAAGTTTAAAAAAAAAAAAAAAGGCAACAGGAATGAAAAGCCATTAACAGTAATTCAATAAAATTTACTCAACCTCTTACTTATCAAGGGTGCATTAGTTTATTGTGGGAATAGAAAAACAGTGAAACTGGTATCAATATAGCTGAGATCAGTACAACCATTCAGTAATTTAACAGAACTAAGACAAAAACCAGAGCAGCCACTTGTTTTGTAAAGACCTAAAGAATTTCAGCATGGATATAAGGTTTCATAAAGTCATATGGAAAGGAAAACTAAAATACAACAATATTTTCTATGTGTTGTCCATACAACATATATAATCTTGTAGGCAGCAAGATTATAGCACGCAAACATATAAATGAATTAAAACCTCTTTTGCCACACTCACAGAAAAAGAAAATTTGAAATTAAAGGATGCAAGCAAAAAAAAGGGGGTTTTTTTTCTCCTGGCACTAACTGTTAGGTTGTATATTTTGGGAGGTAACTATTAATTTGGTTAAAAGCCCCAGGCACAACTTCCTTTCCCTTTATCATCTTTGGGAAGTTCACAAGGATCTGCTGCTACATTTTCCATATGTTCTCACTTAAAACACACACCAAACAGTTTAGGAATTAGTAGCAACACCATTTTTTGTCATCATTAACTAACACTTAATAGGCCCCTGAATTCAGCAAGAATTGCAGCATGTCATCCGTCACAAAAGGTACAGTATATCAATGTTTCAAAATATTTAATTATTAAAATAAACATTCATTTGATAAAAATGCACAAAATTCTTTTTTAGTCATAATGATGAGTTAATAAAAAAATATATTAGCAACATTTTGGGGGAGCAATGCCATAATTTATGGGCATCAAATTTGTTATACCCTAAAAAGCATGCAGAGGACACTATGGAGGTGTGAATACTGATAATTTCTGTCTAAAAAAATAGTCATTAAATCTAAGCCCAACTGAAGCTGTAGTTGACATAAATAAATAAATAAATAACAGTCTGAGTATCCTAGATTGCCAATTATCAAGCAGGGCTCCAAGTAGAGAATCATGCAGGTTCAAACAAGTCCATGTGCAATTTGTTAGCGGACCTCTCAGTGGGGTCAGTCAAAGAACTTGTGTCCAGTTGAAGTATCACATTTTAGAAATTGATACTACTTGTATGGGAGAAGAAAGACTACTGAGTATTTTTAAAAGAAGAAGTATGTTTTTAAATATTACTTTTAACAGATCAATAGTTTGCATCTTTCACTTTCATCCTAATCTTTTTCCAGGGAAAGAAAAATTCTATCAAAGTAAACAGCAGCAATACTAAAATGGTACAATGGTTTATCAGCCCATTTTTTTTACCTTATTATACTCCACATGAAGCTTTTCTTGCTCATTTTCTAACTTATCCTTGATATTCTTCTGTTCAGCCATATTCTCCTGGATTTGAATCATGCGCATATTTCTCTCTATTTAAAAGAAAATCACGTCATTTTCTGTTCTGGAATATACATTTTCAAGTTTTATGCACTAAAAAAAAAGTGAAGCAATCGAAAATGAAAAACCGTAACAATACAAAACTATGGCCTATAGGTTTATTACACAGAGTAGAATGAACAGTCAAAACATTTTTGTTTTGCTGCATAAATATTGTAGTTAAAATGATGAACTTTGATCAGGATCTAGCACACAGTCAAAAAGTCATGCTATTCCACATAGAAATGGAGGAGAATTTAAGGAAAAAATATTATACCAAAAGTTACTTACTCCCTTCTTAAAGACAGTTTAGTCTCCTCTTTATACTTGAAAGATTTTATTCTTTTCTGAAATGTCTTTAAAAAAAAAAACTTTGTGTACACAGAGACTCCAAGAAATAATACCTGACCTAAAATGAAGTCATAATCCACATTTATCTACTATAAACAATTAAATACAACGAAAATAAAAAAGCCAATTAAATAACATAGCACAATGCAGCAAAGTGGTACCTTTCCATTGAGAAAAATAAGGCATTTTCACCCTTACCAAGGTAATAATTCACAAAGTCAGCAGTGAGAGCTGGTTGTTTATGTTTTCTTCTTCCATCAACACTGGAACTCGTATCCGAAGTATCCACTGGAAAGATGTCTGTGCTGATTCCCATCAGTTCGGCTTTGCGCATAAGCTTGCGTATGGCCGAAGCACTGCTCGTGAGCGGCCGCGGCAGCTTCTCCCTGGGAACCCAGGCCTGTGGCCTGGTGGTGCGGGCCAGCTCCGCCTTGGCACGGTACTGCTGCAGCCTGGCATTGATGCGAGCCTGCAATGAAGAATTCCACAAATTAAACACATCAAGGAACAATTCAAAATTAGTTGTGAGTTGTAATTTGGAACACATCTGCATTTTGTTTTCATTTTAAAAGCTGCACAATCTAATCAAGGTCATTTTCACTCCAGAACTCCACATCTCAAAAAACAGACATTGCTACAGACATTCCATTTTACTTCAAAGCACACACACAAACGACACTATCCTTTCACTAGGTTTTGGAGCTATGTACACATTTCTTGATGAGATTTCCCTATTGATGAAAGCAACAGATGATTGCTGGCTTTGAGACAACCCCTTCTGATAACGATAATTTGACTGGACTGTGAAAACTCACTACTGGTAAAAGCTTTGGTTGCCCTACCACATATGCATTTAGATATACTTAAAATTGGTATCCATGTGAGCAAAAAAAAGTTGATGAAGAGCATTATTACCATATTTGACATACTTTTGTAAGAACTCCTTTCACAATGCCACTTCTCTTTATTAATGTTAAACTTGCTGATTATAATTTGTCAAAAACACAATCCAAACAGAAGTGAAGCAGACAAGAGAAGCTCACAATATATATTGCTGGTGACATCTGTATATTTGTGACCATCTGGGAGACCTACCCCAAAAGATCGCGCTATTACTGACAGTTGGAAAACACTGTCTTGAGGGAACTCTATGAAGTGGCAATTCTGGCAGAAAATGACATCAACATACAAACCTTCAGAGGCAAAACTCCAGCTGACTATCAGTTAGAAGCTGTTTACTTGCCTGCACAAAGAAGAAACTAAACTGATGTGACTGCCCCACCATATGGTGTGAGATACTCCTGAGACAAAAGCAAAAAGTGTGCATATACATACACACTGTGGTGAAGGAACATCTCTGACTTCAAACAGAATCATTGAAGGTAGTATTGCAGACAGTTTAACACATTATAGTACGGACTAGGTCTTGAACATTAGTGACCAAGAAACACAGGAAACATGGCTTACAGGTCAGCTCTGACCTCAGTGGCTTTTTTCTTGGAACCATAGCAGCAGGCAACAGGTCCACCTACAGCCACCACTGTTCAATACCAAAGCCACCAATAGTGAAAACACGTGGTTGTACAAAATGTATGCAAGTTATCATACCTATATCAAGGTGCCTATAACAATATGTCAAGTAACTCCACCTGCAGTTTTCAGCAGTCATTCTTTCAGTTTCCAAAAAAGTAATCCAAATAATTTAGATTAAAAAATTGCAAGGTCTTGGATGTGGGGAAAAGAGGAGGGAGAAAGGAAAATGCTGGGAACTTACCAGCATTATCAGCACTGAGTAACACATGCCTGAAAACAGAGCTAATAAGGCCTGTTGGATCCAAACTGATACTGCACAACCAGCACTTACCATTATCTTGGGTAGTACTCATTGTAATGCCTCCACTACACAGGTGCATTTCATATAACTCAGAGCTGAGTATATTCAGCAAGAAGTATTAAATCAGTTTTACATCAAGCTACATGAAATTCAATACCCCATAGAAATCTTGCACTCAAAATTCTTCTACAGTACGAGTTTGCTCATGCTCATTCTCAACAGCATAGGTCAGTTTAAATTAATATTCTCTTCTCCTGTTCAAAGATCTCTGAAGAACTAGAAAGGTAAGATTTTTTAAAATACGAAGTTTGACAATATGAAACTGTATTTCTTATCATTACACTATAATTCTCACTTCAGAAAAAAACCAGTCCTCTCCCATAAATGATTTCCACTATTTACAGCATCTGCTACTTGCTACAAATAAATTAGGCAAGTTTCGTTCAGGTAACAAGCTGCTTTTCTGCACAGGTGTGATTTTTCCATGGAATGCAGTTCAGTCTAAGCAGTGAAGCAAACTATGCTAGAAATTCCCTAAAGGACACACATTGAAGCATATGAAAGTATGCAGATTCCCTCAGAGGGATTGAAACCTTTACATCAACAGGACATTTATCAGTTGAGCTTATGCAGTAACTAACAGTTTTAAATGGATCTGCCACTAGACAGAGATACAGACTTGCCTAAGGCTTTCAGACAACGCCCACGCTGTAGCACAGACTCACTTCTTTGCATACATTATTTTTTTCCCTTGGAAATCTTTAGTATGAAAACACCTGGCACACAGAATTCCACTTAGACCTACAAAAATGGAAATTCAGAAATAGAAAAATGCCTGATTTTTTGTCTGTCTTTTTTTTCTTCAGAATCTTGAAGAAAATGTTAAAGAAAATCTATGGATTACAATGAAAAAGTAATTATCAATTTTTTGTCTCAAAACCTAAGTAATATTTTTCAATTCGGACAAGCATAGATATTAATATTTGATATTTATTGAAATATATATATGAGATATAACTATATAAGACATATATCTATATATATATACACACAGAGAATTGTTCTTAGAGACCAAACCCTACAAATAGTTCACTGTACTGTTAAATGACCATGCACTATCAATATATTACCCATTTAATTTCCTACAATAATTACATTTTTAGGTTCTCTTAATTTCTGTCTTGTTCAACATGGATGATTAATGCAGAGGCATTTGTGTCACGAATACAATACCTGAGCTTCTGGCGAAAGCTGCTTTTCTCTTTCCTGCAAGGACATTTTACAGTAAGATTGTAAAGCCAAGTAGTTCTTCCGCTTCCATTTTCTGTCTAACCTGTCCGCATGCTGTTTACAATAAGCAAAAAAAGGGTCAGCTATATCCTGTTTCAGAAAAAACAAAGGGGAAGGAACGAAAATAAAGTAAGACATAAAGTAAGGCCAAAGGGCTCTGAACAGCACAAACATTCTGGCAATCAGTTCCCATGTTCGAATGGACATGTTTTTAAAAACAACTAAAAAGTATGTTTCTAAATCAATTTTGTCACTTTGATGCCATCTACAATATAAGGTGTATGTTTTTAAATGCATTAACTATTTAACTCTCTACTAGTCAATATCTGCACTATATTTGCACTCCCAGGAAAAAAAATCCAGCAAAATAAATTCCTAAGTAAAAATCCCTTTAACATATAACATGCATTAACTTCTTGTTGATTCACTGTGCCTTATAAACTAAATCCTACAAGTGCAAAACAATTCTGAATACTATCAAAGGCAATATATTTGGTTTCTCTAATGTTTTTCCAACTGTTCTGGAGGCTATACCCTCACATGATTTATCATCTCTCAAATGATCTTTTTTTTTTCCATTTTTCATTCCACTGTATCTGCACATTATCATGGCTAGGTTTATAGCAACTTTTAGCACCTGCAAACTTTGTAAGCAGACTACAAATATGTGAGCCATGAGGAGACATCCTTTAAGAAACACATTCATTTTGTATTTTCAAAAGTGTACAAACAACATCATGAATCTACAGACTAAGAAAAACTTAAAGCAGTCTTCCTTCATAAAGTAATACAAATATTAATAAATTATCTGCCTATCAAATTTTCCTTCACTCCATCTATAAAATATAGACCAATAAAATTTACTCAGACTTTCCTTACAAGCACATTTTCTTTTAATTTAGATTTTCACACTATGCAACAGCTTACTTCAAAAATTAGCAGCGCCCTAAAATGAGATTGTGTGAGACCTTGATTAAAAATTTGATTACAGAACACATGTAATAAAATTTTAAGGTGGAAAGGCAAGCAGATACATATGTCCAGAGAGAATCCACATAAAGCATTTGAAGACTCAACCTTACACATAATCTATTTAGGACAACAACAATGAGGCAATGTGCTATCTTCCTATTTATCGGTCCAACAGCAGGAAGTATTTTGTGATTCCTTCATGAATTCCTTAGTGATCCACTGTTTTCAGAAACAGAATTGTCAAGATCAACAGTGAAAGTAATGCTTGTTTTTGTGTTACCTGTGCTACTTCCTAAGGCAAAAAGTTAAATCGTGAAGCTATGAACACGACAGGCTTAATCCAAATGATACATATCAGGATGGAATTGGGCAACCTAAAAGTACCTATACCATAAAAATGAATTGGGAAGTAGGAACTTCAAATCTAAATTGCTTTAGATCATATTACAGAGAAAAAACTGTTAAGAAAAGATATTAAGAAGTTATCAGGAGGCTATAAATACTTGCTTTTCATTCTGATTCCAAAGATTAATGTTACCACAAGGGAAGTCATATATATGTACTACAATTTGAAGAAAATACTGGAAAACAGGCATGAAAAAGTGGCATCAGAAGTGTAGTTAATTTCTCAAGTCTCCTATTTGGTATGTAACAGAGATGACTATACTACACAAACAGCTAGGTTAGTACGTCACCCTCTGTGAAGTTCAGGAAATACAGCTAGAATTCATGTCTATATTGACTGATAGTCTATTAAGCCAACTTCTGTGTTAACTTTCTCTATCCTTTTTTCCAGTCAGTTTCAAAAGGTGCTCAGAGTTGGCCAATTTGGTGAAGCACTCTCCCTGTACAGTTCCTTTACTCAGCCCAGGCCTTGTTACCTACTGTAAAAAACTTAGTTCAGTGTCCGTGAACAAAAAAGCCACCATTTCAGGTCATCTTCATAAGCTTTCAACAGAGGTTTTTTATTCTATCCTTTCCATAGCTACCTCTTCCGCTGCTGCTTCTGAGAGGAGGCCTTCCTTCTGAGCACAGGTCACATGGAAATAAGCTCTGCACATCCCAGCATCACAACTAATGCATACACCAGTTCTGGCAAAACGAGGATCTTCGCAAAAACTGCACTCCTTCATAAAGAAGAATGGAAAATGCCACAGTAAATACTTCAGGTGAGTTTTGCCTAGTATTTCATAATTTATGTCTTATATATAAAAAGCGAACCAGTAGGTTACTCCTGTGTGGTACAGAAACCAAGTATGTTCCCAACAGTTGACACTACTTAAAGCTCCATGCTTTCTCAACTCCCACTATTAATTTCATTTTCAACAAGCAATGGTAAAGTGCTTAATTAATCTAAACAGCATGTTGGATGAATTTTTATATGAACCTCCATGTTTTGCATTCCCCTTCAGCAAAACAACTAAAAACCATCCAAGCAATTCAAGCACAATTAGTTGTATAAGTATGGTATAAAAAAACCACCACTCCTCAGTAAATGTTCAACAAGTTCAGAGGACAAACAACAAAAGAACAGTGCTCTGAATGACTGAACACCATAGGTAATTATGTACATGTCCTTCGATAAGCAATGACTGAAGAGTAAACACATGACAATGCAGAAACAAATACTCAAAAATCATAATTATCAGTAGAGAAGGTTCTGATTCACTTAATTAAGGAATTATGGCTTCAGATTATTAATTAAGGAATTATGGCATTCTAGGCACAGTCACTTGCAAAACAACAAACTGACATCCCCTAATATGACCTAAAAAAAACCAATGAACTTATTTTTCAGTCAGATCAATTCCTCAGTCTGTTTCGCCACAATTTCAAACCAAATCCCTGTGCCAGCAATCTAGAGTGATGAGCACATAAGCAGGAAATGGGAACATGCATTGCTTAAGCAGTGCTGCTATCCAGTGCATAAAAATGATCTAAAATTATACAGGCATGCATTTCCTAGCCTCCTACTTGCTGAATAGAGAGCAAAGGTGTCTATCACCTAGAGAAAATATCTCCACACAGAAAGTTAAACAACAGAAAGGAATGGTAAGGAAAACTCAGTGACTGATGAATCTCAAAACATCACATATGCTACACTAGAAGGGCACCCTTTAGCTGTGTAGCTGCAACACATAACAGATAAGAAATTAAATTAAAAGCACTATTATATTAAGGTGGTTTTGCAGGGAGGAATTTAGCAAAGTAAGCTGTAACTTCCACACTTGATACAGAAAACAGCATTTACAGCTTTGCAGCAGTAATGAGTCTTCTTCACCTGTACAGTTCACTTTCACCTTACCACAGCAAGAAAAGATGCCCAAATTCTTTGCCTGGCTCCTATGCATCACTCATGTTATTAAAAAAAGAGCATGACTTATTTCAACAACAGTTTGCAGGGTCTGGCGTGCTTGCCCCAACATTTTTTTATACAAATATTTCTAAACAAGGCTAAATGCCTCAGCAGGCCCAGGCTCCTGACACAGGTATGTTGAACATGGGCAATCCAAAGTGTTTTAATCTGTTTTATATATTGCATGTGTTTTTAAAACTGCACTACATATTTTCATTTAGCATTGAACTTAACAAACTGACATTCAAGAAAACAAAAGTGACTTGGCAGAAATGAAGCTTTAGAGCTGCAGGCTTACAACCAACCACCTTCCCTCATATTAACCTGATAGACATGGCTTCTCCACACTGTCTCCATTAGCCATACAAATAGTAGTCAGCAAACTAATGAGCACTGTCCTCCACCCATTGCAATGGTTTTCTGCATGGTTTGTTCCTGACTGCTTCTGATCTGGATTGAAACCATTTGCATATACAAAACAATTTTAACTTTAGAACCATTTTTCAGCTCAAGTTGAGGATCCTATGTTGCTATGGATTTTTGTAAACACTGCTTCGGAACAGCCTTTTTGTACGCATACTAGCTTACATATAAACTCTAAAGTAATTCTTACTGAATGTACATCTGCCCCTTTCTTAACCAACTTAACCTCCCATTTCTCATCTCACAAATCCTCCTCACTTTCCAGTCACATTTTGTCAATCTGCCACTAACTGACTTCAAAAGAAATTAGCACCTGTGTAAAAAATCAGAGAAATTGGGGGAAAACAGTGACAGAAATTATGTAGAACAGTGGCAAGGGAACAGATAGAAGGATGGAGGGAATAACAATGGTATAACAACAATTAACAAACTTTATCTCATTTTTAGTTCTGAACCTCACTACAAAATTGCTATAAAGAAGAAAAATTGAGAAGATGCATTTTATTCTATTACATGCAAAAACATAAAATACAGCTACTCATTGGCACTACATCTCTTCTAAACTTACCTTTGCACCGTACTTTGAATAATTCATTTCTGTTAGTGTTACTGGCCGCAACTTGTCAATATCTCCAAATGCCACTCCTGGAACATAGAGGGCACAAACAATGTGGACCCACCTAAAACAGCAGACAAAATCAGGTTACTGTTATCAACATTTTGATCCTATATTATACTCACCATTTTCAGGTTTCAAAGTGCCTTGTAAATGTTGCAGATGCTAGATGAAACGTTTGAAGGAAAGTACATTAAAAGCAGGGATAGAGTGCCTATTTGGAATTCAGGAGCTCAGACACTGAGCCATAGAGCAAGGCCTTTCAAAGCCACTGGGATTGCTCTGCCTGCATGGATCAAGGGCTGGGCTAACCATCACCTTTATGTTCTGATGGCTCTTACAAGGGCTCCACACACTTTTCAAGGAACATGAAAGGTGTATGAAGATTTTGGTATTACTTATAAAGCTAAGGCAGACAGACACTTTAATGATGTCGTAAGGGGTAGGAAAGGGAGGAACAAAATTATACAGGTAGTCACACCAACACTGAGCTCTGAGCATGTAGCATAAACACAGCATCACTCAGACTTTGCACTGTTAGTGACACCTGTTAGTATCACCAGAACTAGCTAGTTTTAAGCAAACAGATAGGACTTGCATTCAGTAATAAACACATCTGAATAGTATTATAGAAAGGCCTATCTGAAACTCAGATGAACAGACTGTTACTTAGCTGTTCCCTTCCTCACTGGCCATGAACAAACGGGGGAGTAATCTTCAGCCCTGAGGGGCAGAAAATTAATGTGGACCTTAATGTACAGTAATTAAATAACGTATAGTAATTTACACAATGGTAAAGGCTTCAACCTCAAGTCTGCTTTTGACAGGCATCTTCCTAACCTCCTGAAACTCTCAGCTACCCAAACAGCCTTGGAGCAGAAGACAAATTTTCCTTTTCTTCTTATGTAATGAACATTTTCTAAAAGATCCAATGCTCATTGTCACAAACCATCAGTTAGTGACAAACTCAAAATCTGTTCTGCACAGCATGTATGACCCAAATTAACTGAGACAAACTACTCCAAATAATCTTACGATTTTATCAAAATTCAGGAAGTATTTGCTACTCCTTGCTAAATCACCAGATGGGAGAAAACTGTGATAGACGGAGGGTCAAGACTGTTCTTTTTTTGTTAACTTAAAATATTCAAGAAAATGGCCTTTCAGTTGCAGAGACTGTAGCTAACACTTTGAACCTAGAAAGTCCCACATGACATGTAATACAACTAGGGATGTCAGACATAACTGAGCTGAAATATCCTGTTTGAGCCTCAGCCAGTGTGTTAATTCAGCACTTTACAATCTTCCCAGTCATTACTGTTTTAACAGTAAATGTATCTCTAGTGAAGACTAAAACTCTCTTCTGTTCTAATCAAATAATAGAATCTACTCCCTGCATTCAAGATGACTCATGATGATGTGAGAAACACTTCTTCCCTTGTCTCTTTTACCAGGGATTCAGTACAGACCTGTTACCACTTGCTTAAATCTGCATGCATGCTGCTGTGCTCTTTTTTCCAATCTTCTACCACTGTTCAGCCTATCTCTTCTCCCTCCTCTTTCCTTTTTAGGTCAATTAAAAAAATTCAGAGCAATAACATCCTGGGTTCAAGTGCACTTAGAACAGCTACTGTTATTAACTAGCTCCTTACAGATGAGAGAAATACTGAAGCTCATGGTTATGCTATTCAGGAGCTCCATGTAGTCCTGGTTTCCCAAAGCAGCACACTTCTCATCAATGGTCCTTTAGACCTACAATGCTTTATCACTCAGATTTATTAAGTTTCATGTTATTAATGGATCATATATCCAAACAGAAATTCCAAAAAAGGAAAATACCAAAGGTTCAGTAGCAAGCTCAAAAATACATCTGTATTTCAGCCTTTACAAAGAAAACAATGATCTTTCAATAAACAAAATTGGTGGACAGACTATTTACTTACCATTTTCCCCCAAAACAGTCCAAGACATTAAGTGGGTAACAGAAAAATCCCAGTAACAGTAAGAAACTACTTAAAAGCCATTAAATCACTTCACTCCGTAAGAAATTTCTCAGTAAATCTAACAAGCCACAACACTGACTGACCCATTGTGTCGTATCTGATAAGACTCCTTTCACTTCTGTATTTAAAAACAAGTTTTTATCCTATGGTTAAATCACTCAGGTTTGAGACGCTAGGTAGTAAATTCCCTTTAAAACATATAAATTTAAAACAATCAGAATAATGTATATCCCAAATACACATTTATATGCAAGAACTGCATTGCTTTGCCTCCACAAATTTTACTACTGCTCTTCACATCCACAAAATTATTTGGTCCCAGCACTGTAACTATTGGAAGATGTAAAGAAAATTTAAAGATGAGTTACAACTTTGTCTTTAAATAATGTAGTACAAATAAGACAGCCTGTTAGTTGCCAGAGAACAAGCTGAGATACTCAAGTGTTCTGCCAAACTTCTTGCTACTCAGAAAGGGAGTAAAGCTCATCACTGGTTTTATTACAGCATAAACACTCTAGTATGCCAGCACAACCCCCTAACTTAATACAATGTGAAAAAAAAAAAAAGACTATTTTCATTAGTATGTGAAAAGTACATCCCCACAAAACCAGTGGAGGAACAAGATATCCCTGCAGGGAAGCAATGGAGCACCAGGTACCACCTCTGCCCTTCCATGCTGTATCCGGGAGTGGCAATAGCTTGGCCTAAATCACTACCACACTTGAATAAAATGTTCCTCTACTAAAAAAAGCATAGGTATGTGCTTAAATATGCATTTTGGTAAACATTATGATTTACTAAAGTAAATACCTCATTGACATAAGCATATTGTACTTGTTTTCAAAAGGAAATTTAAAAAATTTTTAGAAGAAAAATACCACACAAAATAAATGAGACCTGTAACCTTGAGATAAATAGACTGCTTGTTTGTAAATAAAAAACATCTGAATTCTGTAAGGCTTCTTTTCCATACTCTTCCTTTAATTTAAGGTGTGTAATATAGAACAAATCTTTATAAACAGAAGCTACATATCTTCATAATTATTCGTAACAAAAATCCAAGGTTCTGGTTGGAGATTTTTGATAGTAAGTTTTAATACAGCCTACTAAACGTACCCTCCAAAGTTCACTATAACGATACACATCTTCTACAAGCAGCTGCTTTCTCAATTTAATTTGCACAGTTTTTTCATGCTCCACTGGTGTATTTAATGCTGCTGCACTCTGTAGGAGTTTATCTATGATAAACCCAACAGCTGGCTGCTTGCTTCATACTGACCTTCTCAAAATGTTTTAGTACATGTCACCCAAGTATTGCAGTATCACAGATTTAAACTGCCATTTCAGTGTGATTGGCACACAAGTGCCTCATTTCTTGAACCACCTATATGCGAACTCAGACCTGAATCGTTATTAAAAAACATACACAAGTCAGTCAAGTTCACAGCTGAAGCAGCTTCAGCTGCTTTTAGTACCAGCTCTAAATATTTTCCTGCTCATTTATTTAGCTGCACATGTTTTAGAAGCTTGTAATTAAGACAAATTGGGTAATCAAAGAAGAATAATCTTCCTTGTTACTCTACCATCCATTTAGCTTGCAGCAATGATGACAGATGTTGATTAGGAAAGAAGAAAAACTCCATACTGAAACAAGGACAGAATGTGTATTTTTGGATAATAGCATTTTGAGAAGTAAAATTTCATAAATTCACATTTATACTTGTGAAACTGAGAGATTAATGTGAAAAGGCTTCTGCTGAGAAATTAAGCACCTCATTATTCTAATGATTCACCTTTCATGTAGAAAGAAATTATTCCAATTTGATTATGAAGAGAAACTGACTAGGTTTGGCTTGTGTAATTTCTAGAACTGATGTATATGAAGAATTTATTTTTAAAAGGTGGTAAGGGCATGAAGAGCAATGGTGAATTAAAGGAATCTGTTACTCAGTAGTCTCCTCCTGCTAATATGTCAAGAAAAGCACTGAATTGGATTGCAGTTTACTGAGTATAATGAAAACATAATAGACACTGCCCCAAGACTCTACAGTGCCTCCCTACCCCTGAGAATTCAAATTCATAAACAAATAATAAAAAGAGAGCACAGGAATTTTCACATATTAGTAATGTGAATTAGTAAATTGCAATTAGTATTTGTTTTTTTCTAGTACATAATCTCTTCATCTGGGAGAACAAACTTATCCAGGACAGCAATATCACATTGTCTAGCAAGTAAAGACACAACAACAGTAATAAATTATTGTGATAGCGCCCACTGTCAGCAAGGCAGGCATATGCCTCTGCACAGACAACCTATGTAACAAAGAAAATACCTCCAGGTTAACCAAAAGCGTACCACCATTTTACAAGAAGAATTTTAAACAATTATTAAAATGTTGACTATAGTTTCTACTAGGATAAAGGGGAAGTCATATATATAGGGCTTAAATTGTTTGTAGAACACAAGAAAAAAAAGGTTGAAATAAAATTTGTCAGGTGATATCAAGTCTCACATTTCTTGTTACACAATTGACTTTTACTCTTTAAAAAAAGTGTTTTTCTTGCATATAGAAGCATTATCATTAAAACAGAAAACAACTGAAAAAGCACAAGTTGCTTAGCTTTGTAAAAGCTTTATAAGGAAGATGCACATACACTCTTGAATCTACAACAGACCCGACACAAGGACTGAACCCTAGAAGTATTAAAAGAGCACTGCTACCTCCAATGGTCAAAATTATTCACTACAAATCTTGACTCACTTGTGTAACTTGTTTTTTAAAAGCTTATGACAAGCCCAGCACATGAAAGCTTTGCTTATTACCACACACCTGCAATTTATACAACCATAGGGTGTAGGGGAAAAACCTTAATTTTCATGGTCTATTTAAAAAAAAAAACCAAACAACAAAAAAAAAACCCTATGCAGCAAAAACCAGTAAAATTAAGCACAAATCAGACATCACTGATAATCTAGTTTTTGCCTTTTGTATAGATAATTAGTTATCATTAATATTTACATCTTAATTTATTTTCCAAATGTGACAGGAATTGAAGACATCACGAGAATTAATCTGCTTATTCTCAAATTAGACCTGAATGCAATCCTAAAAAGAAGCGAAGAATATTCTCAAAAATCAATAATATAATCTTTATAATTCAAAATACTCATAATATACCAGGTCTGTCTGAATACCTTTAGCACACCTTCAATATAATTTTGTTATGCTACTTTTTCCTATTACCTGGCATTACTGACCCAGTAAAGAACTAAAAAACTTGTAGTTTTCCTTCCACTTACACCATACTTGAAAGTCAATAGACTTGAGCAGAGTCTTTACAAAGTATAGGAAAAAACCTAATCTTTTAAATGTAAAAGGATGTCAAATTTAAAACATCACTTATTCAGTCTTACCTGCCTGCATCAGTCTCCTTGAAGATCCCATCCTGGTTGGGACACAATTCACAGCTAGGAGTGACACCACATTTGCATGCATCACAAAACCAAGGCTCTGTGGAATTTTCTGAAGCTGAACTCATGATAGAGTCACTCTCTCCATCAACACCATAGCAACCTACACACAGGATAAATGCGAGATCAATATAAGAAGAGACAAGTGTAGCAGCAGACACTTCTCAGTTGAGTTTAGAAGGAAACACACACACATACAGATTCAGGGGAACAATATGAGAGAAATACTGAGATACCCAAGAAAGCTTACATTTTTGAAACTATTATTGTTAGTGCAAAATTCACATTTTAAAGAGTTTTATTCTAAAAAGTCATCTGTTTTATGTGATTGTCTTAGATTACAACTGTAAAACAAGAAAAAAAAGACTGTTTTACTTTATTTTTCTAGCCACACTTGGTGTTCTTTCAGACTATCCGTTAGGAAGGGAAGTAAGAAAACAAGACTTGAAGCAACCAAAGATTAAAAAAAACCTCAATGCATTATGCATTTTTTTTTTCAAGAAATGTATTTCAAGATAAATGCAACAAGCTCTTCTCCCTGAAAATGAACATTTTTTGGAGGGAAGGGGAGAGTGTTTGGGTTTTCTTCTAGAGGTTCATTATCTCAGTAGAATCCAGTCAACAAATACGCACTCCACTTTTCTACTTTGCATTCAGCATGCAAATCAACTACAAAAGAATATACACACGAAATAAAAAACACTATTTACCTACTTTTTGAGTTGCAGGACTGACCTTAAGAACCCTTGTGCAACTCCAAAACCAAAGTATAATTTGTGGAGCACAAACTGACAATTCTGAGACACCACATTGGTGATTGATGAAATATACATATATTTTTTAAGCACTCTCATTTGTACCTGCTTTGAAGTAATGGCTAGGCTCAATCATTCAGTTTCTCCATTCCTCTTCAGTACAACTAAGGGTATTCTTTATGACTGATAGGTGCCTATGCATGCTTAATTACCACAAATTTAGGAAACAGTGTCTTTAAAGTGATTTGTTATTTAAATTTTGCACAAGAGCAAGAATTGTACTGGTTACTACTGCAAATGAAAAAAAGGAAAATCCTAACACTAATCACCACAAAAGTGTTTTTTTTCATATCCCACCACACTTTGAACATTTAGCTGCTATTTAGTAAGAGAAAAAATATTTAATTGTCAACACTTAAAACGCAGTAGAGACTTTACTAAAAAATTAAATTCATCTATTTATCAAATACAGCAATCAAGTCAAAATTTGTGCTTCCAGAGCAGTAAAATTACTTAATTCTGCAATTAAATAGCAACATCATCTTTTACTTTGTTTCATTACCCACTGGCTGTAATAAAATAACAACAGTACTCCAACTCCCCTTGCGACAGAAGCAGAGGTCTGCATAACACACTGAAACTACATTCAGGAAATAAGCAACGCTGCAGGAACCACTTAAGAAATGTAGTCTTCCATTACAGAATGAACCTTATCAATAAGAATTAAAATAAGATGGCAAAATGTTTCTTTTCATTATAAAAAGCATCTTAGAATGAAAGGACAAGTAATGTGCAGAAGCACACTCACAGACAAATTTCATTAGGGATATACAAGATCATATAGCTCATGCATAGGGTAACTTCATCTTCCTTATAATGCGGTACCAGCTTTAAGGCAGCACTCCACAGAGTAATTTTTTCTTAATTCTAATAACATGATTTTGAATACTTGCCAGCAAATCTCATTTTCAGCAATAGCACTAATGTACAAACACATGGCCCATTGATATCATAGAGCTGATGAATTATTAACCTTTTGGTAATTCCTTCAGACTTCTAAACATATTAACACTTTCTTAAAAGTACTTACCAAAAGTTTCTTAACATTACAGATGCTGTAATACTGCTCTCAATCCACATGGCAAAATAAAATCAGTTTCTTTCAAACACTGATGCTTCTTCACCAATTGAAAGTAATTAGACTTGCTTTTCTAGCCTAAGTGCCACCAGTATACTAAAATAAGAATAATGACTTTCCCAAACTGTCCTACCTTCATTCTGAAATAGTTGCTTTATTATACTTATCACTCATATATACCTGATTGTTTTTTATCCTTCCTCCCAGAAAATGACACAAATGCGCTGCAATTATTTCCATCCTTATCACATGTGTTGGCATTAAACATTATTTCTGTAACAATACAAATATAGCTCCTTTTCCAAAGTGGGGGGAAAAAAAAAAAAAAAAAAAAAAAGAGGTCCATATTTTTAACCCAATTTTTTACCGCAATTTGTATATAAATCTTAATGACAGCTTTAAAGAGTTTAAGATCTCTGACAGACAAGGAGGCATTCACTCTTTTCCTCAACTGGCATTTAGCAAAAGCTAAACACCACACTGTGACACCCAGCAGAAGGGGTGGTCTTTAGCTGGAGAAAACAGACCAGATTATTATTAATCATTGCTGACAAAAACATCAAAACAATCTGGTCCACCACAGAGCTGAAGAAATCCAGCCTGTAAGACTGTAAGACTGCTGCTGACCTGGTGTACACTGCCAAATAAAGCTACTGAATCAAAGCTGCAATACAAAACCTTGCTGGCTATGAAGCCAGGTTTCAGAGAAGGGCCAATTTCAGTATGCTCCAAAGTCTAAAACAATTACCTCTTTAAAGATATCATTTTAGCATCCTTAAAAATGCTGCGTACAACAAAGGTTCAACCTATTACTACCTGCCTTCTTTTGCTATGCTGAAAGAATTTTTTTGTTCCAGTTAACAAAAATTTTAAAACCCCTTATCTTTAGGACTTCAAAATGCATAGATATGCAAATACAAAGCTGCTACTTGGTAAACCATTCCATCCTAGTATTAAGTGGCTACACTGAAGATCAATTTAAAGTTGCTCAATCCAACTGTTCTGTATGAATTATTGGGAATTGCTGGTGTTGGAACAGAAAGCAACCTAAGGGCTCATTTAGTAAAAGCATCAGGAGGTAATCTTTAGGTTCCCTCTAAAAGTACAAGTGCACAGATAGTGTGACTACTTAAGGCCTGAAAGGACAACAGGGGGAAGGATACAGAACCTGTAAAGGACATGTTTGGCTCCAGCTATTATTACTAACCTATTTGGCATTAAGTCAACCATCTGCCCCTTTGACTGGAAAACACACTGAAGAAAATAAAATAACTTTTAAACACTTTCCTGAAAAAGCACGCTGCCTTTCCTTAACATTCACAAAAATTCTGAAGTCTGGGTCTTCAGAATACCCGTAAGAACGCCTTTTGAACTTGTTGGGGAAGATGAAACAGGAAAGCCTTATAAATATGATTGCCTGACAAAAGATTTTGGGAATATGAAAACTACAGGCAACATCGAAATGAAAGCCACTTTTGAAATACCAAATCTTAGTTACTGAACAACTGGAAAACAATGGTATGTCCGACTGAAGGTAATCCCCTCTTGATTGAACAATACCCTCTGCTTGCAGGCAGGTCCAAGGGTCAGAGCAGACCCTACTAGCTCAGCAGAAGGGGTCCAAAGAGTAGTTTTTAGAAGTTAAGATGTAACACTCTATGGTAATATAAGAACTCTTATAGGCTGTATGTAAATGCCATAGGATTTGTATCTTGTATTAGATTGGTTAGTGACAATTAGAATATTCAGTACAGAAGATGATTTATTGTATTGTAACCAAGACTTCACCATTCCTCTCTTACTCTTCACACACTCTCACTCTCTCTCTTACTCTTACACACTCTTACTCTCTCTTCACACACACTTCTTCACTCTCATTCCTCTTGCTTTCTCTCTCTCTCTTACCCGCTTACTCTCTTGCTCTCTTGGGCCTGCTCAGAGCTGCCAGCTGCAGCTCTAAGCAGTGCCCCTATACCCACGCCCTTTGCAATAAACCGCATGTTCCAAGATCTGACTATAGAGATCTCTCGTCACCGTCCGTCCCGACCGTCCAGCCCACCAAAGTACCTACAGTCTGGCGCCCCTCGTGATCGCCGAACCCACACCCAGAACCTACATGAACTAAAGTTCATTAAATCCTCATGCTTGTATATTCTTAGACTACTACATCGTAACTCCACTTCTGACACCACCTTCAACACCATTAACACTAAACAATAAAAATAGTTTAGTATAATACTAACCTGTGGTGGCCAGTAAACCTACATTACAAGGGACAGAGAGTGCTCAGTAAGGCAAGTCCCTCGTACCACAAGAACCACTTAGGTTAGGGTGACCAGAAAGGCTTCTCCCAGGATGCTTGTTCTGTCATGTTCATCTACCCCAGTTTGGGTTCCCCGGTTGGCTGTCAGCCTCTACCCCTCCTCACTCCCCCAGAGCTTCCCCATTGGTCTCCGGTCCCTAGTCCTGCCTTTTCCCCGGCCCCGGATAAAACCCTGGTTTGCCACTGTTCTCTTGTCTTTGCCCCTGAATCTCCAGCAGAGTAGAAGCAGTAAACGCTCCTGCTGGAACTCGTGCAAAGGCCCTTCCCATCTCTTGGCGACCGACGTTTACTGAAGCTGGCCGTGTGCTGCGTGCATGTGAGCACAGAGCCGGACTGCGACAGTAATACTAACCTATGAATTTAAACACATGAAATTCCAGAAGGTAAAATTTTCACAACACTTACTGTTCCATCAATGGCATCTGTATATTACAATTACAGCCAAGTTATCTGTTGAATGTATGTCATTATATACAGAAGACAACCTTTTTATTCCCTGATTTTGAAGTCATTTTACTCTGTCAACAGCTTATATTTTCATGTGATTGTCAATAAAAAGAAATTGTACACACTTCAAAATAATGCCATTAAAATAATTGTTCTGAAATGCATACCACTGACAGAAACAGGAATAGAGACCTAATTTTTGTCTTGGCTGCATCCGGTCCTCTGTTTCTCTGGGAAGGTAATTTTTTGCCAAAGAGGATATCTGCATACACCAACTACATCTACATATACTTTGAAACATGAACTTTCTGGTAAACTCTGTGTCTGCAAAATTAAATGCTGTGAGATCACAGTATTTAAACTATGCTTCATTCAATTCTTCATTGGACCAACAGTTTAAAATAAATACATTAATAATTTCATGCATCATAAATTCAGAACAGTATTTTTATTTAGTAAATGGAGAGTACTAAAGTACATGATTTTGAAAAATGGATTTTTATACCAGACAGCAGCAGACCACAGTAAGGGGCAAAATTAAAATGCAAAAGTGTTTTCCTACACTGTAGAGCATATGGCAACTACACTATTGCTTTTAGCAAGAGAAGTTTTATTCTCTGATATACACATCAAAGTACAGTAAGAAACAAAGACAGGAGATGGAAAAGAAACTGCTCAAAAAATGCAGAATTTTCCCATTTAACTCACAGCAACTAACCCAAGGGCAACAACTGGCAAGCGGACTACCTGCACTTGTGGCAAATGATAGGATGTGTGCCAGACATTTTCTTCAGACACACTGAAATCAAGATGTCAAAAAAACTGACAACACAGTTGGGGGTGTTCTGCTATTACAAGATCTTAGCACAAACGCATTTATCCAAAATGACAGACTGGTGTCTAAAGAAGACTTTTATAAAAAGAAATGACAATTATCTTCATACAGAAGTAAAAATTCTAAAAAGCAACAGTACAAATTCAGTAAGAAATAATTTTTTCTCTTTTTTTGGGGGGGGAAAAGAGACGATGTGACAGGATAGGTTGATATGCAAAATGAGAACACACTTTTAATTGATGGACATGAACTAATTACAGGCTTTTCAAACTAGTAGATGAATGCATTGTGTAAGAGTGGGTATTAAATTAGCATTACATGTACGCTACTTATGCAGTTTAAAGGCAGTTAAAATTTGAACCAGTTATTTACACCCCTAAGAATAGATTTTTGGACACATATCTGCAGTGCAAAGACAGCTTTTGGACAAGTGATGCAGGCTGTATAGGTGATATGAACATCACACAGCAAACAGTTGTATTAGAAAGTAAAATTAATTTCTCACAATCTCAAAACTCATCAATAAGTCAAGTAAAGGTATTTATTAAGGGCCCATGACTTTAGGTCTGAATGAAAATTCCCCTCTAACTCTTGGCCATGTTGCTGTTTCCACATGAGCTCCGGCAGACTTGCTCCTAGATGAGTTATCACCTCCTTTTTTCCATGGAAGACCTTATGTAACAGCTCATTAATGCAAGCAAGCAATCCAACAGGAAGACAAGTCACAACTGAACAAGCAGCTGCTGTACCAGGTCCTCAAAAGGAAAAGGTGGTAGAAGAAGTAGGTTTGACTCAGAACACTATTTTCTCAGCTAATGAATAACTTCACATTAAAACAGAGGTGGCTGTCATAGAAAAATCTGTTCCAGTCACCAGAAAGGTTCTGTGGTAGACAGAAACTTCCACTTGAACAGAACACCAAGGCATAAGTCAAGGGTGTAAGACCCCCTCCCTGTGAAGCAAAACAGTTTCTGTAATAATCAACAAGGAGAAGGAGAAAACAAGGTCTTCAGGGGAAGAACAATCAAATTGTCAGTATCATCATTATGTGGGACCCTGGGTGGGACACCAGTAGGGTGTGAAAGGAGTGCACTCCTTCCAAATAATTGTTTACCTTGCTACAGAGAAGAAGAGAAAACATGCTCATTCATAATACCACTTGATATTGCATATAAAAACTAGGAAGGAAACCTCTGTGATATTCCAGCAGCTTGCTTTGGGCATTTCGGAATAACTGGCTTTGATTCTAGGGAAAAGGCAACTGTTAAGAATCAAAATCAGACTGCAGGAAATGGGCATACTACTAAATGCAGGTAAACGTCACTGCATATTTATGAATTCTATCCAATTCATAAATAGGAGCCTCTTCATTCAATACTGTGTTCTGAAAAATTCAAAAGCTCAAATATTAGAACAAATTTCAGGACACAGCATGATATCCACAGCCACGGCAACCTACCTACTAAAGGAAACATGAAAAAATAAAACAAATTCTTGGATTTCACTGTATTTACAAAACAGACTCACTCATTACTGGAACTTATTTTTCAAACTACCAAGCAGCTATGTATAAGAGTACAAAGGACTATAAATACAGTCTATGTCTATGATCTGGGTATACATTTACAAAGTACAGATCAAAGCCAATGCCATTAAGAGTAAATCTTGCTTCTATTAACATTAAAAAAATAATTCTCAAGGTTGCAAGCCATGTTTATATGATTAGACAGTAATTACCTTTTCAACTACTTTTCAATCTATTTTGGAAATCAGCCAAGTTGAATGATTAAGCAAACAGGACCAAAAGGTAACTGTTGCACTGCATTTTGGTTTTGACTGCAACTTCTAATGATAGGTTGTCTTCATGTATTACTTGTGCATTCAGAAGTAAATAGTCAGTCAGTGAGCACTGGGCAGGAGTGCAGAAATCTCCAAGTCACATATATGTATGTGCATATATAAGATCAGTGAATCAAACTAAAGCTTCAAAGGTTACAATTCTTTTATAGCTCTTCAGGTTTTGGCTTGGGTGGAGTTAATTTTCTTCATAGTGGCTAGTGTGTGGCTATGTTTTGGATTTGTGCTAAACACAGTGATGATAATAAAGAGATGTTTTTATTATTGCTGAGCGGGGCATACACAGAGTCAAGGCCTCTTCTATTTTCCCTACTACCACAGCAGTGAGGAAGTTGGGGGTGCATGGGAGGCTGGGAGAAGACACAGCCAGGACAAGTGACCCCAACTGACCATAGGAATATTCCAGACCATCTGACATCATGCTCAATATACAAATTTGAGGGGAAGATGGAGGAACAGGGAAATGCTTAGGGTGATGGCATTTGACTTCCCAAGCAATCGTTACACGTGATGGAGCCCTGTTCTCCTGGAGATGGCTGAACACCTTCCTGACTATGGGAAGCTACGAATTAATTCTTTGCTTTGCTTGCGTGTGTGGTTTTTGCTTTCCCTATTAAACTGTCTTTAACTCAACTCACAAGTTTTCCAGCTTTTTCCCTTCTCATTTTCTCCCCATCCTGCTGGTAGGTAAGTGAACGAGTGGCCATGTTTGGCTTGGTGGCTGGCAGGGGTTAAACCACAGCAATAATATTTTTATTTGCTGCAAGCAATTATTTAAACAAATTACTGAAAAAAGCTCAGATTTAAAATAGCACCTGCCCTTCCTTATCATTAGAAAATATCAAAGTACAGAAACAAACACAGCAAAATAAATGTCCATTTCTACTTGAAACTATATTCATACATATCTAGTAATGAAACATACACATAAAATGTCAAGTAAAACTCCGAATTGTTCAGCTTCAAATTGTTGCTGTGGAAATTTGCATTTTTATCACAGTCATCAATTACTTTCACATACACAGCTTGCTTATTTTCCTCTAAGAATTCACCTATTCAAACAGAACCTCACAACTGCTTTATATACACTTCCAAGTATTTATTATTAAAATTAATTGCAAAGAGCTAACTAAACACTCAACCACAAGTGTGAAAAATTAACCAACATCTATAGTCAATTACCTGGTACACACTGTAGAACTTACCAGAAGAAACTAACAAATTAAATCTTCTGAATTAATCTATTTTACTTTGTCGCAATGACAACAAAAGAAACATACACACTGTACTCTTTGTATCAGTGGGACTACAGGGAATCTTTGCTGGGAACACTGTAAAAAGAATAGCAGCCATTACTTTTAAACAGATTTAGAATTACTAAAATTCAAGTGACTTTTGAACTATGGAACTACTTTCCTGTAGAGGAAAGCCAGCTATAACCTTCCTTTTGTAGGGACAAAAGTTTAGTAAACTAAGCGAAGTGAGGAAGTGATCTTTTGGGGATTTTTAAAGCACTCCTCTTAAATAAAAAACAGATTTGCCATCATTTCATTCCAAAGTGGCAGATGATCATTTTCCTATCACAATCATTCTTCACTTTAGCAATCATTACAATCATTAAATAAATCTTCCAGAAGAATCTTCAGGGAGCTCCAGAGGTTTAGAATTTGGATGTTTTGACTGGATGTAATGTTCGGGGAATTCTCAAACATGCATTTATAACTATCAGCAAAAGACACTTTTTTTGTTCCTCATGAGTTAATATTAGACTATGCTAGGGAAAGAAGAAGATCTATCAAGATTCTATAAAACTTTTAGATAGTTACTGCACCCCAAATCAGATATATTCTGCACATTACTTTTCAAAAACTTCATGGATACAGAGGAAGGAGATCTGCGAGACACATAAATTTAGCAGCCTAACAGTTATAGTAGGCAATAAGACCTGTCTAATGCCCTCAAAGGCACGTGGAGTGTGATTCAGCTCATCATAAATTAGGTCAACTAAACTGCTCTCTAAGCAACAATTGACAGACATTATGGATCAGTTCTTCAAAAGACCACAACAGGTTCAAGAGTTGAAAGTACACATGGACACATAATATAAGGCACCTGACCCACAGGATAGAAATTCTATCCTTAGTTTCCTAAGTGATTTCAAGGGAAGAACTGAATACATCCTAGTGCATGAAAAATACTGTTTTGAAACAGTTTTCAATCTAGTATGAGAAATCTGACGCGTGAGCATGGAATTTATAAAATCACTTCCTACCTAGAAGGACATGCTAAACAGCTCAAAAAATTTTTAAATTAAGGGAGTCACATAACTTAAATAAATGCCTTGTACACTTCTGAAGAATGAAAGCCTATTTCACTTATAAATAAATGCCATGGAGTATACCTTTCTTCTTCCCCGTCTCTCTGCCATTTTGGTACAACAAAAATATAGGTGAAATAACCTTCCCTTTTAGAAGGTATCCTATTCTCATTATCTTATATCCCAATTAGGCAATCAAATTAATATACTGAACTAGGTAAGATATAGGTAAGATATAGAATATCCTAAAGCCCTGAAAATATGGTGTATAGCTCCAATATTTGCAGACTGTCATTCACTGTATTAGTATCTGTAGACTACATCCCATCCCACAGGTTCTTGTATTTGCTTTGCTAAAGCAGAAGATGGGTGTTACACCACTAAAAAAGATCAATGTAGCATTATAAAAACATACCCCCAGCATTGAAAGGTTTTGTTAGAAGAACACGAGTCAAAATGTTATTAAAAGCAAAGCATATGCCTTCCTCCTGCAATGAGAATGAAGGGTTGTATTACCTTCATGCACTGTTATTCCACAGTTGTCACACTGGATTATTTCATCAGCATCTTCACTGTTATCTCCAAGACAAACGCAACAAATCAAAATATGGTCCATTTTCTGGGAACTCCAATTTTGAGACTTCTCAAGGATCAGTGAGTCCTAATATTGAAAAATGAAGACACATTGATTATGCCAGGAACTTCAATTTTATTTAAAGCAAACAGAAGATCTGTTAATTGCTCAATTTTTCAACAATCAAAAAACCATGGAACATTATTTTCACAAGGCTAAAAGCTTCTTTGTGGTCAAAATGCTCAAACATTTCATCCCTGAATGCAAGAGCTGGGATGCATGGATCTCAATGCAACCTATAGACCTGTTAAGATCCAAAGGTCAGAGGAGAGCTATTTCCTCAGACAGAAACATATGTCTTTGAACCATTTATATTCTACAAAAAGGAATACCTAAGACACCATTTAAAATCAAAATTTAAAAAAAGGCCAAAGGTGACATTCAAATGTTCCAGCATTCAGAAAAACTGCTTCATCTTGTTAAAATTAAAAAAATCTCATGCATCTGAGAAATCCAAGAATACACTGCTAATACAAGCCTGCCAAGTTTTCATTTACATAAAATGTAAAAAATTATCAACTCTGTATGAGTTTGTTGTAATGCAAATTTATGCATCTCTATGCAAAATTGTATGATTTATAAAAACTGTATGTTCTTCTGATTATACACAGGAGTAAGGATTTGCAGAACATGCACACTGCCCTGTTCTTCCGACCTGCAATATGAACCAGTGCTCTTAAAGTGAATGTGGGTTTTAACGGGGAATTTTTCTAAGGAAACACAGAGAAGTGCTTCATAAACCAAAGTTGTATGTAAAATTAATTTACTTAGTAAAACTGTCTTCTTATTATTATCATTGTGTGACAGAGCCACTGTCTCTTCTGTAGTTTCATGGCCTCCATACATATTCATTTATTTTTTATACTTGAGCTTGAACTACCTTCACTGGTAATACGAAGGCATATAAGGATGCTAAAATAGGCTAAAATATTTTTCACAATAGTGAAAAATAACCATTGCAATACAAAGAAACAGCAATAGTTTCAAAGCAGAGCCCGAGAGTTCAATGGTACCATTCAAAATGTCAAAGATGCAAAAATATTCCAAAACTGCTGTGGCATCCAAAAAAAAAAAAAAAAAAAAAATTAGGGTGGAAGATGCCCTCTCAAACTCTTTTTTTTTTTTTAAATTCCAGTCCCCCATTTATAAAATACAGCACCAATACTATGCCTAAGGGAACATGAGCTCATGTAGAAGTAGAAAGGAACATTCACAGAGTCACACTGCTTACAGGAGGGCAATTAATTGTGAACAACAGAAGATTCTCTTAAACAGAGCTCAGACTTACGGAGCATCTCTTCCAACATCCTCCTTTTAGGATGAAGCATTTTGAGGAAAGCAATAAGCTTGGGACATTCCTGCAGCCCATCATTACTCAAAATACCCACGTTTAGCTTACCATTCACATTACAGATAGGAAAATGGCAGCAGATGCTCCCTAACTTTGGCAGATTAACTGTGCTATGGCATAGATTTCTCTGATGCCTGTGACAACTCCACAGAAATCAGCTTTTTCAGACAGTACCTTCGACTTAAACTGTTATTTGGCTTCACTGAAAGAAGCTTAAAAGAAATTTGTAATCTCTACTGTTATAGAAGCCCAAGGTCTGGTAATTAAAAAAAACCACCAAAGTATTACTTCAAATTAAGAAACAGAATTGTATTGTAAAAACAAGAGTGAAATAACACTGGTTGTCTAGGCAGTGAGAACCTATGCAAACGTGGACCAAAAGACCCAAACAAACAAGCAATGATGAAAGGACATCAAATTTTTCTTCTAATGTTAGGATCCCCATCCATTAAGGTTCACCTCATGTGAAGACAGCCAACCGGTCAAAAAAGGCAGCTGAGCAACTTACTGTTTTTAGGCAGGCACAGAGAGGGAGCGATCTGGAAAGTGTGCTGCTCCCCTCTGCTCTTAGTCTATGTAAGCACCTGAGAGACCCCACTTGTCTAAAACATGAGAACTTTTCCATACAACAGTAACTGCTGCAACTCCTGAACAAGTCCTGCTCCCTACTGAAGTGGGAGATACTATTTCAGCTGGATCACCATGTAATTCCCATTTCTGTGGTGTTAATGAAGAAAGTGAGCATTTCAATCTATATGCCCATAGAATTTAAACTTCACAGGGGAAAAAAAAATTCAAAATACAATAACCATCTCACTGAGAATAGAAGAGTCCTATAAAGTGGTAGTAATTATAAAAACAGAAAAACACCATTTACCTACTAATGATGCTTGACCTCAGGAAAGAAAGCTAAGCTTGTATTCTGTGCATAATACAATGGAAAAGCATGTGGTATTTAATTACAGCACATGTTAAAATAATGTATACGCAGACCTCAAAATATTTTTATAAAATGTAAAGAAATAAAAATCACAGGGAAACAAGAACCAAACAACCCCTTCCCAACACCCTCCCCAGTTTCCATCCTCCAAAAATAAGCAAAGGAAAGAAAGAAGAAAGAATGCATATAAAGGACTACAATATGTTCAGAATTAATTACCTGAACATTCTTCCCTAAATTAATTGCGCATTTGAACATCTCTTTTTCTAAGAACTCACTTTCTGCAGTGCAATGAGATTTTGCTAGATGTGTCTGCTAGACAAGATTTTTCTTTACCCTTTTTCTTTTTTACTAATTCAAAATACTGCAGCAGTGGAGAGTATACTGTTATAATACAGTATATTGAGTATCAGAGAAATCTGAAAATTACAGTCTGTAATTCAGTCTATAGATACTCACTTTTGCAAGACTTCTTGATAAAGACATACTCAGAAACAGTACAGCACTTTACATGCAATAAAGATAAATTGTTACTTACAAAACTATAATTTGAACTTCAAATTTTATGTTCTGATCACTGTTCCAAATCTAAGTCAAGAATAGAATCTGATATCCATGCATACTAAGAAACTTGACAGAAGACATACCAGAGACAGCTCTGGGTTTCCGAAACAGGTCTATTTTTCCAAGCCAACAGAAATTATACTGAAGAATGTATCACTAAGAATGTAGCCTCACATCTCCATTTTGATATGGGAAGCAAGTCTGAAAAAAAACTGCCTCTCTCTGTTTCAAGTTCAGATCATTAGTATTGGTACAGCACTTTCAGCTCCTGAGCCAGGAAAATGAAGATAATAATACTAGAATCACAGAGCCTGACAAGGAAAGAAGATGCCTATACAAAAAGTTATAAAAAGAAAAAAACCCAAACGAATCATGCTATTTTTTCAATCTCAATTATTACTAGTAATAAAAACAGCACAGCTCACGTGCAATAACATATATATACACAAATATATATATCTCACTATACACAAATATATATATATATATATAATACCTATCAAAGTATCTGAAATGGACACAGCTAATTCTTTCAAATACTGTTTAGTTCCCTGTCATTTTACACATTTAAATAAAGTTTAAAGGGAACAGCAGAACTTTAAAAAATGTCGTATTACTACCATTTACCAAATGTTATGTTGACATTGTGACTATTTCCTGAAAACTGCATGTAGATTTTACAGCAATTCTGTTTATTTTGTTCAGAATTTTGCTACAGCAGAACATGAAGTCATCCACAGTGACAACCTGGTATCCTAATTTTTCCACAGGCACAATCTTCAAGGCAACTGTAATTGTGCATAGGGAAAAAAAAGGTTACTTTATTAAACACTTATATATGTAATTTTCAGATTCTGTCATCAGAAGATATTTAATATAATAATCATAGTACCCAAATGTTTTTAGTATGGTAAGAAGTTAGTTCATTTGTGACTATATAAGCAAATCCAACATAAATGATCATAATTATTCTATTTGATTTTAAACCTAGTGTGCATATTTCTTTACTTAAAATTCTTCTATAAGTGAACTTTGTGTTCAGACTCTGATGTTTGTCACAAAAAAGGGCAAGGAGTAATGTCTCATTTATCTGTTTTATGATTATATCACAGATGCATTTAACCTTCAGAACATTACAAGTATACAACACTTACATTAAAACAGAACTAGAAGTCTCGTTAACACGTTGGTTTGCATACTGGACCTCCTATTTGTTTTAGTACTAAATCCAATCTCCTTAAAGCCAAGAGAAGTCCCTTTATTGACTTTAGTGGCATTAGATTGGTCAAATGGTCCAAGCAAGGTTATTTAATATGCAGTGCCTATTTAGCATAATTTTTCCTGCTTCACTTATTCACTTATTATTGTGTAAACACAACTCCAGCCAATCAGTTTAACTTTTAATATTAACAGAATAGCTAGCTACTGGGGAGTAGATTCCACTTGTCAACAGATATATTATAGAAAGTTGGTTGCACTACCTCATTACTCTTGCTTTGTGAAAGAGCCAGGCTATCATTTGTCAATTCCTCATCATCTGCATTATTCCTGTTAAGAACTTTACTCTTCTTCTTCTTGGAGCCTCCATCGCTAGCGGTGCTGCTATTATCTTCTTCATTACCTTCCTCATCATTGTCATCCTCATCACTTCCACTCCCGTCATCTTCATCATCTTCATTATCTCCATCACTCCCCTCTTTCCGCAGTGCATTCTTTCCTTTTTTTTTCTCAGCAGTAGGCCGCCAGTCATTGTCATCTTCACTATCATAGTCATCCATGTCATTTAGTTCTTCCATCGATACAAAATCCAGCAGAGGTCGGTTCCTGCGCAAATTCCATTTTTTTGGTTCATTTGTTTGCTCATCAGCCACAGCATCAGGTTCAGCTGCTTTCTCCTTCTCTTTCTTCTTTTTTGGCTTTTCTTCTTCATCTTCTTGCTCTTTCTTTTCAGTTTTAATTACCTCTTTGTCTGCTGTTGGCACCTCTTCTTCAGTGGAGGTTTTTGGCTGTTGCTGTTCTACTTTCTCTTCTGCCGGTTCCTCCTCCAAGATATTTTCTTCTGATTCAGTACAGGAACCTTCACCACTGTCCTTAGATGCATCTTCACTCCCATGACCACTTCCTTCAGAATCTGTTGAGCAGATGAAAATTTAAAAAAAGTTCCGACACAAATGTACCCCCAAAAATAAAATCTCTTGAAGCAAGTTGTTAAACAAAAGAATGATGCATGTTCCTCCCTCATAAGGTATTCCACCTATTTTTTCAGCTGGTGTCCAAATACTGCTATTTCGAGTGCTATGTTGAGAATCGGTTAAACATGAGTGCATTTTAAGATGCCAAAAAAAAAAAAGATGGTAGAACTTATTAAATGAGCGTTATATGTTCCTTTGAACTGCAGCTCATATTAACAAAAAGCAGTAGCACAGAGTAATTTCCATGTGAAGTCACATCTTAAAGAAAGAGCATTCCAGTTTTTAATTTCTGGAGTTGTTTTCTACATCTTCAAAACAAAATAGCTATCCAATAGAAGAGGTTTGGAATTACAAAATGAAGAGCTTACATAACTATTCCTAAAAATAATATGGATAATCCCACGCCTTCATTTTTAGTACACGGGGGTTTTTTTTCTGGGTTTGAGGGCTCTTTCAATTTCCAAGGTTAGTTCACTTATTAAACCCACATAAACCATGTCTTACTCAGCATTGCAGCTGCACAACAATGCATTAACCTTATACCATTCATATGGTACTGTTCTGTGTGTACTCACTATTTCCATTAATTAACACATGCCAATATGAGCAACAGAAAACAGAAGGATCTTTATTTTTTTAAAAAAAGACATTTTTACTATAAAGTACATGTAAAAACTATTGAAAAATGACAGGTGAACTTGTTAAATTTTATAAACAACATCCACTTTGCTATCTCTCATCTTATATCCACCTACTGCTTTTCATTCATAGTTTTAATGAAAGAAAATTCAGAAAATATTTTTCTTCAAATTCTAAAAAGAAAATGCAGTTTCTTGATCCAATGCAGGGATCAATTAGGCAGTGGCCACCATTTTCAGTTTGCTCAAAGCCATCACCAAGTTCTTGACCCACTGTCATATAGATGCAAAGATGAAACATGTCAATGCTCACAAATTAAAAAAAAAAAATCTTAATTGCTTTAGCTACAACCCAAAAATCTCCACCACTCAGTATCACCTTACACAGAGAATTTCTGTGCACACTCATCTCTGTATAAATCCAAATAAACAGACACTGAGGTCAGTGTGCTACACATTTCATATGGCATTTATTTCCACCCCAAAGAACACTGCCAATGATTAGCCAGTTGTTACTTCAATATAATGGTCAATTTTGCCTTCTTCTGCATATACCTGCATGTGGAACTGCTCAGTGAGAAGATTATAAAACTATTGACAAAAAAGTCTGTAAGTGCTACTATTACTGATTAGGACATTAAAGCTATCCATCCCCTTACAAGCTAATAGAAACTGAAAGTTTCCAACATGTTCTAACATGTAGAGATCCAAAAAACCCACATTTTTTACAGTCTTTTGAGAAAAGTGTAATTCAGACATTTTTCTACACCTATTAGCCTTAATTGTAGTAATCAAAGTACAACATAATACACAAGAAAAAAAAAACAGAAATAACTAACATACAATCCAAAAAAATTATTTTCAAGTTACAGTAACTTTGTTTGGATGCAGAATCACGGGACAGGTAAGGCTGGAAAGGACCATGGTGGTCCATTCTAGAGTACACTCCCCAGGATTGCATCCAGACATTTCTTGAATATCTCCAGTGAGGGAGACTGCACAACATCTCTGGGCAATTCTGTCCCAGTGCACAGTCACCTGCAGGGTAAAGCTCTTCCACAGATTCAGGAGGAACTTCCTGTACATCAGTTTCTGCCCATTGCCTCTTGTCCTATTGCTTGGCACCACCGAGAAGAGCCTGGCTCCATCCTCAAAACGCTCCCTTCACATACTTATAGACACGGATGAGGTCCCCTCTCAGATGTCTCTTCTCAAGGATGAACAGGCCTAGTATTCTCAGCCTTTCCTTGTTAAGAGTACCTCCACAGAAGGGCCACAAAAATGGTGAGAAGGCCACACTCCATGACAAGCTTAAAGAGTTGGTGTGGTTCATCTTGGAGAAGAGAAGGCTCCAAGGAGAACAGGGCTTGTAAGTGAGATTTTTTACCAAGGCCTGTGGTGACAGGAAAAGGGGAACCAGTTTCAAACTGAAAGAGGGTAGAGTTTCAACTGGACATGAGAAACTTTTCAATGAGCATGGTGAAATGTTGGAGCAGGTTGCCCAGGGAACTGGTAGATGCACCATCACTGAAAATACTCGAGGCCAGGTGGGACGGGGCTTTAAACTACCTGGTCTAGTGAAAGATACTCCTGACAAAGGCAGGGGGTTGGTTTAGATTATCTTTAAAGGTTTTTTGATCATGGGTTGGTTTATAGGATACCAGGCCTGCTGGCAACAGACACGGCACACCAGATACAAAGTGGGGGAGGAAAAGGATCTCTGCACAGGAGTTAGCAGGGCTTACTGAAAGACTAAACTAGATTTGAAGGGGGGAAGGGATAAACCCACATTCACTAGAGGTATACTTCAGGGCAGCACACCACTGGGGGACAACATGTTAGAAAGGTCCTTTGGTCTGTTGCCTCAGTGGGGGTAGGGAATGGAGATCCATGCTGCAGTAAGGACACAAGGGTTATTATATGTGAGAAAACACGGAAGTGACTGAAAACGGTCATGTAAGACTTAGGGCTTGCTCCCCCAGAAAGTTAGTGAGATCAATAGCCCAGCTGAAGTGCCTCTACACCAATGTACACAGCACAGGCAACAACCACGAGGAGCTGAAAGTCACTGCACAGCATTAAAACTATGACAATAGCTGCCACCATGTAGGCAAGAGATGACACAGACAGTGAGAGCGGCTGCAATGGATGGCTATAAACTCTTCAGAAGAAACAGGCAAGGAAGGAGAGGTGGTGGAGCAGCCCCATATCTTAGGGAGTCTAGGGCATAATGATGACATGGTTAAGGGTAAAACTCAGGGGAAAGTCTAACAAGGCAATACTGGTGGGAGTCTGTTAAAGACCACCCAACCAGGATGAAGAGAAAAGCTAAATAGTTTATAAGCAGTTGGGAGAGGTCTCACAATCACTATCCCTCATTCTCACAGTGGACTTCAACTTACCAGATGTCTGCAGAAAACACAATACAGCAGAGAGGAACTGGTCCAGAATGTTCCTGGAGCATGTGGAAGGTAACTGCCTGAGAACAGCCAGTGAGGGAGCCTACTAGGGAAGACTCCCTGCCAGACCTGTTATTTGCAAACAGAGAAGGACTTGTGGGTTACGTGATGACTGGAGGCTGTTCTGGGCAGAGCAAATGTGAAATGATAGTTTTCAATTCTCAGAGAAGCAAGCAATCAGCAGATCCTGGGCTTTCAGAGAGATGATGCCCTGTTGAGAGGCTTGGTTGAGAAGTCTCTTGGGAGGAAGTCCAGGAAGGCTGGACATTCTTCAAGGAAATCTTAAAAAGCACAGGAGCAGGCCATCCCTATGTGCTGATAGACAAGCCAGCAGTGAAAAAGACTGATGTGGCTGAACAGAGAGCCAAGAGCTTTGACTGGAACTCAGAAGAAAAAAGAGAATTTAAGGCTTTTGGAAGAAGAGGCAAGAGGACTACAGGGATGACATGAGGGTTTGCAGGGAGAAAATCAGAAGGGCCAAAGACCAACTAGAACTTAATCTGACTACTGCCATAAAAGATAATAAATACATAATCAACAAAAGGAAGGCTAAAGACAATCTCTACCCCTTACTGCATTAAAAGGAAAACAGTGACAAAAGATGAGGAAAAGGCTGAGGTACTTAATACCTTTTTTGCCTCAGTCTTTAACAGCAAGACCTGGTGTTCTCTGGGTATCCATCCCCCTAAACTAGAAGACAGACACAGGGAGCACAATGAAGCACCCATAATCCAAGGGGAAATGGTCAGTGATCTGCTGCATCTCAGAAACACACAGGTCTGTGGGCCCAGATGAGCCACTTTCTATCATTTACCAGCAATCCTGGCTAACCAGGAAGGTCCCAGATGACTAGAAGTTAAAAAAACGTGATACCTATCTGCAAGAAGGGTCAGAAGGAGTATCCATGGAACTCCAGTCAGGTCAGAAGGAGCATCCATGGAACTCTCTGGAAGGTCATGAAGCAGATCATCTTGGATGCCATCACACAGCGTGTGCAGGACAACCAGGCAAGCAGACCCAGCGAGCACTGGTTTGTGAAGGCAGGTCCTGCTTGACCAACCTCTTCTTTCTATGACAAGATCACCTTCTTAATAAACAGGGAAAGGCTGTTGATGTTGTCTACATGGATTTTAGTAAAGCCTTTGATGCCACTTCCCACAGCATTTCCTGGAAAAAATGGCTGCTCATGGCTTGGATGGGTGCACTGTTTGCTGGGTACAAAACTGTCTAGAGGCTGAATGGCCAGAGAGTGGTGGTGAAGAGTTACACCCAGCTGGTGGCAGGTCACAACTGAGTTGCCCACAGCTCAGTACTGGGGCCAGCCCTGTTTAATATCTTCACTGACAGCCTGGACAAGGGGATCGTGTGTACCCTCACTCAAACAGTTTGCAGACAACACCAAGTTGGGTAGGAATGTTAATCTGCTGGAGGGAAGGAAGGCTCTGCAAAGCGATCTGGACAGGCTGGATTGATGGGCCAAGGCCAATTTGACAATGTTCAACAAGGCCTGGTGTGTGAACTTGGGTCACAACAACCCCATGGAGCATCACAGGTTGGGGGCAGAGTGGCTGGAGAGCTGTCCAGTGGAAAAGGAGCTGGGGGTGCTGGATGACATCTGGCTGAACAAGACCCAGCATGTGCCCAGGCGGCCAAGAAGGCCAATGTGTCCTTGCCTGTACCAGCAATAGTGTGGCCAGCAGAACGAGTGCAGTGATTGTCCCCTGTACTCAGCACTGGTGAGGCCACACCTCAAATCCTGTGTAAAGCTTTGGGCCCCTCAATTCAAGAAAAACACTGAGGTGCTGGACCATGTCCAGAGAAGGACAATGGAGCTGGTGAAAGATCTGGAGCAGAAGTCTGACGAGAAGCAGCTGAGTGAGCTGGGGATGTTCAGCATGGAGAAAAGGAGGCTCAGGAGAGACCTTATCACTCTGAACTGCCTGAAAGGAGGTGGGTCTTCTCCCATGTAACAAGTGATAGAACTAGGTGAAATGGCTTCAAGTTGCAACAAGGGTGGATTAGGTTGAGTATTAGGAAAAACTTCACAGAAAAGGTTGCTCCTCAGGGAAGTAGTTGAGTCACCATCCCTAGAGATTTTTAAAAGATGTGTAGATGTGGCACTTATGGACATGGTTTAGTGGTAGGCTTGGCAGTGCTAGATTAATGGTTAGACTCGACTCTTAGAGGTCTTTTCAAACCTAAACAATTCGACAATTCTGTGATACTTGCCAGCTCCCATAAACACTTTACAAGAAACTCCTAAAGCTATACTCTCATACTAGACATATCACAGATTAAATGCCACATGTATGCTCAAAGCAAAATGTATTTTTGTATCTCATTTCACAGGTGCTGAGTGCCTACGTGCACTATTTGTCTCACTGTAAATATGGTAATACAGGATTTTGCCACGTAAAAATTAACTGAAATTTTTAAGTTAGATTTCATTATTTTCTCTTGCTTTATTTCCCCACCATAAATCTATGACAGACATTTGTTTTGATGCTTTAACTGTGCTGTTGCAATTATAAATAGTCTTAGACCCCTTGCCAATTTTATGTTTTGCAGGGAATCTTAAGTCTTGGTGTAGTTTGATCTTTAACAGCACTCTGAATTACTAAGACTGATTCTTGTTCATCAATACTACACCACGCAAATAATTTAAAGCAGAGAACAAATAAACACTATTTTCACTCACTTCTCTCCTTCAGTTTCTCTTTGCCTTCTGCCTGCACATTTTGCTTTCTACTCTCCTTTATACATTCATATACACACCAGAGATACCTATAGTAAGAGATATCTCTCCTTGATCTGAATGCATCCACTGTGAGAGGTGCTTTTCTAGAAAGAGCTATTCGGTGATAACAGCAATTTTTGCAGGTCTTCTTCTGTCAGCTGCACTTTTACTGAGCAAAAGGCTGCAATATACAATTTTCTCCTTGACAGAAATGCTTAAAGAATGGCTCTTTCAAATTGGCAACCATATCATGTCATTCCCTATAGGAGAGAAGCAAAGCTACTCTAAGTGAAAGATGGGGCCAGATACACCATCAAATAGTGAAGAATATAGAGTTCCATTGAGAACAAATATGAGAGATAACAGTTGGGAGAAAGACATCATTTATTCCTCTACACCTTGTATCTTTAGCTCTACTAAGCACAACAGCAGGTGGCAGTCAAATCCAAGAGGACAATTCTGAAAGGAATTCCAAGAACAGAACATTATACTACAGAATTAACATACACAGAAAAGTGTAATAAAGAAACACTCCACTCAGCCGTGGAGTCTTGTATAATATGTATGATGCACAAGACTTCAGGGTAAGCCTACTGAAATCATTACATGAGTCAACAAAAAAAAAATCCTCCCAGGGTTTGCAGGACCATTTTACAAACAATTTTAAATATGACACTCCATAATTTTTACTTTTTTTTCAACATTCTAAGAAAGTTCATATATACAGTGAGCAAGTGCTGCACTACAAAAGTACCTGGCCAACCACTCACAGGAGACATTCTGGTTCTTAAATGCAGTATTTAGCTTAATAAGCAGCTCTGTAAAAAACAGATTTATTGATTGTTTCAAGTGAACTCCAAAGGATAAGCTAGTTAAAGGCAATCATGGACTCGATTTTGGACTTGCCTCTTCCACTAACAAAGCTTAACAAACTCCAAATAGTAGACAAAAAGCATTTGGAATCATTTCAGAATATTCTTTTATTCACACTGAATCCTATCTGGTTGAGTCTTTCCAAAGTGCTCAAAGCTATCTAAAACGAATGCAATCAAGGATCCTGGAACGTTGAAAAGGAGTAAAAAAACTGAAAAACTGAGCATGCAATACAGAAAGCAACTACGAAGTTATCACTGCTAAATAATATTCAATAATAATCTAGCAATCACATGACAAAGAGCCTACAGTGGCTTTTACAATACCCTCTTTTTGAGGGCAGTAACAAAAACCAGGATGCAGGTGAGGTTAATGTCACTCAATCACCACCATCTGATCTATTGGTCCTTTACCCTCTTTTTGCCCCATCACGAGGCAAACAACTAGCCTTTGACATGATTATGTGAAGTTACCTAGCTATCTCTGCTGAAACACCATGTACAATCCCTCACCCACGGTGCCTGCATCCTGATGGATGGGAAACATGGAAAGCACTACTAATTGTGTTTGTCAACAGCCTCTGGCCATAAACTTCCTTACAGAAGAACTGCTCCAGTATCACAAAAAATCCTCAGCACACGTGCTATACCAAGCATCCAAAAGCAGCTGTACTTCCTACACATCTGATCAAGGTATCGCAATAAAGACTCCGTAATACCTTAAGGAACTCCTTAAACTAACTAGGAAGCTACAATATTAATAACTGGATGTAAAAACGAGGCAGGAAAACCTAGATTATGTGTGTAAAATAAAAATTTTTAAATTACCAAAGGCAGAGTTGTGTAACCGGTAAAATTGTGACCATATCTGTCTATTAGACACAGAAGTCCATTACGCAATGATCAATGTAACTATAAGCAAGAACTAAAAAGGCTTAATACTTCATTGCAACATAATTTCAAGAAAGAGAATCTAACATACCAGTTAGATATATGCCCCTGGCTTTCTATGCTATTTTGCTTCATACGATGATTAAACACTGGCAGACTACCGGCAACTCGACATTGGCAGTGCTGGCAGTTAAAAAAATGGAACTGTCCAAAGCAACATGATTAAGAACACGTAAAACCAAACCAATATAGATTAAGATGCTACAGCTCCATGGAGAGAAACTGTCTTCTCAAATAATGCTTTGAAAAGAAGTATCTAACATGTATTAACTGCAGATGTAGACTGGGCGGAGCAGGAGATGAAACTGACCACTGATCCATGATTACACATTTCAGAAAACAAGTATTTAATAGAAAAAACGATGGAAAGGGAACAAGGGAAAGTCATTTGGTAAGCAGCTTACTCACTTCTTCACAAGCAATAATTATGTCATGACATTTCAGTAGATGTCTATTCAAGTTGCAAAACCACTCAAAACTGAAGATTGCCAATTTTGACTTGAGTCATTAGGAAGTGCCTCATTTACAATGTTACAACACTGATGAAATTGGGTGCCCTACCAATGCCTTGTCAGCAAGCCCCTGGAATAACAGAAATCCCAGTGTTTCCAAAGAGAACGAAGTTGACAATCTTGTCAGTCACTCCCAAGTTTTACTTAGGGTGGCAGACAAAAGTTTTACCTGGGATGAAGAGGTACATAATGCTGGTATTTTCCATTTTCCTCAATTAGAAAAAGCCCTTGTGACTTCCAGTCTCAGGAACTATACATTAATATGGAAATACATGATAATTTACTAATGATTAATTCATCAATATTTTCTTTTATCTTCACTGTCTACTGAAACACCTTACTTTAGTGTTTCCTATCATTTAAGTTTAGTCTCAAAAACAAACATTTGTTTCTTTATCAAGATTTCAGTACTGTTAAACACTACAGTATTTTGATCGTTCACAAACATTTCTTTATATTACAATATCCTGTATAGGAAAGCAAAAGTGTAATCTTCGTTGTGCTAAGAGGAAAGAAGTTACATAAAGATAATAATATTTGCAACTTTTTATTTCTAAATCAAGACACAGGTTTTTAAGAATAGCTATATATATATGCATTTTTGTAGATCATTACTTGTTTTAAACAGATCTTCTACTGACCTCAGCTGCAAGAATAGTACATGATATATATGCAAGTCAGGCTCCACACTCAACACCAAAAAAAAAATTATGAATGCATCTAAAAATTTGAGTCAACAAGACTGACTAGTAGCAGAAGTAGTAACAGGATTGAGTTCTTCAAAGGCAGCATTCAGTTATTTTCTTCTTAGCTACACTGTGATAGAGAACCAGTCCTTAAATTCACACATGATTCTTGTTCAGGGACCACACTACATTCCTCTGCATGATTTCAATTTCAGTATATGCACTGACAAAACTGAGTTCACTGATGAGAGACAAGAAAAGTAGTAAATGCTTGCTTTGGAGCCCTACTGGGAATTACTCTACACCTGTACTCTGATTTCTGACATCAGTGTATCTCCAGCTGCTCCCACTGCAGAAAAAAAAAATGAACAAAAGGACTCCCCAAAGCATGCTTAATTAACTTAAAAGCAAAACTTGAAATAACTGATGGGTATTGTGAAAGATACTATTAAAAGCCTTCAGTTGAGTATATTACAGCACCATTATTTCAAGTCACATGTTTGTACACTCTGATTCCAAAGGGACATTTTTTTTGATTGATCCTGCATTAAGATTAAATATGACATTCTTTCTTATGGAACAAATTTTTCAAGATATTTACAAAAACCAGAAGAACACAGTACTTTAGAATATGGCATTACCAAAAGAAACAGAGAAGCCATTAAAAATTACTTTGTTCAGTATAAGCATAACGAAAAGCCTGGAGGCCTGAAAACTATTTACATTAAGTAAACTTAAAAGAATGTAACGATTCTATAATCAGTTTCTCTAAAGAGATGTCAGAATATTGAGAACTTTTAAGTGGAAAAGGCCAACTGACAGTTGGTATGACCTAAATCCAAGAAAATAAATTAGCTACACTGTAAGTAAAAGTCCACATAGATTTTTTTGGTGGAAATAGAAGTTGGGTAATTTGAAATATTTTTTGTAATGAAAAATTTTACCAAGGCACCAAGACTCTGAAAACAAAAATTCAGAAATGCCAAACTGCTTCCTAAAAGTACTTAGTAACAACTTCTCAAATCCTTACTGCATTGCATATTTCCAGAAATCTGGCAGAACAATGAAGGTGTGTAAAAGTTTAGGTGTTCAGGGTTCAGTCCCCATATATTTGCACAGTGTCATCTACTAGTACGTATCACTGGAGATCCTAAAGCTCACACATATGGACACAACACAATCATCAGGGAGAAAATTACTTCAGAATTCTTTTAATTTAAGTAATCCCTTAACTTAAATTTTCGAATTTGTTTTGTTATTTTAAACACCTATATGTGCATTTGTGAATGAAGTAAATGCAAGTATGTGTTGTGGAGCTGTGGAATTACCATACTAGAATTTATGCTCATATTCAATGCAGACTGGGTCTTATTTCTGACACACTTATTGCCTTTTGTAAGCAAACTAAACAATGTCATTCTGAATTCAAGCAAATACTAAATACTGATTTGCAACAGGCTGCTCATGAAGAGCCCTATGTATGCATGTGTGTGTGTGTGTAAAAAAGTCCCTTTATTTAATCACTTCTTCCAGCCAAATCTAAATGGACTAAGTGCAACCAAATTTAACATATGTTGTACCAGCTTCATTTTAAATCAGTACAGATGTTGTGCTTCAGGTATCCTGCAACTATTCATTTAAACTTGTATTACATGTAAGAAACACTTATTTGTAAAAACTTTCTATTCCCCAACTTCTCCAAACCCTCACTGATTTCTTTTTCCATCCTGAAAATCTTTGAATAAAGTATAAGATGTCAAATTCTCTTGCTGTTTCAAAGTGTTTTCACAAAATTTTAAATTTTATTAAACAGAACAATTATTTCTCCTACAAACGATAGATATAGGTTCAGAAATGCTAAAACAACACTTCATGACATATATGAACACAAAACAGCAATTAGAAAAAAAAATTAAGTAGAATTTTTTCTCATATGCTTGCTTCAATTCAGTGTTGCATATTAAAAGGAAAATCCATTCAACTTCCTCAAAATGAAATTGATTTTGAAATACACCCAAGGCTAGATACTGACCAGCCCCCTCTAGTATATATACAGTATCCTGAAACTCAAAAAGGATAGTAATTAAAAATTAATCTGCACTCACACATTGTTGAGTCAGGAAGCTATATTCATTTTTTTAATAAATGACTGTCTTTTGACCAACTAATATACTTCTCTGAATTAAGTGTTCATCACCCATACTCCCTTTCCAATTCTCATTTTCCCTTAAATCCTGCCTACGCTACTGTTCCAAAACAGGGAGATTTTTCTCTGGTAATTAAAAATCATTTCCTTTTATGGCAAATTATATCCTTACTCAAAAGAAAGGATCAAAAGCCTCAGAACACAATTAAAAGAATAGATGAAACCAGCTCCCAAAAGTCTTAACATGAAATTGGTAAGATGACATCAGTTTTACTCTCTTAAGCCACTGCAGCCTGCTCTACCAGAACAGCCAAGGGAAGTATGTCTAAGCCTAGGGGAAGAGGTGGTGAGAAGAACAAAACTAACCAACCAAACCAAACCACAAACACGGAGCACTAGGGCATATCTTAAAACTGGCACTGGGTAAAATATTCTTAAGCATTTTTAAGTTCATCAATACAGAGGAACTTGCCAAATGTTAAAGAATAAACCTTTAAATGGGAATATTTTTGCACTATACATTCACACAGAACATACACCAGCATCCCCAGTACAGAAATAACAAAGCCAAGTTATTTGATAAGCTGCCATAATGCTTCCCTCACATCTTATACATCCTGCATCTTCTGTTTATTTCCCTCAGCATATGCCACAGAACATCCAACATGCAGTTTATTGACCAACATGGTCCTATCCCTTCTTTCCCTTTCCTTCAATATACTTGAATTCACTAATTTTATTTTGGCCATCTTGTCTATTTTCAGTTTCTGTGGATGTTCACTGCAGATAAAGGAATCTGCATATATAGAAAAGACTGCAAAGCAACAAAACTCTGTGGCAAGGACTTCCTTCTAGTATGAAGTGTGTACACTTCTCTGCATATTTCTATCTGAATGGACACCTTAAGTTTGTCTGCTGTAAAAAACAATAAAAACCTGAACAGATTATCTTTTTGCTTTAGGTTCTTACTCACCAAGTACAATTAACCTTGAGAAAAAGGCAAGTTCATAAGTCCACAACAAACTATTATCCAGACTTGTTCAAAACAAAATGGCTTTAGATTCTTCTTATTTCAATACTAAATACAGTGAATATTCCAAAAATTATCTCTACACTGAAGAACTCAAAAGCAATAAATACAGTTAAGGCAGTCTGCACAAAAGGTACTCAAATGTTTCTACCAAAACTTGTTTCACAGTCATGAGATTTCTGTTGAAAAAAGAATAATCACAATTTTAAGTACTGATTCCCAGTTATCCAATCAAGTCACTCCCTTCAAGGGGCTCCAAGTCCCAGCAGACTCGCTACAAGCATTCTGCCTCCTATATGATATCAAATGAGCAACCATAAACCAAAAATGAGATAATTCTGAACTGAGGAGATGAGAAAGCATATTTACCTGAAGCATCTCCAACTTTAAAATCACTGTCATCAGAGCTATCATAATCTAAAGCTTCCAGCAGCGAAGCTGCCAAAGGCTTCACCTGTCTCCTCTTCGAACTGCGGTCCACTGCAGGAAAAAAAACAGTGTTGTTACTGGGTAGCATAAAGAGAATTCAGCATCGCTAAGGGCATTCAAATTACAAGGCAGAACGGGCGTGACAGGCAGGGGCAGTCCCGAGAGCAGCCGGCAGATGCAGCCGCATCGGGATCCGGGGCACACCCGCTCCCACAGGTGAGGCAGGGCAGGGTCCGACGCCCGCCCGGCGGAGCGCTGGTGCTCCCTGCAGGCGCCGGGAACCGCACGGCACTGCGCACCGCGGGCTGCCCGCAGCCCCGGGAGGGCTGGGTGGGCACTGGGGCCGCCAGACATCCCCGGAGCAGCCAGCATCCCCCGAGGACGCGCCCTGGCGTGATCCGCCAGCGACCAGACGCAGGGGGGACGCGCAGCCGGGACCGTGGGACGCCCAAGGGACAGCGATGCGCCCGCTCGCCGGGGGCGGGGGCGCTCCGCGGGCACAGCGGCACCCCCGCGGAGCAGGACCGGCAGAACCGCTGCGGATCACTTACTAAAGCCTGCGCGGGTGGGCGGCGGGCGGGCAGGGGCCCTCGGGTGCAGCGCCGCCGAGCCCCGGGCCCCTTCCCCAGACAATGGGCACGGCGGCGACCCGGATGCAGACCCGCGCCCGCCCCTCCGCCCGCCCCGCCGCGCAGGCGCCGGCCGCGCGCGTGCGCACGGCGAGGGGAAGCCGGGGAGCGGCGCTGCCCGCGGCCCTGCAGGGCCCGGCGGGGAGGCTCCTGCCGTGACCGGCGCTGGTCGCAAACTCTCAGCGCAGAACCGCTCATTCTCAGGGGACTGCTGGTAAAGAGCAGCTTAAAAAACCACCCTGGCACTTTTCCATTTCCCCGGGTGGAAGCGAGAAAGCGTTACAAAGCTGTTCTCATTTAACCCCTGCTCGAAGAGATGCGTTTCTCGTGGATTCTGTTGGATTGTCAAGCTCATTCCTGCAGTTCTGAGGAACCGTAACCCATAGCATTGGAGGAAAAAAAAAAAAAAAAAAGAAGAAATTTGGGAAGAGATGTTCAAGGCCAGGTGGGATGGGGCACTGAGCAACCTGGTCTTAATTGAAGGTGTCCCAGCCCACGGCCAGGGGTTGGAACTAGGTGACCTTCAACGTGCCCTTCAACCCCGCACCAGTCTGTGATAGTACAAATCCCAGGGGTTATTGTTTGACCACATCACACAAGTCTGGGAGCTCAAAAGCACAAAACCCAATGGTGACAGATGGACAGAGAAGGAGAGCAATGCTGGGCCATTGCCTTTGCAAGAGTCCCAGCTTTGCCTCGGTTGCCTGGGCTGTTTTACCAGAGTCTCTTCTCATCTCGTCCCCACACCACCAAAATCGGCCACCTGCACAAAATCTTTAAAAGGGACGGCTTTAAGAGCTTGAGAATAATGCTAAACATGAAAGCTTCCAACAGGATTGTAAGGGCTTTAAAACTGGAAAATATGTGTTTAATGATGGATAAGTGTAGGGCCAAACTTGTTCTATGGTTGTACAGAAAATCACGCTATGAAAAGCCAGTGTCCAAAAAGGAGACAGAGGAATCCTGCAACTTGATTTGAATAAAGGGAGAGTCCACTGGGGCACATGCCCGTAGAACTTGCTCTCTTGAGGGTCCTGAGTGCACAGCCTCCTTTTATCCCTCCTCCTGTTGCCCTCTTCCTTTCCCCATTGGCTGAGGTACTAGAAAGGTACAGCCTTCCCAAACCGCCTACCATATATTTCCCCCCCTTGAACTTGTCATTTTACCCCAAAGTTCAGAAACTCAGACTTGTGCAGATTCACTTGCCTGTTTCAGGAGTCAGGCTGTCTGGGCTCTGTAACAAACCTGCTGCCCAAAGTTACTAGAGCTATTAAGACCCATTTCAAAGACATTAAAACCCATATCTTCAACGACGGAATTGTTTGTAAAGACATTAGAACTCATCTTCAGTATCATGGTGAAGTGTGGAGGAGAAATAAAGTTTGGCAAGTCTACATACTGTGGCCAGAGCCTGTGCTACATTTAGCATAGTGCTGCATGTAGCACCCACACAGACCTTCCCAGAGCCAAAACTCCTCCTGGCATTGCAAAGATAGATAGGTAGTTATTGGCATGTATGTTTATAAATAGAGCACAGAGATGGCTGGTTGGTATATAATTACACAGCTGAAACACTTTCAACAATAATTTTCTGTGTTTCTGATTTTGAGTATTTTGGAAGGACAGAAAATTCCAAAGGTAAGTGTGAATTCTGTTTTAATTCTGTGCTTGAATTTCCTAGGGTTTTTGTAGCATGTTATCACATCCATAGTTGATGTGTTCATGCTGACTGCTCCTGTTTCCTCCATCAATTCTTTGGCTACACAGGTGGTGTGACTGCAAAGTGAATTCTTTTCCTGAATCTGTTTTTGCCAGCCCTACCCAAATATGCTATCAGCTCATGTACTCTAGTGTTTTCTTCCAAATTCTGATCAGCTTCCCTGTTCAATGAGGAATTGTGTATGTCAGCTTTTCACTTTTTCCTTTTGACTGGCAATCCCCATCCTACTTTCCATTCACACACTATTTCAGTCTTAAAAGACAAGTGGCAGGGCTCAGATCCCTTCGTTGAGACTGCAGATCCATGATAACGTGCAGGAACAGGTTCTGCCAAACCTTCTCCCTGCCAATGGGCAAGTCCCTGATCTTGTCCCATACACAGTGATTGTCAGGACAGCCCAAATCATATATAACAGGAAGGAACAGTAAAAAGAACTGCCCCCAAGTTTGGCCCAAATAGAAGGTCAGGCTGAGCGGCGCAGACAGCTTCGAAGAATGAGAGCTTTCAGCACAGACAAGGGGAGAGGAGCACCCTGTAGAACAATAGAGGAATTTATGAATCCTTTAAATAAGAATGCCAAGGCAGATGTATGGACTGTCTGACTTGCAGTTCAGCCCTCTGGGACAGGCTGCAATGCTAGGATTGTCTCTACCTACATAGTCCTGGAAGGAATAGGTGATCAAACAGAAGTTAATTAATGGCTGCCTGCCCCTGCTCCTCATTAGCACTTCACATTCCTCAACTGCTCCTTCCTCCTTTTCTCTTTTGTACTCTGTCCCATGACTCAAGCCCTCTTAGCCCTTCTGTCTTATTCTTTCTTGTCCCAAATCTTTTATTTTCCCTCTCCTTTTTTCCCCTCTCCAAAGGAATATTCACACTTTCATTTCTGAAAATAACATGCACACATTCTGTTATCTTCTGTACTCAGTTTGCATACTTTGCCCTCATTCCTCAACAGGAAAAAACCCCACATCAATAAAATGAAAAGAACTGTGAAGTGCCTGAAATTTATTCACTGTTTCTCTAACCTTCTAGGCACTGCAAAGATAGTGCTTACAAACAAATCCTCCAAATGTAGTAAATAGAAGTAAATAAAACATAACAACACAGAAATTAAGTAGAACTACCAGTTTATCTTTTGATCATCATTCTTTGGAAGTTTCTGGCTACTAAAACATCTGTTAAAAGGTATTTCCCCCTTAGTAGTTGCTAACCTCTTCCAGTAGAGTCAGATTATTTCAAGTAAGGGGAAAAGAAAGGAGAATTCATGCTCCAAATGAAAGAAACCTTCAGAATGTCTGATCCCCTTATTTCTGCAAGGCCTTTGCCAGTCTCAGCGGAAAACCAAGAATGTTGAAATGTTCAGTTGCCTTTTTGGTAGAAGAAAGGTGGTATTACTGGCACACTGTTGGGAGCTGGGCACTGTACTGTATTTGCTATAGCCATTAAATAGATTCTAAGTGTTGTCAGTTTAGCACCTTTAAGTACTACCCTCATGCACATACAAAAAATCATCCTGAAAGGTCATTTTTGGAGAAAAATTGTGAAGAGCTGAAATAGTACATCTAGTACGAAAATGTCATGGCAGCTCCATCACTAACATAATACCTAAAAAACTGCCTAGAAATATTTCAGTATTTCAGGTCATGTCAAGCACATCAGGTCTTTGAATTATCTCGGCATTCCATTCTCGGTTCTCGGTTCCATTCTCGGTTCTCCTCAGGCTAAGCCTTCAGTACACAGCCTAACTGCAAGATTAGAGGTGTGTGAATCTCCATTTCAGTGCTGCTCTTCAACTGCTGGAGAAGCAGAGAAAACAATATCTTCTGCCTGTACTTTTGCCCTAAGAAAAAAAAATCTTCATTGTGGCTCTGTAAAGACCATTTTAGAAGGACTTAAACAATAGCAAAGCAGCAGAGAATATAGTCACACTCAAATAAATTGCCTTAAAAATATCATTCTTAGTTTAATGAAACTGGTGAGTTTTCAAAGGAAGAAGTGCAATATTTCCTTAAGTAAGGAATAAACTCAAGAGTATGTTTCTAACTTATCTGCCAACTGTAAATGGAGAATAATAGTATGAAATCTCGTATCTACTTTTTTTCCTGTCAGTGAGCAGACAGTTAAAGCTATGACCTACCTCTCTGAATCCAAATGGCAGACTCTTTTTTTGTCTATCCAAACATCACCATCCTTAGTGTGGAGACTGACCTCTTCAAATAACTTTCCAAAGAGAAATCTTCCTGCTTTTACTCTTTAATTGTGCCATTACAGCAAACTCTTCTCAGTGATCTCTCTTGTCTAGTATTATATGGTAAAATATAAAGAGAAAAAGACTGAATCAGATGTCCTTGCTTTTTTAAATACAAAGGGGAGAAAATTCAGTATGAATGGTCTCTGAACAATAAGACTTTGAAATAAAGTGCAGACTGCTACAAGGGCTAGTGCAGTCAAATGCTGCCAGGGAAAGTTCCCATCGGACATTGAGAGATTTCTTGCATCCGTAAGGTCATGCTCAACCTCAGTCAATTAATTATGGGGGGTTTTTGATTACATGGTACACATATTGTAAAAGAGTCCAGGAAAAGTGAAAAACAACAGTAAAAAACAACAGTATGTGTCTTCAGTAGAAGAGCTTTTTGAACTATATACATATATTTGCATATCTATTCCCACCATTACCCAGGCTGTATATGCCTACCTACTTAGCCACTATGAGACCACCCCCTGTCACTCATAACCATGAAAAGGACATCATCCTCAACTCAAACCTCACTGCAGATTCTGCCACTGAAGTTATGTCCAAAATATTCAATGTAAAGCATAGCTCACATGCAGCTTTCCTATCTCCCCATCCAGCTAAAATTCTTGTCTAGGCTCATGTCCCTTCTCATTTCCATCAATCTTCTCTTTCTCTGGTTTTCAAAAATGCAGCTCTGATGTTGCCATATCTATTGTAATGATTCTCCTCAGCTTCTACCATGTTCCTTTTCCATTTTGATCTTTCCAGTGAATTTGCGTCTGCTGCATCAGTCATAAACTTCTTGAGTTTGATTTCAGTACATTTCATAGATTACTCTTTCTTTCATCTGCCATTTCTTTGTAGCAGATGAAATTCGCCATACAAATTTGTTTAACACAATGTATTGGCCTCTAGTTTGCTGTTGAATTTTCAGACAAATTTGAGGGCTTTTTTCCAGGCATCCTTCATACTTAAAATGTATTTCATGTAAATACCTGCAAACTGGGTTCATTTTTCCTCACAAATACCCTTCTACCACCATGCTCCCTAAAAATTTTGTACAATCAAATGAATATTTTGTCTTGTGTTGTCTCATAGTTTATTTGTATAGCTGTTATACAAGTATAGCAGTATAGCAAGTATATGCTGCTATAGCTGTCTCTGGTTTTGGTTCTTGTTCTATGTATGTATTACCAAACCATTTGGGGCAGACTTAGTATTTCCATTTTTGCATTGTTTTTCTATGATTTATATCAGACATGGCAGAATTTTGAGTCGTGATTAAAGCTCCCAGACATTAAAGCTACAAGAGGAATATTAATAATTTTATCATGTGACTTTCAGACAATGAACTCATCCAGTAACTCATCCATTTTGTTTTAAAAATACATATACTTTGGGACACTGTACAAAGAAATTATAATACTAAATAACAACATATTATGAAAATTTTAGCTTATAGAGGTGTTTTTCTTATTCAGATTAAGGTATATCTAGCCTAAGAGGACAGCCAAAGGAAAGGAGGAACAGAGCAAGTATATATGATATTATACAGTCATTTCCCAACTTCCAGTTATTTTCAGTGTTGTGGGTTTCTTGATCCTGTTGTCATTTGTCCATTTAGTGGCCTATAATGGGTCTTTCTCCTAAGAATTTGTCCATTCTCCCTTGTAACCCATGTAGAGTTCTTTAATACCTCAATATTATTACACAGAATTCCACACATCTACTACCTTATGTAGGAAAACATTATTTTGTTTGCTTTGAATCTGGCTTATGTTCTGCTATACCTCCCAAGTCATCTGTTTCCCAAGCTAAAGAATCCCAGCTGACACAGTCATCATCACAGAGATGACTATCAGGGCTCTGATACTGTGCCTGAGATAGACTTCAATTTCTCAAATGCCCCTTGTTTCACTTCAATGAACTTTTCCCATTTTTATAGACAGCCTTTCTGTAGTGAGAGGACAGCACTGAAGTACAGGCAAATAGTGCATTTATTCAGTTGAATAATACTGTTTTCTCTTTTGTTCTCTATTTTTTATTCTCTATTTCTTTCATGTGATTTTTAAGATTCTTTTTTTCTTGGGGCATGAAGTGAACATTGACTGTACAGAAATAACACTTCCATAAAACTATCATAATCCCAAGGTCTTGTTCCGAGTCAAAGCAGTCAACTCAGAGTCCATTGGTTTATGTACAAAGCTAGGATTTCTTGCCTTCAGAAGCATAGATTTCTTTACATTTATCTATACTGCATTTCACTTCCTTTGCCTTTATCTCTATTGAATTTCATCTGCTATTTTATTTACTGTCCAGTCAAGTAAGAATTTACACCATTAGTAGTTGAACCGTTTCATACCTGAACTCTTTTAGAATTTTTGGGAAAGTGCTGGTTTCTATGTATTTTATCAGACCATTTTATCTTTCTAATATTTTATCTGTAGCTGCTTCCACAATAACTTCAAATTCAGACAGATTGTGTCCACTGAGCCCTCTCCCCCCAGAGAACTGTACTTTAGCATGGGAGCATCTTCATTTATTTTTCATAGAAAATACTGATGGAGAAAATGCATCTCTCTGAATACATTCCATACAAATGATCTGCTGGGCCAATGGCTGCTGGCATGTTTTTTCTGTTTCAAATATATCTTATTACTAATTTTGATGCTTTTATTTTGTCAATTCTCAAATTCTTTTTCCATGCTGCCAAATTGATCATATTATGAAATTTAATAAATTAAATCATATTATACTTTTTATTTTCTTGTTTTAAATACAATTTGAAGGATTCCTTCCTGTTTGTGGTAGTCTCCCTAACTTTGCTGAAAAGTGATTTCAGATTCCTTTTGTATTTTCTCTTCCATTTCCATAGGTGATAAACACTAATGCTGCAATTCTGGTATAGTGTTGTCCAGTAGCTCACATGCCCATCAGAATTTAATTCCTTGGACTATTCTTGGAGAGGGGAATTGGAGGCACAAAAAGTAAAGATCGGGGTTGAGATAAGAACAATTCACTGGCAACAACAACGAAATAAGAAAATGAACAGTAACAGCAACAATATCAGTAACAGAAGTGTACAAGAGAGAGGTGAGTGATTCACATGCAAAACATTCACCACAGAACCCAACCTGACCATGCCATACTCCCCTAACACGGAAGTGAGGTGGTATAGAATAACCTTCAGGTCCTAGCCATACCTCCTCCTGGCTACTGCAAAAACTAGCCCTGGCCTGGCCAAAATGCTGTCATAAAAACCTGAGTCTTTAGCTTCTTGTTTGCTTAAATACTCTTCCCTTTTGTCAGTAGTACTGGTACACCACAGCCAGTTACACCTTCCCAGCATCTCTTAGGAGCCTTTGCAGACTCCCCAAGGGTGTCTTGGGTGCCAGCTGGTAGCACTGTGCAAACCTGAAAGTCTCATGGGACCCCAAGCCCAGCTATCCATAAGTGCCATGACATATTCTTCTGCCAATACAACCTTTCTCTTCCTCACTGATGGAGAAAGAAATTACATGCAGTACAAGTAAAGAATGTCAGTCCATTATTTTTTAATAATCAAGACTTACTCCCTCTTAACAAGATATGAAAAATGTGAACATAAGCCAGGAATTCCCACTGATTTCAGTGGGCTCTGGCTCAGGCTTTTATTTTAATGACGCTGACTGATACACTTTTTCCAGATGTAGTCTTTCATCCATCAAACCATTCTGTTGTTCTGAGGAAATCTGGGATGTAAAGAACATCTGCCACAATGAACATAAAAAGCACAGACCTGCTGTTACTAATGGGAAGTATTCTAAGGGCTTGGATTAAAAAAAAAAAAAAAGTTAATTAATTTTACAAGAATAATTACTTTGAATGTGAATGCCAATGGCCCTTCTCACATAAAGCTTTTCCAAAACAATTTTGTTTTGGTCTTGATGACAAAAAATGCTTCAGTTGTTCTGACAAAAATCTTTGTGAATTGCTATAAAATAAATTCTACTGAAGGGGTTTCTATAGCTTCCTTTTAAGTTCTATTTATTTATTATCTGTAAACAAAGAAGCTGAGCTGGCCTGGTTTGGATTTGTGTGATAAATTATAATGAAATAATAAAACCTCTGAGCAATCAAGAAAGGAAATAACTGCTTTTAATGTCCTCTGTTAAAATGTAATTGTGACATTTAGGAATCAATTTGCTGGTTTTTCTAATATTCATTGTATCACTGATTAGCACAATGTTTAGCAAAGACACAGAAGATGTCTTTTATTATAACAGATTTTATAGCATCTAATCTGTTTTTAATCTGGTTTTGCCAAATTGTGTCTTTTTTTCTTGAAAAATTGTATTTTAAGAATTTGAGCTGATTTAAGATCCAGTTTATTGCAAAAGAAAAGACATTCAGTTATGCCAGAGCTCCCCTTCATCTAGACATACAGTTTCCTTTGTCTTTTAAAAAGGAAAAGCAATCGCCAAGACATGTCTTTGTTAAGGTTCCCTGCTGGCAGCATATGGCAAAGTTACTGGCACCTTGCCTGGAAAATGTAGCAAGAACTGATAGATCTGATCTTATTCTGTAGCTGGGGAGAAAATAGATTACAGTGAAGGCCACTCTTTTACAGCCTGCGACCATCAGTTGCTTGGCAAGAAGCACAGGTTCCTGAAAACAGATCTGGGAAGGTGAAAGAGAAAGAGATTTTACCTTCCTAAGTGATGGCAGAGCCCCCAGAACAGTCCATGCTAGAACAGGACCTTCAGAATTCTCTATGTAATTCTGTTTTATGTACTACTGGGAAATAAAACTCTCAAGGTATAAATGTTTAAGAAACAATAGCATATAAATGCAGACAAATGTTTAAGAATTACTACTCGAATAATAATAATAATAGCAACAATTTTATTATAAATAATACAATAATTTAATATTTTTACAGGTTGGTCTCAAGTTTTTCTTGAGAACTGGGATGAAGTCGTGCACCTGCAGAACTTCTGAAAAAAAACCCAGATTTTCTTCCATACTGTCATACTGGTTGAACCAGACATTAAGAGTGATGACCCATTTGATGTAAAAAATAGACTTATTTTTCATTATTTGAAATTAGCTTGGCAGTACTCAGTTTTGAAGGGTTTAGTCGTATTGAATGGAGGGGGAATCTACTGTAATTTTGATGGTTTATAAAGCAGAGACTTGAACGTCTTCAGTCCCAAACTTGGACAAGACTTCTAGCAAATAGCAATGGTCATTTCTATGCTTGTACAGATTTAGTACCCATGACAATTATAGGGAATGGAATTGATTTCCAGATTGCTTTAATTATTTCTCAGAGTTGAGAAATGCTGCAAAAATTAAAATAGAAAGGTTCTTTTCAATTACACTGGCATGATTAATAATTTTTTTTTTTCTTTAATGAGGATGTCCAGCCACAAAGGTGTCATCTTAGTCCCACTGATGGCAGGCTGCCTTTTCATATGAAGTCTGCCATCTTCCATTCTCAGTACTTATACCAAATTGTGCAATTATCAAACCACATACTGAGCCAGTTTCTGATCTGACAGAAACCTACCCTACCAAGAAGCCCTGTGGTTCTAAGGCCAAGTGATCCAGTGCAAGCCAGGGGCAGGGACACAGGGTCAGGAACATGAGGGAGAGAGGGAAGCAGGCATGAGTGCCCAGCTCAACAGCAGCCCATATCAGATCAGGTGTGACACACAGCTGCTGGCGGCTCTATGGTCAGATCAGCTGGGCCTGGAGTGAGACAGCATGACCCCATCTCCCCTCTCCTATTCACTTCTCCTGCATGTTTTCTGCAATTACATCCTTTACCCTTGCAATTAGCACTGACCTGGAACTGGTCCATATAAAATCTTTTTTTTCATCTCTTTTGCACAGCCTTATGTGAACTGGTGCTGAATCACGAGTACCCAAGGTCGAAGGATGGATAAAACTGTATCTCCAAGTACCACTTTAAGCTTACTGTGAATTAAAATGACTGTGCTATTTTGGCCTAACCTATTCATTACATCCTTTACTGTTCCACGTAATAAAAGCATACCTGTGTTCTCACTGTTATTTATTTGTATTCTGTGACTCAAGGTGCCTCTAAAGAAATTTGTGGAATCCACAGTGCACAGTCTTTTCTGTTGCTCCTCAAAAGACTCTTCTCTCTGTTCCAGATTCTGCAGTAGTGAAACTGCAGAACAAATCAATCTAAAAAAAATACAACCTCGAAAATCATGCTACCTCCCCTTCCAAATCAAATAAGAGAGCAGAGAGGTAGAGACAGGGAGCAAAAATTCCCACTGTACTGATTTTTTTCTTTTAACATGCAATGTGGATTACTTCTTTTAAAACTCATTGCACTAGAATGTTCTGATTTTAAAATCGCAAGTTATTTCAATTTGGCCAACTTTTAATGAAAGCTTGTTTTGCACAAATACACTGACTTCAAGTTTGATTAGACAGATCATTCTTGTAAAGATGTATTTGTTTTAGTTAAAAAAAAAGCTAGTTCATCTCCAGACTGGCCTCTTGCAGGACTTTTAAATTCTTTTTTTTTTAATTCGTAATGCTTCTGCTGTGAAGAGGTTGTATAAATATACCCCCCTATATTTTTGACAAGGATGTTACTTATCAGAGCTCTAGCATTTTAAATTATGCTTGCAGAAGATACCAGTTTTAAAATTTATTCATTTCATCTGCATCTGTTTTGCATTCCACAAAGACAAGAGTACTGGGTGCTTGAACACTTTAGGAGTACTACATGGGTTTGTTAAGACAGCTCTTTCACACAAGTGCTACTGTTCTGCTTATGTCTCCATAAATAGGGATGGCAGCCTGAAGAGGTGTTTCTTAGGGGCAAGTCCCAAAGTGGAAAAACAGATGGGCAAAGACAGCATCAATGGAGTAATATCTCAAAGTATACAAGCTTGTAAGTTAGTTAGACAAATAGGTTAGTGAAAGACAGGAGTCAACTGTTTTGGACCAAGTATGTTCTGAAACCAGCAAGTAAACAAAATATTCTGTTGTCTTTAATCTGGTTTCTTGTGTAATGTAAGGAGAAAACAGCCTTCTACAGAAAAAAAAGAAAGTATGCTATGAAACTCATTTTTAATTAAATGTGCTAACTCTTATGTTATGCCAGTTCTCAAAGAAAAATTTTGATGTCTTAGTACATACAAGAAGAAATATCAAGACATGCTGTAGTTTTCCCCTTCACATAATTTTTATTTCAGTCAGGAGTCTGCTGTTCAAATAAAATAAATTCCTCCTCAGAAGTCTGACTACCGTTATGTATTTCATGCAATCACACAATGTGAATCTTACAGATATGCTGTATATATTATTCAAAGGAGAAGGATGAGCTCAGTCCCACATCAAAGCACGTTATTATCCTTTTCCCATAAATATAATAATACAATTCCCTACATTGAAATGAAGCTGTATTTAAAGAAAGAATAGCATGGGAATGCTACTTCTCGATAAGTGGTACATCACAAAATTTTTAACCGAGTAGAAATTTCAAAAAAGACTTAGTAAAACTCAAGAGTAACCGAAACAATTACTTTCATGCACTTTTCGATAAAGCTTTTGTGATTTATTAAAGACAGATATCTTTAATACTTTGTATTCTTAAGAACAGAACATTAAGTTTTGTACTAATCTAGACAAAAGCATAGACAAAAAATGTCGTTCTTTAAAATGTGTAGATGAAGCACTTTAATCTGCATCCAGGCTGAAACATGGTCTAGCTCTCTTCTCCCAAATAGAGAGAGTACAGCATATTTATTTATTATTTACCCAGAAAGGAAACAAGCTGTATTTCATGTTCCACTATGCTAGAAATTATCTGCATAAAGTACTAATGATTCAAACAAATGTAGTAATTTGAGATATTGCAAAAGGACAGTGGCTTAGAGGTTCTTTACAAGAACCTGTCACTGCCCTCCCATGTCAGTTTTGTTTATGTCTGAATTATACTTCATCTGGCAAAGCTCCGGAAATGTTTAAACCATTGCTAATATATCGATTTCATATCCCCAGTTATGTGCCACTGTCTGTTAAATCAGGCTGCTTACAAAACTCATCAGCCCTTGCAGTGTGCGATGTCATAGCCCTCGTAGGAGGAACCCCAAAATCAATGGTTTTGCACAGCATGAACCATGTGAAAATAGCAAGAAACAGATATTATTAGATGTTCTGCACAAGCACTCCAGGTCTCACCAGGTTCATATCAGGATACTGCAGATATCTTGGTTTTGCTCTGAAGCATGGGATTTATCCAGAAACACCTTCTCAAATGCAACCGAAGTCTATCCCTGTGCATCAGCTTTTATCTCCAGTCATTTTGGCAAAGGCCAAATATGACATCCTGAAAGAGTGATTTATTCTAGCTATATCTTAGATTGCCTCTGCAAACCACCCATATCTTTCTACAGACTTCAGAAGCAAGACTTGCATAAACTAAACTCCTAACTTTCGCATTTCTAAACTTCTGTGGAATGTATTGCCCCCAGTGCACCGTCATTCACTGAAACACATGCAAAACACACTCCACACCTATCCTTTTCAGGTGGCTCCATGTTACCCAACAGTGCCAGGATCTGCAACATTATCCAAAGACTCCTAAAACAATCAATAATAATTCTGTCATCTGGTATTAGCAGCTGGAATGATGTATCTCTTCTTTCTGTGATGCATAAAACATACTGGATTTCTCAACTACCTTAAAAACATTCTTTTGCAATTTCTATTCAGTAGTCCTTTCTTCTTCACAAATACTAACCTTCCTCTAAAAACTACAGCAGACTAGAAAGGCAAATAATATTTTCTCTGGAAAGTACATGAGTAACACTCTTACTTCCAAAATAGCTGTATCTGTCCTGTTCATAAATCGCAAGAATCCCTTGTTACCTTTTCCATAAAGAAAACAAAAGCATACGGCTCTTGTTAGGGGAAGACAAATGAGGTTTTTTCTCCAGCCTAGGTTTGTGGAAAATAGCTTGATCAGAATTATGTCTCATCCTGTCCTCTAAAGGCTCTATCACTGTCTTAAATGAGAACAAGTTTTGGCTTATTGAAACTGTTAGATTTGGAAGCCTTATTCTTTCTGCAAATTGTGGTTCTATTAAAATACTGGCATTCTTCATGGAATTAAAAAATACAGAAAAATAAATTAGAATACAAAATCTATTTATACTATTCTGAGTAATCCTTTGTTGGCACAGCTTTTGCAGATAATGCCACAGCAATAAGACTATACTTAATAAACATGCACAGTTTTCATGTTGCTTCGTTATTACTATATTGTTCTCTTTAATATTTGGAATGCATAGTGAACGTGAGATCTCGTGTATCATTCTTTACAGCTGCTGCACAGCCAATTATACTATGTGTGTGTGTGTGTGTGTGTGTGTGTGTGTGTTTCTACATTTCAGAAGCTGCCTACGAGCAGTTTGCTCTGTTCCCAGACTGTCTGCTTGAGTCACTCCTGTGGCAGCTGCGGCAGTTTCTCCTAAGCAGCAATATGTCCTGGAAAGGGCTGTCAATACCAAACTATTATTTTCTGATAAAGGAGAACAGCTTTAATCAGACAGCCAAGTTTTATAAATAATTAGCCAATAGCTGATGAAATATGATAGTTTTTGCTAGTGTGACTTCAACTGTCATGCCAGACCTGGAAATCCATGACTTGTCTCAGTTGGTATAATTCCCAGCATAAAAAAAAAAAAAAAAAAAAAAAAAAAAAAATCAGCTGAGATGTGAGTACATTTTGCTAAAACCATGTGCAAACAAAAGATTAACCAAAGGCTAGCTTAAATTTGAACATCAGAGCAGAAGACTGATAAGAACTATCTATTTCTTCCCCAGCATATGTAAAAGAAATGACACAGAATGCTCCTGGAAGTATTTTTCAAGCGTGTTTCTCCTTACTCCATAGCAGAAACTAAAAAGCATACTTTAACCTTCTATATTAAGATGAAAGATCAAAAGCCTTGAGACAATTACCGGCATAGAAACAGAAGCACCTTTAATTTGTCTCCAGTAAGTTGTTGCTGAATAGCTGAAGCAGCATCTAGTTAAAAACAGTTTCAGGTACCAGTCCTGCTTACATTTTTAGCGAATATTTTCAATTTCTATTGATCCATTAAACTTATCTTTTATTTATGGAGTTCAGATAGTTTTTTAAATCAAACACAAGAGCAGCTTACAGGGATGCTATGGATGCAATTCCATGAAAGAGTTTATCTGTTAAAGGGCACTGGATCAGCATTGTTCTTAGGGGGAATCATTCCAGTAACTTCTTGTGGTCTTCTGGTCAGATTCAAGCCATCCAGTTGGGTGAAAGCTGTATTTCTGCATCCTACGTTTTGGCAGATTATATAACTTAGAACAAACTATATTTTAAATATAAAGACCAGCAGTTTTCATTTGCTCTTTTGAACCTAGAAAGGAAGCATGCAGAAGCACGTACAGGGACCACAATTAATTTCATTTTAAGTACTTGATCCTCAGCTGTTATGCTTTTGCCCTGTCATTCTTCTTACTTTCTTTTCCTATTAGTCATGGAATGATACTGCATTTAACCCCACCCCCCCTACCCCCCCCATATACTTTATAATTATTAGTATTTGAACCTGAATATTTTCATCCATTTGGAATGTCTTAATATTTTGTTTCTGGTTCTCTCCCATAACTACTGAAGTCATTCAAATGAAAACATTTATTTTCTGTCAATAAGAGAAACTCTTGCTGGTGATCTGTTACCTGAGGTTCTGCCCACTGTCTCAGTCCATGCTGCTCCAAAATCTCTAGAGAAAATGTACTGAGCCAGATTTATATCTGTTTACTGGAAGATACAAACCCTCAATTTTCCATTATGAACAACTCACACAGCCACCTGGGTCACTGTGAAATATACACCTCAATAGGTTTCCTATGCATGGAACAGGTTCTTTTTATATTCCGTATGGACAAACAAAGAACTTCCCTCTAGATCTTTTATGCAGATTCAATAATAACAAATATGAAAGCTGAGGAACAGGGATTTTATAAAAATCATATTCAAGGACAAAATTTTAAATACTTGCGAATACATGAACATTTTGTCAGAAGATGCTTCAGTTCAGGAAAGAAAAATTAATGCTTCATTTTATTACTGCTAATTTCACTTTTGCTAAATAGCACATATTCATGCAGTCACTCTCGTCTGGAGTGTATTTATCTTCTTTTTAAAATAAAAGCCTTTATTTTACAGTAAGGATTTATCTGCTTTAAAGCAATTATAATTACTTTAATGCTACAGCAGTGTGTATAACCGTATGCTTAATAAAAGCATAATATTACAGAAAATCTGCACATTTGGGCTCATAACTTGAAGTTTACAAATAGCACTGTAAAAACCCAGGACACAATTTGTATTTGCAATATAAATGAATAATTATAAGTTACATACTTAAGTGCAAGTGAACTAAAAAACTTTTCTGTCCCAATAGAGTATTTTTCTTTGACTTTCTGAGCAGATTATAAATGCTATAAAACAATTCTTCCCTTAGGGATAGAACATACAGCCACTTTTGCCAAGGTTTTTTTTCATTTCCAAATCTCTAGGAGGCCTATTTAACAAAAATTTTGCTTTTATGACTGATAGCAAGTTATGCTTCTTAACATGTCCCTGAATTGTATAAAATTATTGTGTACTTTTAATGGATATATTGAGACAGGAACCTTTATCAATGTGTATTTTTGACAGACACAAATGAGAGAAGTAGAATATTTCCATACTATACATTTCAGTACCATTAATTTTTAATTTCTTCTTTGTTATAGCCCTTGTGCTGTTAGTTTTCAAATTTCCAGTCATTTACTTCCTTTCACCATACTTTCTTAAATGCTAGACATATTTTTGTTGCAGTTAAAAAAAAAAGTCTGGTTTCTAACATTAATTTTTTTTCTTTCTACTTTTTTTTTCCTCTATAAGCATAGCATTTGACTTAACTAACTCTAACTAATCATGAAATTCTTAAGGCTTTTTGTTTTGCAGAACAACCACGATGTTTACACTTAATCACAAGCTGCTATATTGAAATGTTACTGTCCCTATCCGTCCACCTCAGATCCCCATGTTTCCTTACTGCCGTTATACCAGGGATGCAGGAATAGAATCTGCAGCCACTCCATTTCACAGAGTTAGAGCCAAATACAAGTCAGATGTTAAGGAAGATGTAAGTGAACTACTCCAAATGGGCATGGCAGAGGTCTGCACACGTATATCCTGTTCTGCTGTTGCCCCCTGCTAAGTACAGAGAAAGGAATACAAGGACGTACAACAGAGGGAACAGACCTATAAATGGGAACAAGAAACAGTAAAATAAAATAAATGACAAAAAATCCCAATGTATTTGTTGCATGTAAGCCGGGCTTTACATTTTTACATATTTTTTTTAAAGTTTTTTCATATATTTTGCTCTTCTAGAGACAGCAAGGAAAGCTCCTTTGCTCTCCTCTTTTTCTCTGCTAAGAATTATTTTTAAAAGTCATTGCCTTTTCACCAACTCTGATGACACCTACAGAAAATCCTCGGTTTACACATTCTTCTGATTAACAGAGAAATGTCCTGATGCTATAGGACAATTCACAATTAATTTAGTTTCTTGATCAGTGACCAGTTGGAACATCCCCAAATCTAGTAATCTTTCCTTCCTATTTTCCTCCAAGTAAAATAAGTAACTTCAAATTAACTATAATTTTGTCTGTTTCTTTTTTTCTTTTTTAATGAACTGACTTTGTGAAACCTTAAGAGCGCAATTCTTCAAATAACCTGATTTTATTATGACTTCTGATTCTTGTTCTTTAGGAGATCAGACCTCATTATATCTGTAGCTAAAATCAGTTGCTTTAAATAAAAAAAAAATGAAGTACACCATAATTGATGTTGAACAAATTAGAAATCTGCAGATTTCTTTGAATCAATTCATATTGACAGGTAAGATTTGAGGAATAAAGACTTTAGAAACAGGAAGGCCTCCAAAAACTAAAACAAAACATCTGGAATAGAAGAAAAGTTTCTGAAATCAAAAGCTCAAATGAGCCTAAGGACAGGAACAAGGTACAATAACAATCAAAGAGGCACAGTGAGAGACAGAGGCCATAAGGTGAGGCTGTACAGGACGACAAAAGACAGGAGGAAAAAATAAATGACAAAGCACCAGAATAATCTGAGGACTTGACTTTTCAGCAGTGCTGAGCACTACTGCAAGTCCAGCTCCTAGTTCTTAATGGACTGGTTCATCACAAAAACTTGCCAAAATACCTGAAGGATTTATGCATTCACTTATTTAAAAAGCAGAAACCTACACAAAAATAACTTTCCTCAGATTAAAAGAAGTGACATGTCTAACTAAAGGTTTATAAATGTAATTGTCAGGTGTGAACACAAAGACACCAAACCTCAAGAGGGAATAAATGTGTTTACCTTCAGCTTGAGTAGCTAAGCAACAGATACAAGAGCAGCAAAATTATTTACCTTTATCCAGTGTTTACTGTCTTCCTGGGAATGGGTTGATAAGTTACAGAAAATGGTTAGTCTTCAAGTATGGCCAATATATTGACAGTATTACTATAAATTAACACATATAATTTATATAACTAGCATAGTACAAGCACTCAAACTTGGCAGCTAAGTAGGTATTTCTCAGAACCACGGATCCATCATCAAGATGCCATGAGGTGGCTTGAGTTTATACTCAGAATTTTGCCAAGTGACGCAAGTGAGGGGTTGCATTTTTTGCAATGCTGCATTGTGTGAAATTTAAAAATATTAACTTGCAGTTTTCAAAATTAGAATGAAAAAATCTGATTTCTGATTGTTTTCAAACTTTAATTTTTTTATGTCTGCAAAATTCATTTCCATACACAAAATTCCAAGCATTATAAATAATAAGACAGGTTTATGAACAATGAAGCAGCTGAGCCATACAGATCCAGGCAATAAAAGCTGATGTACACGATGAAAATTTATGAAAGCCCATGAAATGCGTGACAAATTTTGCAAATTGATCAGGTACTATGCCTCTTTAAATTCATAAAAGCGTACGATGACAGCAAAAACTATAAATCATTGTGAAAAAAATTATACTGAGAAACATACAAAAATCATGATATCTTTCCTAAAGATATGTGCCCAAGAAATAGCCTAGTGGAAATAATGTATCTCAGATGATCTTTCCTTAGTAGAAACAGGATACTTGAAGTCTCCAAATTTTTGCACTTAGCCGTGTGTTGGCTGTGCATAAGGAAGCAGACTGTTTCAGTCTGAGCAGAGTTTTGCTGAGCAGCCCCACATGGTTTGTGGCTATCTACCCTTCGGTTGCTCCCTGGTTTTCCTGAAGCTGCTTTGGCAACTGGCATCTCCTGCAATCCAAGTATATGGTGAAAAGTTCAACTACTGTACTAGAGGGTGAGCACTGTAACCTTCCAAATTACTCTTAGAGGTTTCTCTTTTATAGGAGAATAGCAGCAATGCTATTATTTTCCATACTTTTAACACAGGGAAATTGTTCTTTCCATTTTGAAAAAAAATGGAAAATTAGTGTCTTTATGACATAGTGAATACTGGAACAGTTAACAGACTCCTGGAGCACAATAACTATGCTTTTTTTCAGTTTATCAACTCTGAAACAAATGAGGGAGACAAGCAATAGGATTGCATTGCTCCAAAGAAAACATTGTTGTAACAATTTTTTTCTTGTGCCACCCAATAACTTGTCAAATGCATCTGTACAAGTTACCAAACTTAGCTATTACCCAGGTTAAACTGGCTCTGGCAATCTGAAAAAAAAAAAGGACTTTTGAATGATGTGCAAGGAATATGACTTTTTTTTTTTTTTTTAAGAATATATCATAACAGAGACAATTTGAGACAATGTTTGAAAATAAGCAGAAGCCAGTCTGTGGAACTAGTGAGTGAAATAGTAGCCATCCATGTATTCTCTGCCACTTTGTTATTTTTTACTTCAGAATTTTTCTTTGTTATATGGCCACAGAAACTAAGAGCATTCATGAAAAGTTGTTTTGCTTCTAACCTAGGAAAAGGACTACTTCTGTCTTAGGTTAGTAGCATGATGATTCCTTTTACCTAATAATGAATTTTTTAATGCCTGGGGGACAAATCTACTTTTTGGGCTACCTTTTGTGAAAGAAATCACACATCAAAGTGGCTGGTGATACTATCCAAAAATAGGGATTAAATTCCCAATTCTATACAAGATACACAGTAACGGAGAAAAAAATAGGGCAGCACTTGGACACAGTACTATACAATAAATAGCCATGCTGCTCATTTAAAATTATGTAACTAGAAAAGTAACTAAATTCAAGCCATATTTAAATAATTAAAGCAACCTTGGCCAAAATATTATAGAATCATAGAATGGATCAGGTTGGAAGGGACCTCAAAGGTCATCTAGATCCAACCCCCTGCCATGGGCAGGGATACCTTCCACTAGACCAGGTCGCTCAGAGCCCCATCCAACCTGGCCTTGAGCACTTGCAGGGATGAGGTATCTACAGTTTCTCTGCACCACCTGTTCCAGTGCCTCACCACCGTCTAAGTAAAGAATTTCTTCCTACCCTCTGTAAGTTTAAAGCCATTCCCCCATGTCCTGTCACTACGTGTCCTTGTAAAAAGTCCTCTTGCTTTCTTGTACGTTCCCTTCAGGTACTGGAAGGCTGCAAACGGGTCACCCCATAACCCTTCTCCTTTCCACACTGAACAACGCCCACTCTCTCAGCCTTTCCTCCATCCCTCTGATCACCTTTGTGGCCTCTTCTGGGCTTGCTCCAGCAGATCCATGTCTCTCCTGCAATGGGGACCCCAGAGTTGGATGCAGTGCTCCAGGTGGAGTAGACAGGGAGAATCACCTGTATGTAATATATCACTATAAACCCCTTCTGAAAATCAAAGGGCTGTCTCAGTGCCACGTATGCACCCAACTTCTACCAACCTGACCGTAGCAGAATAATTAAGTTGGCAGTTTTATGATGGATTTCATTCCCTGTATCCTTTTCAGGACAATGAAACTCTTAACTCTTTTGCCTCACCTTTAAACAACCCCTGTAGCAATGGGGAACAAAGACGACGGACCCTCTCGCATGTCCCAAGAAGATCCATTTATTGCCAACAATCGCCCCCTCTTCCCACCCTCGATCTCAACCGGAACCAAAGCGAAGCCTGACAGAACTTAATAGCAGAAGGGCACCCATTGGCTGGCACAGCTGCGGTGCTGCTGTCCACGCGTCCTATCACCCAATCAGCTTCCCGCTCACATGCCATCCACGCGTTCTGCCATCCAATCACAGTCTCACTTCCAACTGTCACTCAACCGACTCTCTCCTCGCCCCAAGTGCCTCTCAGCCCTCAACCGACTTCGTCCCGCCCGCAGCTGTGCATTTCCTGCTGGGCCTTCTGGTGGCGGTGAGCCTCGACCACTTCAACAGATATAACCCCATATTCCACAAATCCCTTCGACTTTTAACCCGGGTTGGTGAGTGCTCAGGCCTCTCCTGTGAGGGGAGCCCAGCTGAGAGGCAGACACGGGTGTGCACGTACCCAGTACCCACCACCACCACACACCTTCCCAGCAGTCCCGATGCCACAGGGAGCAGTAGGCGCCTCTCAGGAAGGCCGTGGCAGGCTCTGCCCTACGTCTCTGTGGCAGCAGCTCTCAGGCGGTGTGAGGGCCGTGCCAAGAAAGTCCTGGTGGACAACAAGCTGTCAATGAGCCAGCAGCATGCCCATGTGCCCAAGGATGCCAGTGGTATCCTGGGGTGCATTAAGAAGAGCATTGCCAGCAGGTTGAGGAAGATGATCCTGCCCCTCTATTCAGCCCTGGTGAGGCTGCACCTGGAGTGCTGTGTCCAGTTCTACACTCCACAGAACAAGACAGGTAGTTCCTGGAACAGGCCCTGTGGAGGGTTACGAGGACAATTAGGGCAGCATCTCTCTTAAGAGGGAAGGTTGGGGGAGCTGGGCCTGTTCAGCCTCGACAGAAAACGACTGAAAGCAGACTTTATTGATACCTATAAATATCTAAAGTGGGCGGATGTCAAGAGGATGCAGTTAGGCTCTCCTTGGTAGTGCCGTGCAGTCGAATATGAAGCAACGGGCAGAAACTGATGCACAAGGAAGTTCCACCTGAATGCGAGGAAAAACTTCTTTACTGTGCAGTTGACCGCGCACTGGAACAGACTGTCCAGAGAGGTTGTGGAGTCCCTCTCACTGGAGATACTCCAGAACCGTCGAGATGCAATCTTGTGCCATGTGCTTTAAGATGACCCTGTTTGGGCACGGAGGTTGGACCAGATGACCCAGTGAGGTCCCGTCCAACCTGACCCGTTCTGTGCGAGGGACGGCAGGCGGGCGGCCCCCACGGCCGGGCGGCCGAGGCTGCCGGGCCCTGCTCGCCGCGGGCAGCCGGGGCGCAGGCGCTGCCCGCGCGGCAGCGGGCGGGGCGGGGCTGCCCGGCTGCCCCGGGGTGCCCGGGCCGGTGCCTGCTGCCGCTCCCGGTGCCCGCGCTGCCGGCGGGACGGGGCCGCGCTGGTGCGGGGACCACGCAGGCCGGGGAGCGCGGCGGGACGGGAGCGGGGCGGGGCGGCGGCGCGGCGGCCGGCGCAGATCGGCGGAGGGCGAGCAGGCGAACGCCGGAGCTGCTACATCCGGGCTGCGGCGGCGGCACCTGCCGCGGCGGGGGCCTCGGTGACATTGGGGCTCGGTGGTTGAAGGGGGAGGCAGCGCTGCGGAGCCCGCAGAGAGTGAGACTTTCGCCCGCACCCGCCGCCACCAACCCGCCACCACCGCACCGCCACCACCGCCATGGTGCTACGCGTTATCTTCACCCACGCGAAGAAGCACCCGGCTGTGAGTACCTGGGCGCGAGTACCCGGCCCCGGCCCCGCGCCCGCCCTCCCCTGCCGCCGCTCGGTGCCCCCAGCCGCGCCGGTCGCCTCGTCCTCGCCCATCCGTCCCTTGGCATTCCTGTGCATGCCGGGCCCCTGGACCGGCCAGAGCTGGTTCAGCAGCCACGGTCCGGTCCCCTTTTTCCTCTGGTCTCTGCGGCCTTGCTTGTGCTGCAAGGCTCGAGGTGGCCCTTCTGTTCTTCTTGCGCATCAATTTGCCCCCACAGTCCCACTCTGATGTTTTCGGTTTGTAATCTGAGTACGGACGGTAGGAGCTGTTTTGGCAGTGGAGGGAAGGATGTGTGTCTCAGAAACGCGTGGTGACGGGATTTTTGGTTTGGGTTTGCTTTCTCTTGAAGCAGTAGTGGTTTTTTACATCTGCCTCTTCATAGCTGCTGGTTCCTCAATGACCCCAGGGATGTCCTGCAAACAGGAAGGTCATGCCAGGGGTTTAGAGGGCCACGCTTTTGTGGCTCAAAGTCTGTAAGATTGTTTTTTGGTTTGCCATAGCTGCAGTCAGAAGTGCTATGTATGAATACTATTTTGCTGTATCATAGTATGATACTAAATTTTTTTGTTGTTACTCCAGTTGATCCCTCTGTTTGTGATCATTGGATCTGGAGGTGTTGGTGCAGGCCTGTATCTCATGCGTTTGGCGATGTTCAACCCTGATGTCTGGTATGTATACAGTAATCCCCAATGCCAGTCCTCTTGCTGCATGTGTTACACTCCACTGCCTTGGCTTTTATGTTCCTGGAGGCCTTAATGTCTTGATCCAGTATCACCTGACATGAAGTGTGTGGAATCTTCCTTGATTTGGTGATTTGTTGATTTGTTTACCATGATATTTCGAGACTGCTGGCAAAGGACGATGCCTTTTGCTGTGAAAACTTCTTGGATGGGTCACTCCATGACCTAATAACCACAATACGTATATGAATATATTTTTTTAAAATTTTGAAGATAATGTTAATATTCTCTCACGTCTTGCATTTCTCTCAATAGCTGGGACAAGAAAAATAACCCAGAACCTTGGAACAAATTGTCTCCCAGTGACCAGTACAAGGTAAAATGAGAAATACAGATTTTTTAGGAAGCATAATATTAGGTGTAGCCTACTGCTTTAGGATGTTTGATTATATAGGGAAAGTAGTTGAATGAGTGATGTATTTGTTCTGTGCAGCATTTGTTTCTATCTAGAACCCTGAGCAGAGATGGCTGAGTTCGAGATTTAAAACTTTCCTAATGATGCTTGATAATGGGATGAAAGGAGTCTATATGAAAACAGTCATATCTACTGCACTGTAAGGAAAAGAGGAACTATGTATGAGAGGAAGAATTTACTGGCTCATAATACTCAGAAATAAACTAAAGGGAGAAAGACAAAACCCCAAAAGTTGTGAACTACAGTTTTCTAAGCTCTATAAGCTGGTGGCCTATACTCATGAGAAGCACTGCAGGAAAATGTCAGTGTTTAACATAACCATGAATTCAGTTCTGCAGTTGATTTTTTGAGCACAAAACAGTATTGTGAGTAACTGGATGCAATAGAAATGTTCTTTAGCTGATACTCAGCTAATTTCATTGAACTAATGAGGAAGCATGCAAAGATGTCTAAAACATTGGATAGTTTACAGAAATCCTAGCATCGTAGAATCATTTATGTTGGCAAAGACCTCCAAGATTATTGATTTCAACCTTTGACTGAACACCATGTTGTCACCTAGACCGCAGCACTAAGTGCCATGTCCAGTCATTTCTTCTACGCTTCAGTGATGGTGGCTCCATCCTCACCCAGGGCAATCTATTTCAATGTTTGACAGTCCTTCCAGTGATTAAATTCTTCCTGATGTCCAACCTGATCCTCCCCTGATGCAGCTTGAGGCTGTGTCCTCTCATCGTGTTGCTGGTTGCCTGGGAGAAGAGGCCAACCCCTACCTGGCTACACCCTCCTTTCAGGGAGTTGTAGAGAGTGATAGTCTCCCCTGAGCTTCCTGTTCTCGAGGCTGAACAACAACAGCTCCCTCAGACATGCCTCATATGACTTACTCTCAATACCCTTCACCAGCTTCATTGCCCTTCTCTGAACACGAATCATGTTTTAATCATGTTTTACAGAAGTGCTGTTTTAGTGAATTGCTGTTAAGAATATTTTAAGATTATTCTCAAGCTACAAAAAAGGCAAACTTACTATGTTTGCCTACCTGAAGGGAACGTACAAGAAAGCAAGCTAGCGTCTTGTTCAGTACCATATGCTACTATTCCAGTCCTTAAAATAAGTAGAAAAACCCCACAGTTCCAAAGTAAAACAGGTTGCAGTTCCCTTAAGAGTCCATGAAGAACATTTCATTCTTTGTTTTCATTGCCGATTCTGGAATGTTGCTGGTTTGTAAATATCTAAACTTGGCAAATCCAGCATAGTGCACAGCACAAATTCTTTTAAAGAGTGCATGACTTCTGTAGCACTCCCCTTCTGCCTTAACATGCAGGCACAGCCTCGGGGTTTGCCATATTTGGGTGTGTGTATCATTGGGGACATTCTTTTCCAAATCTACACTGTGGGAAATGAAAAGGATGTATACTCTAATTTGAGGATGACTCTTTAGTAAAAAGTTCTTGTTAGTCTTAGCTTTTGATGAGGTTTTTTCTATTGTAAACTTCTTTTTGTCATATTAACTACGTCTTTTTCCAAAGAAAGAGTTGAAGACCTGATCATTACTGTAGGAGTTGCACAGAAAGCTGTAATTTGAATGTGCTGTAGGCTGTTTTGTTTCCTTTGAGAAAGTTAAAAAAAATTAAAAATTGGGTATAACTAAAAATAATCAAGCTAATAGTTACGTGTTTTTCTTTCTTTTGTTTTTTTAAGAAAAACATCTATGTGCTTGATGTCAAGTCAGGCTGGGATGCCAAAATATGCTGTTAGTCTGTAAACTCATTGTCCTCAGTCATTTTTCGGGTTGTTCTGGATTGCTTGTAACAGGATCCAATGATAATAATATAAACTGAGTGTGTTGGAGGATCTGTTCTTGCTTTCATTCCTCCTTGTCATCCTTCGCAGTTCTAGATGCAACTACTTAAACCAAACTTGGCTTTTGCAGCACTGCAGTAAAAATGTTCCTTTGTGCCACTGTCTGTTCACAGACACTGTGCTTTGTGCCACTCGGCAAGCTGGCTTTTGCCTTCAGTATACAGGAGCCATAGATTTTGAGAAAAATGGATAAACTCAGCAGTACTGTAAAAAGTTCATCTGAATGGACTTATAATTCTGAGGGTTAAGAAGAGGAACTGTGGGTTTTCTGTAGTGGAAGACATGAGCACTGCTTCATTTTAAGTGCAGAGCTTCTAATACTGGGTGTAGAATTAATATTAAAAAGTTACTGCTTATCAAAAGTTTTAATTTATTATTGTCCAGTTCACAGACTCAAAATATTATTTCAGTTTCCTGAGTTGAATGATGCATATTTTTAGTAAATACCAGGGAAAATGTGTAGTCAAGCTTCTTAATATTTTTTCCTTTCTCTTTCCTAGTTCTACTCGGTTAATGTGGACTACAGTAGACTGAAAAAGGACCGTCCTGACTTCTGAAAACACACTCATGTCCATAAGCTGCACAGAAAGATCTTCCAGAAGCCGTCCGCACAAGTGTCATGCTTAATCATCCAGGAAATACTCAAATTTGCCTCACACAGCACTAGGTCATGTGTTCGAAACTGTTTTGATGAGGCTTAATAAATGTTTAAAACTTGAAGTGTCTGCTCCTTCATTTTGCAAAATGACAATATCCTCCTTTTAACAGTTTCTGCTGTATGGTTTGTCACTTAGCAAAAGCCAGTTTATGTTTCCTGGACAAGAAAACAAAGTTGTGATGGGCTTTATGCTCAGTGTGTTGATCTCAGAATAATAACTACATGCTCATGCAATGTAAAACTGCGACATGCAGTTACACCAAACTTCAAGAACTTGAAGGCATGTATTTATATGTGTGCATGTATATTTTTTTTAATTGCACCTGAATTTATCTACTTGCCACTTTAAGTGGTTGCAGAAAAGTCAATGCCAACAAGTCATTATCCATCAGGGAGGCAGCAGATGTTGCCATATGTTGCTGGAGAGAAGGAAAAAAAAAGCCAGACTGACCTCTCCAAAAGGTTTTGTTTCTGTTCTTTTGTTTTTTCTTTTCAAATCAAGCAGGTTTTTTTAATAAACAGAAAGACAAGTTTCAATATTTAAAAAATAAAATTCTATGAACATTCTCAACATTTCCTGTGGATCACAGTTTTAAGGAAGGGAAGCACATAGAAGAAGGTACAGGTTTTGGGACATAATTAGCTATTCATGTAAGAACAAAAATACCTTTTAGAAAGGACAAAATCTTACACTTTAGTACTTGGCTGAGTCTTACTATGGGAAGACTAAAAGAAAATATTTTTGCAAGTCTGTAACTTATGGTAGGTTCTTTGTGCTTTACTGTGAACATCTGGCATTTCCTTGGATAAGGGACATTAATTCTGGACCATGACAGAGTACAGCTGTTCTTACTTGATACTCTGCTTAAAGTAGACTCCAAGAATGTAGATGACTAGAGCAACTATTACAAGTAATAAATCAAGCAGCAAGAACTTTTATTGGAGAAGAAAGACTATTCTGTGGTAATTGCAAAGTAACAGATATTTGCAAAGACTTCGTATTTTATATGGAAAAATCTTGTAGGTGCATGGATGATGTTTATTTGGTAGCAGTTCAGATTAACCCTTCATTATGTACTGAACAGGTGGATTCACTCAGTTTTTATTTGCTTGTTTGAGAGGTTCTCAAGAAGTCTGAATAAGAGAATGTGTGTTACAAAAGACATGGTTACAGTGGTGGGCAAAGCCTGTAGGTGTCCTTGGGGAATGGTTGCTCTCTGGATCCAAACAGAATGTTCTGTTGCAACACTTTAATTCAGTTTTAAAAGTATGTTGTGTAAAAATGGGAAGAGTGTGTTATAACTTGAAAGCTGGCACTTTGTTTGGATTTTACCTCTTCAAATGCAGATTCTCTGGACGTTAAGAAGGACCAATAACCAGGAAGTAAACCCAGTTCTTAGGTGACACAAGGTTATTATTCCTTTTGTCCACAGCTGACTAAAGCATGGGATCATGTCTTTCTTAATAAAGGCACTTAAATGCATATTTCAATTATATTTAACAAGCACTTAAGCTATTTAAATCTTTAAATACAGGTTGACTAGAAAACAAAAGACAATTAATTCAATGTTACTTTGTGGTGGCTGGTCAGCCTGTGGTACAAGGGAGGAAGAGTTCTGTGCTAAGACAGTTCCAAGCACCAGAAACTTCTGTCAGGTTAGGGTGAGAAGGGAAGCCTCTCCCAGAATGCTTTGTTCTGTTATGGTAACGTACCCCAGTTCTGCATTCCTGGTTGGCTGTTGGCCACCTAGCCCCCTTGCTACCTTTTATGTTTCATGTCCCAGAAAGTTCTCCACTCCAGGTTCCCCCCATTGGCCTTTGCCCCTCGCCACTCCCCCAGAGCCTCTCCATTGGCTCCCATTCCCTAGTCCTGTCTTTGTACTGCCCCGTGCCCTCAGATCCTTGGTCCCTGGTGCTCTCGCCGCTCCCTTACTTAAATCTGGACTCTTCATTGCTCTCTCTCTTTGCCCCTGGAATCCTTCATCATGTGGAAACAATACACTGCTCCTGTGGAACACTATGCAGAGATCCTTCCTGCCTCTTTGCTGTCAATCCACATTACTAAGCTACCCATGAGTTTGTGCATGCACGCGTGTGTGAGTGTGTGGCTGATCCTGCCGAGCAGCTTTGCTAAGGAGATGCTCTTGGAAGACCGCTGCACCCCAAGCTACGGCACAGAAGCCGCAGAGAGCATGGGCTAGTGATACTACTTGGTTTTGCTCATTACAGCATACTTGCTCCTGAAAATACACCAAACTTAAAGTCTTCTAAGTTTATTTATTCTAGAAGTCATTATCCTGAGGGGACACTTCTTTCTTTTTCTTTTAGGGGTATACTTTTGTCCTGTGTTAAATGTAGGGGATAATAGTCACCATTACTTGCCAAACTTAAAACTCTTGACAAGAATCTTAAAAACTGCTCCTTCAAAACCATCATCTACCTCTTTCTTCATGAAGCCAAAGATGGTATTATTCCCTGAGGACAGCATGAAGAAATGACTGCAGTTTGGATTCTTAGGATTCCATCTTCTTACATTTATCTTTGGCTATTAACTTTTATGAGACAAGGAAATCCCATCATTAGTAGGAAAAGCAAAATCCTTTATTAATGCCGTGGCTTGTCATTTTGTTTGATCAGATGTGTTATCTGAGAAGAGACTGATGTTGTGCTGTCTTAGGTTTCAACTGAGATGGATATAGCCGCTCGATTCCTGTTCGTGGCAGATGTTTTTGGAATGGTTAGTGTGGACCTGGTCTTCATGTCCTTTTCACGAGCCACATACAGAAGATTCATCTCTTATTTTTGCAGTGCAACATTGTGCCTGCCACTGTCAGATTTTCCTTAACAGTTATTCTCTGCCTCCTTATCAGTGGTCCTGATATGCAGTGTTGTAAACGAGGCTGAGACTTTTTTAAAAAGAAAAGCCAACTTGTTTATTTATTAATGACTGAGAGCGGGAACCCAGGATAAGCCCAGGCTCTGCACGACAAGCTAGAGTAAACCAACACACAAAAAAGGACAGTGTGACCCACTGGGTGCGCCCTTGGACCCCAAGTTCTGCAGGAGGACCCCAGATAAAGTCCCAGGTCCGTTCTTATGCCCTTTGTCCATTCACAATTGGTGGATTTTGGATCCTTCTTCTCATTGGCTTGCTTCCAGGGGTTCTATTGGTCTTTATCAAGATGCATTTTTGTCCAATCATTTCCTGAGGGCATCGAATGATTGGATAATCCTTTTCCCAGTAGAGGCCCAAGATGTTGACATCGCCTGCATGAGGTAATTTTCTAGTCCATCACATCATCACATCCCCAATTGCGTCTCCACCTTGTGCTAACACTCTGATATTACACCTGGACAGTCTCAAAATATCCTCAGTTAACATGCCCATTTATTCAACTATGAACTCCCCTCTTTTATATCTCGTCCAAATAGTAACAATCCACACCCCGAAACCGATTCATTTATTACATGCAGCATGGTGATTAAATTTGAAATTAACTCTGCCCATCTAGGATAAAAAGATTTACAGGTTTCTGTCGTTCTGTTACATGAACACATACTCCATGCAGCATGTTGAAAAATTTGTTGTTTGCCTGCAGTAAGAAAAGCTCCTTGTGGGTATAAAATAACTATCTGCCTCTAAGAAATTAGAAGGGTGTGCCTGATATTAAAAGAATAATTAAAATTTTTTGTGGGATTTGTAGCCAAATGTCATCTGAGGAAGGAATTTCAGATCTGTTTTCAAGCGCTGCTTTACCTTTAAAGTTAGTTTGGAGTGTGACTATTGAATGACCTCTAAAATAAGGAAATGTATGTTTGATGCTGATTTGCTTGTAATACTTTGTCAGGAAGAAGGATTGAGAAGTTATTACAAGAATTTTAAAAATATGTTTTGAATGAGTTAATTGAAAATAATTAGAAATGTGCAAGTGCAGGCAAAGTTATTGTTTCTGCTGACTGGCCAGCCTTACTATGAAAGCGATTGGATGAGCTACAGAACCATTTCTTCAGGACAAAGTGAAGCACAACAGGTCTGTGACAACTACAGAAAACCGGTGTTCACTAGCATCATTGCCACAGTAGGGTTTTATTAATATTGCTTAATAGAAAACTTACTCTTCAGTTCTCTCTTTTGAAATCCAGAAGTTGGTTGACTCCATGCTGTTGTGATCCATTCACTTTTCCTTAGATGTGGTCTTGACATCAGTATTTAGTCACGAGAAGTTTCTCTGAAGCGCAAATCATTTCATATCCTCCTCTGATCTTTAAGCTTCTTAAGAGTGCCTCTGGACACTGCTATGATGGCATATTTCCCAAATGTGTGCTAATTTTGGTGCTGTGCTGTTTGGAAGAAATTTGGGGGTTTTTTCAAATAATTTCAAAATGCTGCTGTCTGTGGTTGGTAAGGCTTAACACTTTCTTAGTAAGGATGACATGAACCAGTACACTGCAAAAAAATTACACACCATTTCCATTCTTGAGAAGCAAATGCATTTTTAGCATCCAGAGTAACATTTATCTGAACCAGGACAATCATTTGCATTTTTTCTTTTTTTCCTTTTTGAAAGTTTCATTTAAATGAAACAACAAAGTAATTTTTAGACTTTCTAAGCTAACATTATTTTCACAGGTACAAAGTGAAGAACCTAAGAGATCACCACACTTGTTCAATTTTTTTTTCTATTTTTAGTCAGAATCAGTGATGCTTTAGGTAATGTGAAATGTGAATATGTGTATGCAAGTAAAGGCAAGACAAATGTACTCAGACTTTTGATAATTTGCTATCAGCATTTACCTGACATTCATTTGCTACTAGAACAGACACAAGACTGGCAAGTGGAACTCTTGCAAGAGCAGCAAGTTCTGAAGATGATCAGAAAATTGTTTATTAACACATGGCAATGCCTACATTACAAAGAAGAAAAGAAATTCTGCTGGCAATATTCATGGGTATTGTCAATGCTTTATAACAGTCACCTAAAATAATATTTCTAGGGTCATTAATTTGAATTACTTTGGACAAAATAATGCACTACACCATTTACAGTTCATCACTATAATGTAAAGACAACTTTACAAGAGAACTGCACAAGCCATAATCCAATAGACAAATTTATAGACTTGTTTTTTTCACGTTGGAAGCAAGCTAACTATGAACATGAAATGTTTTCTAATTTTAGTTTCTCTACTGCAGGCAAATGAAACAAACTGCTGAGAAGGTAATGAAAACAGATTACTTAATGGTGAAAAATCTGAGTGCCATTCTTTTTCTACCAGTGGTGCCACTGCTGGAATTTAATGGAGTGGCACCAGTGTGTCTGAATGAAGATTTTGATCCTAGCTGTTTAAAAATAGAGTTGAATCTAATAAGATTCCCTCAGTACTGATAGCTTTTTATTTCCCTACACTGAGCGCAGGAAGATAGCAGAACTCATTATTAACACGAAGAAAGAGGAATTTCATCCCAGTTTCAAACTTCCTGCTCTAGTTCCACTTACACTTCATGATAATCTCTAGGATTTTGTTAGAGTGTTAAGAGGATAATTTGCTTCAGATGTTCTTATCTTCATGTTGTGTCAAACAAATTTAACTTCCTAGCTTTTTTGGAAGCTTAGGGGAGGAAAATTCAGGCCAGCAATAATGTGCTTAAAATGACCAGGGATCATTGAAGCTTTTTTTTTTTTTTTTTGCATGTGATAATCATCTCTCCTACCCCTTTATGAAAGTCCAGGTAAGTTCAGGAAGTATACTGGGAGAAAAAAAAAGAGCAACAGACATGTGATGGAATAGGCAGATGGAGCTGCATCAGGTTTTACACCAATTACAGTAAGTTCTTGGATCTAGTGCAGGAGCTTTCTTAGTTTATGTCCTTCAATTTCTGCATATATTTGGCAATGCAGAAGTTGTTTGTTACACCTGCCATGACTGCCTGGCCTATTAGGATGCAGTGAGAATTAGTCTGAGAGTAAAGACAAAAGCATGATACTCCAATGGCTTTAAATTACTCTGCAAAATAAAAAAGCAGTAGCAGAATAACTGCAGAAGAAGATCTGGTGCATTGCCTTCTGAATTTAGAGTACTAATGACAAGTTTGTATTAGTGCCATAGTGTGAAATAAAAATAAAAACAATTTTATGGCTAATTTTGAAAATAATATTCTTTCTTTCTGCATTGCCTCATAACAGCACAGTTTCTAAAACATTCCGACATTGTAAAATAAACATGTGAACTGTGTTTGAACTGCATGTATTTTAATTTATGCTTTCTTTTAATGACTTCATTGTCAGTAACCATTTATATTAGTTTAAGCTCATAGTATTTTATGTCTCAGCCTATGTTACTGTCTCTGAACAAAACTTGTCTTATGCTTTCAAACTGGAAAAGGGTTTTAGAAGATCTTTCATCTTAAATCTAATTTTATTTTTATCTATGAAAATTAAACACTTGTGTCACCAGAAAGAGTTTTTCAGCAGATTGTTACTCAAAGCATTGGAGCAGGTACCCTGTCACTTTTTCTGTAATGAAGTGTAGCATAGTAGGCAGTTGGATATGACTCTCCCCAAAATAAGGGGAGACAAAATTTCTGGGAGCTGTTTTATGCTGGTGGCATAACACCTAAATATGAAAGAACTTTTTTTCATGGTTGGATAGATGGATGGATTATGAAGAACCACCACCTGACCTGCTTTTTATCCAGGTCCCTGGTGAATGTTTGCTTTTGTCAATCCCTGGCAAAGGGGAATAAAGTCAGGAGTTGACTAATGGCCCAGACTACAACAGCTGAGTACTTAAAAGTGATCGAGACTGCCATGCAGTGTTTACAGAGTGAGGATAAAAAAGATGACTCAAACCTTTCCTGTTTCCCATATCAAAGCAAATCTTTCTCATCTGGCCTGGTAGCTGGAGCAAAGATTAGTTGAGTTTTTACAAATTCTACAGTTTATTAAGCTGCGCTTGGGCTGATAATGCATAGAAAACCATGGGCAAAGGTAAAATGAGATCCTCAAATTTAGAGTATTTTGCCAAATAACTATTTCCACCACAGAGCACAGTATGCAGTGGTCAGGCAGTAGACATGATTATATTGTATATAGCAGTAGACCTCCTAATCCTGAAGTGTAGGTGCTTGCCCCAGCAGTCGAATGAGCCATGTAGCTGCATTTACTGGCTCATGGAGCTTGAACAGTCTGCTTCAGGAAGAGTGGAGCTCTTCTGAATGGAGCTTAATATTCCATTATCTACCTGTGTGCACATTAAATGCAAAATAAACAGTCCAGTAGTGTATCTGAAATTCTATTTGGATGTGTTTTACTGTTTTTCACTCATTACAGAGAGCTTTTATGTGAAAGAAGAATGAGCTTTTGGAGACCCCAGAAAAAGAGATTTGTTACATCCAAAGCAAGGAGAATGGAGAGACAGAAACAAGCAGCCTACTCACTCAGGCATAGGAAAGCAGAGGATGTAAAATGTGCAGTGGAAGTATAATGAATTCCTCCCTTACAAATTATTGTCACAGGGAAATGTTTTTGTACATGAATTCTGACACAGAAAATTGGATGGATTTTTTTGTTTGTTTGTATGTTGCATTTATTGAAAATGAGAAAAGCTCAGTGACAGCAGTATATAAATGTGTATAGGTATGTTGCTTAAGGTCTCCATTTTTCTTGTCTTCAGACTTTATTCTCTCATCCTCTCCTCAGCTAGATAGCCAGGGTTTCTGCTTACTAGCCTGAGAAATCCACTTCACTCATATATCTTCCTCTTGTCAGGAGCTTTCCTTCTGTGAGGCTATGCTATTTCCTGACATGCTGGAATCACTGGTACTTTCGTGTTAAAAAGAAATAACATGTTTCCCCATCAACATCTCATTACAGCTGTGTCACCAGGTTTCCAAGTAAGCAGAAAAGTTAACTGATCCAAGTAAAACTTTTTAGAATTTGCAATAGAAACCTCACTTGGCATCAAAATGTTTACCAACAAATAGATGATCTGATGGAAGCCCAATCTCTCTGAAAAAGAAAGGATCTCATATCCTGGGCAGAACAATATCACTGTACATTAAATAGATAAAATATTGTTACCTCTTTCAAGACTGTATGAGTGTGTTATTTGGTAGCATAAAATGAAATATATTTAGTGCCACATACAGAAAGAATGTAGTGAATATTCAACTTAAAAGTGCAACTGTAAAGGACACAAAGGTATTTGTATTTTGTATTGTTTTGTTTTCTACTGAAATATTGTTAATATTTCAGGTAGAGATCTTTGTAGATCCAGAAGGGACACATATGGTGTTACTTGCTTCAAACCAGATTCTATATTACTGTACAAGGTACCTGTTGAAATTAAGAGTTCCCCATCAGCTACAACAGGCTTTGTATTAAGAGCTTGTTGCCTATTTTATGTTCTGTGGGGAAGGAAGGAATGTCCATGATGATATTTTCATGTCACTGTGAAATTTTGTGATTGCTTATAATGAGATCAACATTTCCCTTTAGGACTGGATTTTCAGTAGAGTTTGGTGGGGATACAGTCAGTTTTCTTCATAGTAGATAGAATGAAGCTGTGTGCTGAATCTGTGCTGGAAACAATGTTGATAACAGGGATGTTTTAGCTGTGGCTGAGCAGGGCTTGCACAGGGTCAAGGCCTTTTCTGCTCCTCATCCCACCAGTGAGCTGGGGGATGCACAAGGAGCTGGGAGGGGACAGAGCTGGGACAGCTGATCTGAACTGACCAAAAGGATATTCCACACCATATGGCATCATACCCAGCATGTAAAGCTTGGGAAGAAGCAGAAAGAGTGGGACATTTGGAGTGATGGTGTTTGTTTTCCCAAGTAATGGTTAGGTGTGACAAGCTCTGCTTTTGTGGGATGGTTGAATACCTACCTGCCCAAGGAAGCAGTGAATGAATTCCTTGTTTGTGACTTCTGTTCTATCTGTTACACTGTCTGTATCTCAACCCATGAGTTTTCTCATTTTTACTCTTCTGATTCTCTCCCTGTCCCACCGAGGGAAAATGAGAGAGCAGATGTGTGGGACTTGGTTGCCAGCTGGGGTTAAATCATGATAGGTAGAGGTGGTTCATAAAAGCTGCTTTACAAATCCAAGGTGTCAGAGAGAACTCTTAAAGCTACTTCTTATACTTACTATTTTGTACATGCACACAAATACATTTAAATTTAGCAAGTTCAGCTGTCACACAATTTTTTGACTCAGTGACTTTAATTCTGTAGAATGCATACTATTTTGCATTTTATCTCTGTTTCCTAAGCCAAATAGACCTTGCTTTTTTTAAGCAATTGACTATATTAATTTTCTTGGGACTAATTAATGCATGCAACTTCCAACAGAGAAGAAAAATTAACTTCTGATTTCTAGTGAGAGGTGTACTTGGATGTTCTGGCTAATGCTGTCAGTTAAAGGACCATACGGCCCACTTTCAAGTACACCCTAAGCCTTAAGGAAACTTGTTCAGCAGACTCCTGTGCCCCACAGCAGTGTGACTTTGGGAAAACAAGCCTGTTTTTTCACACTAGCAGCAGTCCAGCCATGACCATAGCACGTGGCATCTGTTCAAGCTAGCAGAGGTACCTCACACTGCCGTGAGACCACAGCTGCTGGTGTCCAGGCTTGCTAAGAGCCATCTCAATTACTATAGTGCAGCGTTGCCCTCTGTCTTGTGAATTTATGTGGTCTGGAACATAGTTGTGATTTTAAAAGGCAAGACTGAGGGATTTAGACCATTTAATGAAAAAAGAACCATGGGAATTCTGTGGTTTTGTGCTTGCAAACTACAAAATGTCCTGTTTGGACAAAGAACATACATTAAAGTGAGTGATTCTTTTGTACATCTGTGAGTTCAAAATACTTTCTACCAAAGTGTGCACATATATGCACACAGTACGTGATATATATCAGTATAGTACACACACATGAAATACTTTTTAATATTTGCACTTCAGGTGATATGTTCCACATTAATATGGTGACATTCACACAGCAGTGCAGAGCTTACATATCCTGTGATAGTTAAATGGCATATGGTCTTCTCTCCTTCATGAGCGTGGTGTGTCCTTTTGCAGCTGAATCTCTATAGGGATATCAGTTCTTAAAGGAGAGTCACTCATGTTGGGGAAGCAGAAGGCAGGATTTCTCAGTTGAGCTCTGTGTTTCCGGCGCTGGAAGTGGTCCACCGAGCGCTGCGTTGCGCCAGCCCTTCAAGCCCTTCCAGCTGCACCTACATCTGTGCATCATTAGAGCAGCAGAGGCTACTGCAGTCACCCAGTGGCTGTTTGTGAGCAGCTCTCTTGCCATTTTACTGCCTGGAAAGGAAAATTTCTCTTTATCTTCTCTCTACTGAGTTCCCAGTTATGTGAGGTGTGTAAGGTGCAATGACAGTGATTATGCTCATAAAGCATATCAGGTGATAAGCCTATTTCTTAGCGTGTTTTAATATTCCATGTTGGTATTCCAGCATACTTGAAAAGAAAATCTTGATGGTGTTTATTATAATTTCTTCATTCTTGCATAAAATTTATGATTTTCTAAGAGAACTCTTTATCAACATTCTTTTAGACACAATGTTGCTATTCTGTTGAAATGTTTTTCATCTTCCTATAAAAGGTTCTTACTTGAGAACTGATCTATTTCACACAAAATTTTGGGATGTGGTGATGTTATGTTATAAATGGCAAAGCTTTATTGTGAAATCTAGTTTCTTAAAGTGCGTATTTTCTATGAACAGTCAAAGCAGGCATAAGTGTGGATTTATCTACATAAATTTTAAGGAGATTTTACTTAATAGTAAAAAGCCATCTATCTAGGTATTTAGGAGTCTAAGAAGTGTATAAAAAATAGTAATCAGCATATTCAGTGCACTGGGATGACATCTAAAATTGAAAGGGTTTGTACTGTGGCTAAAAGTTAGAGGTAAAATTTACTGTTGCTTTAAATGGGACCAAGATTTCTTTTGGCGTTATTTGAAAATCATTAGTGGAAGCTTTTGCAAACTGAATTAGTGTTTGCTTAATCCTTGAGTTTTCAGTGGAGAAACATTTATGAAACATGCATGAGATGTCTGATTCTTGGCAGGAAGAGTTCTGGCTGGTTTTTTTGCAGCAAAGCATCTCAGCCTTGGCAAAACAGGAGTGACAAGCTTTAAACAGATTAATGGTTTATCTGATTTAGTGATCATCTTGCTTTAGGATAGAGTTAAAACCATCAGAATCCTTTCTTGATCTTGCTCAGAAAGCATAAACTGAGAAGTGAGAAAGCTGCTTTTAGTGCAGATGTGCTATCGCTGAAATTAATGCTGTTGGGTGTTACTGTGGTTTACTTTACTTATTGGTTGTTCTAGGATAGCCCTATTTTTGCAAATAAGTATATACATAGCACATACATATATATACATGTATGTGTGATGTTTTATCTTGCCATAGCTTTTGAATACAATAAATACTACAAAGGAGAACTTTGAAATCCTGCTTTTTTATCATTATCTTTTTGTTGTTGTTTGGTTGGTGGGAATTTTGTTTACTTTTATATTCACAGATAAGACCTGTTTAAAAAACATGCAGTCTACAAGGAAGTGTCCAGTTCTGACAATCTCAATCTCAATTTTTGGATGATTCTTTTAGTTGTTAAGTGTTCTTTGAATACACATGTTGTCCTTGAGATCAAAGAGTTAGAGGGCATGTCTTTTTTGTCAGCTGCTAGATTCTCCTTAATTTCCCTCCTTTTTATGTGGTGTACTATGCAGTTTTTGAAATTCCACACTCTACCAGCAGCTACAAATCTTTATCCCTGTGTTTATTCAATCTATTATTCAAAGACTCAATTTTAAACATTTGCACTGTGACAGCTCCAGGATCCAATGCACAGTCCTAATACTAGACTGACCTTTCCAAAAGAGTATACAGTCTGAATAAATAAGATAGAAAGGAACTGGAGAAAGAGTGCACGTTAATCTACAAGTACAAAAATAAAAGTGACAATTCTGTACAACAGCACACAGCCACACTTTTGTTGAATGGATTGCTTCACTTTCATTTGCTTTCATTTATTGGGCCTGCCATATGGGCACACTTTTTCTTCACAGCCAGTGATATTATCTGCTTTTCTGTGCCAGTGTCCTAGCCCTTGAGGTTGTTTATCCCTGAAAAAAGAGAAGATCAAACTTGTAATCCACTGCAGCAATAGTCTTCCAGACTCAATCAGATTTCTCGTTAATCTCCTTGACAAGCATGAGTGTAGCTTCCTCTGCCTGAAGAAAAGCTTAGAGTTCACCAAATCTCTGGTTTCCAGCATGGATGGTTATAATTCTCACTTTTGAACTCTGACAGCTCAAAACACCAAGTTGGTCCAATTTATTTTTAACATTGGAACTGATAAACATTTGTAAAATTACCTCAATCCTAAACTCAGCATTGTGGACATAGGGTGAATAAAAAGAGTAGGAAAGATAAATTAAATAGATTATATATAGAGGCAGGTGTAGTGAAGTGAAGGGGTGGGGGGAAGGAAGAAATGAGTATTTTATTATTTTGCACTTGATTTTAAGCAGTTTCTTAATTACTGAACAACAAAAATCCAGCTGGTAGCATAGATGTTGAAAAAAGGTTTCTAGACCTGCCGAGGAATAAAAAGAGACTCTATTCAAGAAACTGGGGCTGTGAAGAGCACTTCTCTGTGAAGATTATGCTCAGCACTACCCTTGCACAGTGTTTAATCCTGTACAAGGCTCATATAGACTTCCTCTTCTGGTGTTGCATTATTTCCTATCCCAAGCAACTCTTTCTGGGAGGAAAAAGTAAGCTATTGTATCTAGTTGAGCACAAAATGTTCAGGCAATAACCAGAACTGCATTGTTATATTATAGAGAAATCTAGTTACTATTGCAGAAACAGGAAAAACACATAGTCCTTTGTCTTGGGGTGACCGTATGATGTGTATCCCATATCGCTGCCTATGCCCAGAAATTAATTATTGGCCTTTCTATGCCTCTGAACTGAGCCTGAGAGGGGGAAGAAAAAACTGAGCAAAACTTTCTCAAAGCAGTTTGAAACTTGTTCAAGGTCACATAAAGATAGCAGGTTTTTTTTTCCAGCTGGGGCAGGGGGGGGAGCGAGGAAGCACCCAGGCTGGCAGTTTTTTTCCAGTCAGCTTTTGGCCAGTTTTTTCGGCAGTTCCTTGTTCTCTGGAGAGAGGCTGAGAGCTGAACTTTTCCTTCTCTGGAATTTCGGATTTTCTCCCTTTTCTACTGGACTGCCTGATTGCTGTAACATCAGAGCACATCGGGAGGACTTTCCACCGGGCACAGAGGGCCTGGCCCCGGCCCAAGCCCCAGCTCCGAGGAGACCAAAGGGAGGACTCGAACACTTTCCCAGGTTTTTCCTCTACAGCGAAAGATTTTACCATTTAACATTATTTTCCTTTCCCGTGTGCTTGTTAAATAAATAGTTTTATCTTCTTCACTTTCCTTCGAGGAAAATTTATTTTTTTTCCCGAACCTGGTGGGGGGAGGGGTGGTTGTGCCTTCTCTCAGAGTATATATATATTTCTAAATTTGGCCAAACCGGAACAAATTTAGTGGCGCCCAACGTGGGGCTCGAAGGAAAGTGAAAAAACTTGTGCTAATTACATTTTGGGTTGAATTTACTTATTCTGTGTTGGAGTAAAGTAGTCACCATGCTGGCTGAGTTCATAATGTCTCTCTGGCTTGATGTACTCATGTCTTTCTGGTCCTTAGGCTTCATTGAGGTACTAGTGCTTTTTTGGTCCCTAGGGTTGTTTGCCTATCCACAACTTGCTCCAATCTTGTCCTTGATATGTAAATTTTACAGAGAAGGGAGACGAATCAGGATTTCTATTTTGCTGTGCTCAGTGATAATGATTTATAAGAAGTTGATAGAGGTACAAGTAGCTGTTCGAGGTGTGTATGATAAGTGGTTTCTCCGTCCTAACCCCAGTCCTAGCTTCAGTAGCCTGTTTTGGGAATTTATTAGTAATTGCACACAGATTGTTAGAGGAGGAGGAGATGGGGTTTCCCCTTGCCTTTAAATTTGATAGGTTATCTTTTGAGAATGTTCACTATCCCCTGGATGTTAAAGAGACCACCCTCCTGGTATTTAATCTGGTAATCTTCCTCTATATGATTCACAGCTTCTCTAGAATAAGAGCTCAGATTTCCAGGGTGACTGCTGAGACACCTGACCCAGAGGTGGAAAATCCTGAGTGGTGTGGGGAATGGGAGGACATCGGCCAAACCCTAAAGAAATTCTCTGACCCGATAGTTTGGGATTTCCCATCTGAACAAAATTCAGAAACCAGCTGAGGTGGGAAATATCTGAAAGAGAGATACAATGACAATTCTAATGAGAACAAGCTCCTTGCAATATGTTGGGCTTTGGCATATGCCTATCGCACACTGCAGCAGCAAGTAAAGGTAGAGAGGCAAGAAGATCAATCAGCAAAGCCTGCAGACACCCCAGTCACTCAGGCTGCAGATAAACCAGACAGCCAGCCCAAAACAGATGGAGAGTCTAAGCCACTGACAGTGGCTCCTGTCACGAGGAAAAAGCACACAACCAAAACTGATCGCCCAGTGAAAGATGATGATGATGCAGGGGAAGGAACCTCAAAAGATACAGGGGAAGGAACCTCAAAACCACCAGCGGACTCAGGCACAGAAACCATTACTGAGTCCATGTCCATAAAGGACCTTCACAGCCTAAGAAAGGATTACACCCGACGGTCCGATGAATCCATAATAAGTTGGATGGTCCGTATTTGGGATGCGGCACGTGATGATGTGATGCTGGATGGTGCTGAAGCGAGGCATTTGGGATCCCTGTCACAAGATCCAGTGATCGACCAAGAGATGAAAAGGGAGGCTAACTCTACCAGTCTCTGGAGACGAGTTTTGACAGGCGTGATGGAAAGATATATGTGTGGAGATGATCTCTACATGCAGCAAACCCCGTGGAAGACCATAGAACAAGGGATCCAACGCCTGAGAGAACTAGGGGTGGTAGAGGTTGTCTTCAACAATGACCCAGGATTGAGGAGTCCAGACCGGGCCAGAGTTATTCCATACATGTGGCGAAAACTCATACATCTTGGGCCACCAGAATACGCTTCTGCTTTAGCAATAATGAAACCGGACTACGGTGCGAATGAGACCGTGTGGGATATGGCAGTGAAGCTCAGAGCATATGCAGACTCTGTGCATGGCCCAACACATGCAAGAATCGCAGCTGTGGAAACACATATGCAGAAAATGGAAGATGAAATGAAAAAGAGTCTCCAGGAGATTAAAGAGTGCCTTCTCCGCGGACGTTCCCCAGAGAGAAGGTACATCCCACGAAGTGGAGCTGTGGAATTTCCTGTGTGACAGTGGGGAAAACATGAGGAAGTGGGGTGGACACCCACTTCTGCTCTGGCAGCACGAGTGAGTGAATTGAAGGAGCGCAAGTCTCAGAAAGGGGGATCTACCAAAAAGGAAGTAGCTCCAGTTGCCTGTAGCCAAATTGCCGGAAATGATGGAAAAGACGACGGCATGTCCAATTCCCATGAAGGAACTTCTAAGATACAGGCCCAGGGAAAGAAGGATAACCAGGCATAGAGGGGCCCTGCCTCTAGCCAGGTAGAGGTCGGGGAAAACCGTGTTTTTTGGACTGTGTGGATTCGTTGGCCTGGTACATCAGAACCACAAAAATATGATGCCTTGGTTGAACACTGGTGTGCAGTGTACAATATTCCATCGCAGCATGTGGGGGTAGAATCTGTTTCTATTTCTGGTGTAACAGGTGGACTCACAAAATTTGACCTTGGTGGAAGCTGAGGTGAGCCTGACTGGAAATGAGTGGAAGAGACATCTCATTGTGACTGGCCCCAGAGGCCCCGTGCATTTTGGGCATTAGACTTCCTCCGGAACGGGTATTTTAGAGACCCAAAGGGACTCAGGTGGGCTTTTGGAATAGCTGCTGTGGAGACAGAGGGCATTAAGCAATTGGAACACTTTGCCTGGGCTATCAGAGAACCCGTTTGCAGTCGGCCTTCTGAAGTGGAAGAACAAAGAGTACCAATTGCTACCTCGACAGTGCATCGCCGACAGTACCGGACAACTCGAGATGCTGTGATTCCCCATCCACAAGATGATCCGTGAAGCTGGAGACCCAAGGGGTGGTCAGCAAGACCCACTCACCCTTCAACAGCCCCATCTGGCCTGTGCGCAAATCGGAACGGAGAATGGAGATTGACTGTGGACTATCGTGCCCTGGATGAAGTGACTCCAACCGCTGAGCGCTTGCTGTGCCGGACATGTTGGAGCTCCAGTATGAGCTGGAGTCCAAAGCAGCAAAGTGGTATGCCACTATTGACATTGCCAATGCATTTTTCTCCATTCCTCTGGCAGCAGAGTGCAGGCCTCAGTTTGCTTTCACCTGGAGGGGTGTGCAATACACCTGGAACCGACTGCCCCAGGGGTGGAAGCACAGTCCCACCATCTGCCATGGACTGATCCAGGCTGCACTGGAAAAGGGTGAGGCTCCAGAACATCTGCAGTACATTGATGACATCATTGTGTGGGGGAACACTGCAACAGAAGTGTTTGAGAAAGGAGAGAAAGTTATCCACATTCTCCTGGAAGCTGGTTTCGCCATTAAGAAGAGCAAAGTCAAGGGACCTGCCCGAGAGATCCAGTTCCTAGGAGTGAAATGGCAAGATGGACGGCGTCAGATTCCCACTGAGGGTCCATCAATAAGATCACAGTAATGTCTCCACCAACCAACAAGAAGGAAACACAAGCTTTCCTAGGCGCTATAGGTTTCTGGAGGATGCACATTCCTGAGTACAGCCAGATTGTGAGTCCTCTTTACCTGGTTACCCGCAAGAAGAACGATTTCCATTGGGGCCCTGAACAGCAACAAGCTTTTGCCCAAATCAAGCAGGAAATCGCTCATGCGGTAGCCCTTGGCCCAGTTAGGACAGGACCCGAAGTGAAGAACGTGCTCTATTCTGCAGCTGGAAGCCATGGCCTGTCCTGGAGCCTCTGGCAGAAGGTGCCTGGTGAGACTCGAGGTCGACCACTGGGATTCTGGAGCCGAAGCTACAGAGGGTCTGAGGCCAACTACACCCCAACAGAAAAGGAGATCTTGGCAGCCTATGAAGGAATCCAAGCTGTCTCAGAGGTAATTGGCACTGAGGCACAACTCCTCCTGGCACCCCGACTACCGGTGCTGGGGTGGATGTTCAAAGCAGAGGTTCCCTCTACCCACCATGCCACCAATGCCACATGGAGCAAATGGATTGCTCTCATCACACAGCGCGCCCGAATCGGAAAACTGAATCGCCCTGGGATTTTGGAAATAATTACCAACTGGCCTGAAGGTGAAACTTTGGTCTTGCTGATGAAGAACAAGTGATACGCGCTGAAGAAGCTCCACCGTACAACCAACTGCCATCAGAAGACACACGCTACGCTCTTTTCACGATGGTTCTTGTCGCATCATAGGGATGAAACGAAAGTGGAAAGCAGCCGTATGGAGCCCCACACGACGGGTTGCAGAAGCTACTGAAGGAGAAGGTGGATCAAGCCAACTCGCTGAACTCAAAGCTGTTCAACTAGCCCTGGACATTGCTGAAAGGGAGAAGTGGCCAAAGCTCTACCTCTACACTGATTCATGGATGGTAGCCAATGCTCTGTGGGGATGGCTGGAAAAGTGGGAAAAAGCTAATTGGCAGCGTAGGGGAAAACCAATCTGGGCTGCTGCAGAGTGGAAAAACATCGCTGCCCGAGTAAGAAAGCTGGTTGTGAAAGTCCGCCATGTAGATGCTCACGTCCCCAAGAGTAGGGCTAATGAGGAACACCAAAACAACAAGCAGGTAGATCAGGCTGCAAAGATAGAAGTGTCACAGGTAGACTTGGACTGGAAACACAAGGGAGAGTTGTTCTTAGCTCGATGGGCCCATGATGCCTCAGGCCATCAGGGCAGAGATGCCACCTATAAATGGGCACGAGACCGAGGGGTGGATCTAACCATGGGACAGTATCTCCCAGGTTATCCATGACTGTGAGACATGCGCTGCGATCAAGCAGGCCAAGCGGGTGAAGCCCCTGTGGTACGGTGGGCGATGGTCCAAATACAAGTATGGGGAGGCCTGGCAGATTGATTACATCACACTGCCTCAAACCCGCCAAGGCAAGCGCTATGTGCTCACAATGGTAGAAGCCACCACTGGATGGCTGGGAGACCTATCCTGTGCCTCATGCTACTGCCCGGAACACCATCCTGGGCCTTGAAAAGCAAGTCCTTTGGAGGCATGGCACCCCTGAGAGAATTGAGTCTGACAATGGGACTCATTTTAAGAATAGCCTTATTAATACCTGGGCTAGAGAACATGGCATAGAGTGGGTGTACCACATCCCTTACCATGCACCAGCTGCAGGCAAAGTGGAACGGTGCAATGGATTGTTGAAAACCACTTTGAAGGCACTGGGTGGGGGAACTTTCAAAAATTGGGAACAGAATCTAGCAAAGGCCACCTGGTTAGTTAACACCCGAGGTTCCACCAATAGAGCTGGTCCAGCCCAATCTGAATCCCTGCATACAACAGATGGAGATAAGGTCCCAGTAGTGCATGTCAGAGGTCTGTTAGGAAAGACTGTTTGGATTAATTCTGCCTCGAGTACAGACAAACCCATCCGTGGGGTTGTCTTTGCTCAGGGACCTGGTTGCACATGGTGGGTAATGCAGAAAGATGGCACAACACGTTGTGTACCACAGGGAGATCTGATTGTTGTGTGAAAACCACCCGTAGTGTGAAATGCCAGTATACCCCTGCTTGCTGATTGTCACTGTCACTGTTTGTACATAGCTGCATATATATATTTACATATGTATTAATGTGTGTGGAGAATTAGAATATCTTAGTTTGGACATTGAGCCAACAATATGGGATAAGGGGTGGAATGTCTTGGGGTGACCGTATGATGTGTATCCCATATCGCTGCCTATGCCCAGAAATTAATTATTGGCCTTTCTATGCCTCTGAACTGAGCCTGAGAGGGGGAAGAAAAAACTGAGCAAAACTTTCTCAAAGCAGTTTGAAACTTGTTCAAGGTCACATAAAGATAGCAGGTTTTTTTTCCAGCTGGGGCAGGGGGGGGAGCGAGGAAGCACCCAGGCTGGCAGTTTTTTTCCAGTCAGCTTTGGCCAGTTTTTTCGGCAGTTCCTTGTTCTCTGGAGAGAGGCTGAGAGCTGAACTTTTCCTTCTCTGGAATTTCGGATTTTCTCCCTTTTCTACTGGACTGCCTGATTGCTGTAACATCAGAGCACATCGGGAGGACTTTCCACCGGGCACAGAGGGCCTGGCCCCGGCCCAAGCCCCAGCTCCGAGGAGACCAAAGGGAGGACTCGAAACACTTTCCCAGGTTTTTCCTCTACAGCGAAAGATTTTACCATTTAACATTATTTTCCTTTCCCGTGTGCTTGTTAAATAAATAGTTTTATCTTCTTCACTTTCCTTCGAGGAAAATTTATTTTTTTTCCCGAACCTGGTGGGGGGAGGGGTGGTTGTGCCTTCTCTCAGAGTATATATATATTTCTAAATTTGGCCAAACCGGAACATCCTTGAATATGAAGTTGTAAAAAAGCCTTCTGGCTAAGAAAAAGATTCAAAACATTTCTTGTCGTGACTGTACCACTTACTAAGTATAAACTGGAGTAGCTAATAAATTGTGGGTAAAGCTGAGAATCATTTATCAAGGGTCCAATAGAAACAGGAAGTTGATTGTTTTTCCACTAGCCTTATGTACCTTAAACAAGGTACATAAAACCAAAGTCACTGTGAGACATCCAAAAATTTGTAATTGCATGCGGATAGTCTTTGCCCTTATCCACTGTTGGAAGGGGGAACTGAGGAGAAAACTGCATGATAAGCAGAGCTGTTGGATACCTGGCCAGGCTCAAGGGCTTGCTTTCCATCTCCAGTGGCTGTCAAGGTGGGGAAAAGTGCAATAAATTTTTGTTCAATGACTCTTTGTGAGAGAAATGGAAAAACTTAAAGCTTCATGGTGAGTTTTTACTCCTTTAAGTGAAACCTCAAGGAATCATATATTGAATTCTAATTAAGCAGTGAGTTTAGATATACTTCTTCCTGATAAACTTAGGGGAATATAAAACTTACACTTCTGATAATTTATTTTGGTATTTTAAAGCAGTCCATTTTATACCATGCATTAGGCAAAACAGGAAATAAGGTAATTTTAGCGCACAAACTTACAAAATTGTCAGAAATGTGTTGTTTTAACTGTGATTCAAACCAAAATAGTTAGATACTAAAAGTAATTGTGCTCTTTTTTTATAGTAGTTGCACTAAAATGTAACCAATTACTGTAAGTAAATTTATTAAGGAACTCAATAATTTTGGTTCTTTTTAGTTTCCAGAACTTACTGATGTTTATTACTTGGCTATATGAGTATCCTGTGAACTGTAGTTGCCTGGGTCAGTTTTTGTGTGGATGCCTTAACAGTGTTCAGTTCACTCTATGTTTGCACAGGTTAGTGTGGCTCAATAAAACATTACTCAGCTTAAAATTTTGAAACTTGCAGATCTACTAAATACCTCCAAGGTCAATCCAGTCAGTGAAAGGAATTCACTTTATAATTTCACTTCTGATATTAGGAATACCATTTATGAAAATGGCAAATGTATTCTATTAACCTTCTGTTTAGAATACTAGGTAAAAAATATATACACATATATTGCCATCAATGAATACATTGTGCATACAACATTTGGGGCCCTGGATATGTGCAGTTAGCTGAGGTTCAGGTGAGCCTCTGTTCTGGAAATGGATAGAACTAGTAGAATTTTGTCTGAAGGGATAAGATGACATTAAATAAAACAAGTTGCTGACTCCTTAGTGAGAATTTTTTTTCTTTTCTATCTTTCATACTTGGGATAACACAACTTCCCATCCTTCTGCATCTTGATTTTTCTCAGTGCAATTTCCTCTCCTTGCCAACCACACCAAATACCCACACTGCTCAGATGCATTCAGACCTTTCTCTGATAAGCCTAACACAGATCTGAAGGAATACGAGTGCTCTGAAGGGTCAGCATTAAAGGTTTGGAGGTGCTTTAAAGCCTTAAAAGGCTCCTGTCTTGAAGTTTAAAGCCAAGTCGGAGCAGGCACATTCTTCTGGCATGAAGTAAACTGAGAATGAGTAGCCTAAAAATGGGGTGATGAGCCCAATGGACTCCAGCCTCTCAGATGCACTTAAAGAACTATAATAATGATTCATTCTAAATGGATTTGCTTAACTCAAGTTAGCTGACTTGCACTGGAACATTGGGAATTGTAATTAGCAGCTTGTATTAAAATCTATAGTGAAGTTACTGTTTTTCACTTAGTTTTCTGACCAAATTAAAGCACAGTTGCTTTGGTTTCAGCAGGCAGAGATGAGCAGAAAAGAAGATGGACACTGACCTTGTTTTTATGTGTCCCTCGCTAGCTCTGTATTGAGGTCCATATTACTTCATTCCGTGTTGCAGTCAGAGGTCTGCATCTCGCTGCAGAATTCCCATTGCCCTGCATACAAAATCTCTGATTCCAGACTTCCTAGTGGCTATGGTGCTCTGTTCTCTCAGTTATCATGGTAAAGGCTGACATTTATTTTTCAATGTTTTACACTGTGGCTTTTCACCCCAGTTTACTCTTTTTGTCATTATTTCCTTTTATCAAAAAAATTAGTACTCTCTCTCCACCAATTTTCCCAATACCATCCCTATAATGCATTGTAACATTAAGACAAATATTGTGTTTTTAGAACTCATTCACCAATTTTCATTTTTCCTTCATTATTTTTCTATCTCCTCAAAGTTCAAGATATATGTATGTATATATATATATATATATATATATATATATAGACATATATATTCTGGAACTGACTGGAATACCACAATGACAAACACTTAAGCAATAGCTTATAAGAGCTCTAAAACACTTGCATTTCTCTATGAACAACAGAAAACAAAAGAATTCTTACCCATTTCCACAGCACTAATAGAGTCAATAGCACTACTGTAGGAATTTTATGTCATGGCTGACATCAAAAAGCATATTTGAAGAAAAGAAAAAGTAAAATTCCTTGATGAATTATTTTTTGAAAAACTGTCATAAAATTCTGGTGACACACTACAGTAATATTATTTCAATTGTTTTAATTTATTTGAGTGTAACCATTGTAATCATTAATGTTTAGTGGTTCCACCTAAATTTTCAAATCTTTGTGTGCAGTAGAGTCTCACTAATCTTGTTAAAGTCAGTGAGAGCAGTGTTTCTAAATCCCAAGCAACTCCTTGGAAGTTCAGCAATTATGTGAGATATCCTCATCGTGAGGGGTGATTGTACTGGAACACATTAGGGAGACAGCGGTAGCTTCATCGCCAGTCTCAGCATTTTGGAAGGAAGAAAGGAAATAAGTCAGAGCTGCAACATATAGATGAATTTCCTGGTCCTATATGAGTAGGTAGATGTTCCATATGTATTGGTATTAAAGCCACATAAGAAATGGTATAATAATTTGGAAAAGCCCCCATTTAATAGGGGATGCTACTTTTTCTTCCCAGAAATTGCCTTACTATTTATTTAGCTCTTAAAAAGCACGAAGCAGCTATAAGAGCAGTAACAGTAGTAATAATAATAATAGTAATAATAATAGTCAAAAAAACTTGCCACTCAAAAGTTTTCTCTTTTTTTCTTTAATTCAGTGTTTATATAAAAAGATTTTTATGTCAAACAAAAGGATCAGCCTGACTCTCTCTGTTAAGATTGTTGTAAGGAACTAGAGAGAAGGAGGTATGGGAAAAGTTACAATCAGAAGCTCTGCAGTGAGACAAGAAGATGGAGAATTAGTTTCTGGCAAAATAACATCTTCTGTTCTCTAATACAATTCTCTGCTCACTGTTAGAAATTACTTTTTCTGTGATTCTGAAAGTATCCCATTGAAGTCCACTTATTCCAGGAACAATTTATTTGTTTACTATACATTTAAAACAAATATTCATGTTTAAATAAAAAGCTCCCTAAAGTTTTTGAACTTTCAAGTGCACGAATAAACAAAATAAAAGCAAGTTATTTTGTGGGTTGTAGAATTATTAATAACTTGTTTCCTACAGATTTTAATGCTGTCCCCTAACTCTTCCAAGAAAAGTGAGCCCAAGTTTTCCATCATCTCATGACATGCACCAGAAGCACGTACTGTGGCTAGCCAGGGTCCTAGATGCGTGCTTGTGCGGCCATCTGTCAGGTTCCAGCCATAGTCAATAACTGTCTCCTTCTGTCTGAATTCCTGTCTCCCTTACATCAGAGATGCTTGTTTGGGTCTCCTCCTTCCAGCTGATGGTTTTCATGAAGTTTTTAGTAATCTAATCACTGCAGAAACTTAAACCAGTGTTCAGTCTTGTAAAAGTGGATCAACAGATCTACATATTGGTAGGGAAGAAGAGATGGAAACAAAGTCTTAATTTATTTTGCATAAAAAACCCTTAACTTATTCCAAAAGCTGGTTAGGAAAAAAAGCACAAGCGATTACCAGAAAGATTTTATTTATTTAGGCACATTTTAAGTTGAATCAAGCATGATAGTACTTCTTAAGCACTGTAAGCATAACAAAATGCTTCCCAGCAGTGGGGAGAGTCTACTAGATTTAGATTTTAAAGTAGTAATAGTAATAAGAACATATTGCTGTGTGGGATTTGCTTTATGGGAGGATAACTTGGTATTTCACAGAGTTTTTTCCCCAATGGGCCTTTACCTGGAGTCATTTGTCATTCATTCAGCTTTCAGAAATTGGTGTAGCATTATACTGCTCATAATCTATTAGCTGTTTTCCTGGAGATCCCTGATTTTAATTGAATCACGATGCCATACGTGAGGCATCAGACCAACATATTTTTGAAGAGTTACATCAGAGAAAAATACATTTCCTGCATCAGCAAAATGTTCTTTATTGTATTCTGATGGATCATTGCTACCAAGCATTCTATTGCGTGTCAAAGTGGTACTGAAATAATTGATCTTCTGATCATTTTAATTCCTTTACCAAAATATCAGTGTTTAGTCTGTGCTCAAACTACAAATAGAGATTTTTTTGTTGTCATTGTTCAGGGAATTCCTTGATTAATTTTTTGTACAAAGGTCTTCTCTCTAAGTACAATATAAAACATATCCAATGTGGCATCTTTCAGGATGAAGGACTGCAGAATGTCATCCTCAAAGCAGCTAAGAGCTTTTGATCCTTCTAGCCTCCTTCTTCTTTACAGAAATAATGAAAAACATCAGGGAAAAGTGCAATTTAGATCTGGAATTAGACTCCTACCTTGCTACAACCTCCCTTCAAGTAGTCACAGAGAGGACTTCACCAATATGTGTGGTAATACCATGATCAGGTAGTTTTTAACTCCCTAAGCCCACTCATAAACTTATTAAGAGCTATTGGGTGAAATTCAATGCTGGATTGAATTTCAAATGGATTTGAAACAGAATCGTTGTACTCCTTCATGCTTTTCACCAAGTATAGCGATTGTAGAGATTGTGCAATATAAATGTGAAGTCTACTTAACAAAAAATAAGTAACATAGAAATGCTTCTTTGTATTGAAGCTTCTATGAAAAAATATTATTTTAATAGTCTAAAATAAGCTGGAAAGAAACAGGTATTTTCAAGCAAGTGCAGAGCTCAATAGCAGCTAAATATTCTGAAATACCTCAAGGCCATCATCATTCCATGCACAATTTTCAGCACAGATTCTGGCATCCTACACTGGTAATATTGTGTACGCATATGTCCACTCTGACATACACACCATAACAAAACCATCAGCTCTCAAGTTATACTCAAAAAATGTGATGTGCAGACTACATCCACAGCACCATTCTCACTGTTATCCTTGCCCTACGTTTACCCAAAATATGCAGCTACAACTCTTCACTCTTTTTCAGACAGAGGAAGGGTTCATGCCCAGAAGATTTATAATCTATATAAAATACATATGAGGGATATGAAATTACATTTAACAAGGACAGTATCTTATCCTACTCTTCACATTACTATTGACATTTAATATGAATGTTGTTATTGTTTTTTGATACTCATGTGATAAGTAGGCTGGTGTTTCTTTGGTCTTCTAGAAGAAATAATTCTACATATAGAGGCAAGGAAGATATTTCACAGACTTAGTGAAACATGAGGCAGCTGTGAGACAAATTAACTCAGGAAGCCTATAAGCATTAAAAGCAAGAAAACTTAATAAAAAATTAAAAATAATGATGAAAGTAAAAATGAAGAGTTTTACTCAAAGGGTCTCACAGATCTTGTAAGTGTTAATTAGTGTGAATAGATGTGTGAGTAGTTGCCCTCAGTTTCAGTTCTTGTCCGTATGGTATTAAATATTTGGGCTTTAATAGAAAATTGTGTCTGAAATCACAATCATCAAAAATATATCTGGCACGAGCAAACCTTGGGATTGCATCCAGCATGTGTTTTGAGTGTCAAAGGAACAAATAATTCATTTTTGTGGTCCGTTCTCCAAACTTTCCTGTCCAATCACTAGCTAGTGGCTTAATGTGGTATAAACTCCTTTCTTTGAGTGCGTTGTGTGGTTTTCTTCTTTGCCAAGGTTATTATAGTAGGACAAATACTGTAAGCCATAAGGATATACAAGGTAAGTCGTAAGTCATATGGGCCAACAAAGCCAAGACTTGGCCTTGCCTTTGACAGAGGTTGTAAATTTGACAACATTGACCTACACACATGGGCACGGCTATTATTTAACTCAAGTACATCTCCTGAATGCTCTGCAGGGGACCACTGGCTAAAGCTGTTCTTTTCTGGCAAAGTTTTTGAAACAAGGCAGCATTGCTATTATTCTTTTAAAGGTAGTGTAAGGTGCAGCCAGACTGAAATTCACACTGAAGCTTGCAATTGTGCAGAAACAAATCCAGAGACATTTTTAATAATTTTAACATTATGATTGTGTTTATTCTGCACCAGTGAATACTATTACTCTAAGTATGTTCGCAAAATCCTGTTTATAGGAAAAACCATGGGGTGTTTTCTCCTTAAAATCTCTAATAGAGGAAAAGGAGCTGCAGCAGTCAAATAATGAAAAACCCAAATAGATATCTTGTTTATTTTTTGTATAATTGGCCCCCTGTAGTGTTGCTAATAAAATAAATGACAGCCAGAAAGCAAGGGAAAAAACAGAGCATCCACCCTTTTCTTTGCAGCAGCTTTCAGGAGGCCCTAGGCTTAGATGATGAATGGATGAATGAAGTGAGAAAAGAGATTTCCTTTAAAAGACCAAGCCTTCCTTTAAGCTTTTATCTGATATTCAGGCAGAAACACTATGTGCAAGTTGTAAACTAAAAAATTCATGTAAACCACTAATATTTGTAGATGAGAGGAAAAAAAATGGATAAATATGTAAATATCCTGCCACTAATTACAATGAGGAATTTACTTTCCTGTCATGTTTCAGGGCTGCTACTATGTGACAAGACTTATTAATTAATGCAATGCATCAAACAGTGGGGATACCAGTAGAATTTCATTCTACTTGAGAAATATAACATGTATTTTTATCAAGGCTTCTTATATATATTTACATAAAGCTATTGAATAAAGGAGTAGCTAGAAATAAGGGACAAAGTTTTCATATTATAATACTAGAAGCAACATAAGAACACTGAGGAGTCTTGGATTGCTTCTGATGGCTTAGAAACCTGGTGGTTGCCTCGTTACTCTCTTAAAAAAAGTTACTGAAATAAAGCTTCATGCAAAGAAGGGTGTTTTTTAGAAAACTTGTTATAATCTTAAAGCATTGTTTAGCAAAATGAAAAATGAGTTGCTTAAACCATATATCCAGCAGACATTGACAAGTCTAATCTTTCTGATTATCTCTTCAATAAATCTTAATTTTGGAAGAAAACTGCCATTTTAAAGTATTTTTTCTTAGCTAGCAGTACAATAAAGAGGATGATGGAATTCCTATTTCATAAATCATATTGCAGAACATATATCCAGCTCAAAAAGTATGTCTTCAGCAATATTTTTCTGATCCTGTTTCAGATGGATGAATCCTTTAAAGACTTTCTTGTATCTTGTAATAATCTAGCGGTTTGCCTGTGTGTTAAATAATTCCTATCAATACCAATACCTCTCAGACCAGGCCTTTTTTGCCTGAATATTTATGATATTTTGTTTTTATGAAAAAGTCCAGGGCGTGAATTAATTCTCTGTTACATACCGTAAGTCATGCTGGGAAACCTGTAGATGAGACTATAGCTGCATCTTAAATGCCTTTATTACTGTTTTCTTGAAATTCTCAGCCTGATGAAGCCCAGTGTAACCACACTGTTGGTGATAACACTCTTATTTACTTCATTTTGAGGGCAGTTGCCAACATAATTTCTTCAGCTTCACATGTACCACAGTAATGAAACAGCCTCTTATTTTCTCTCTGTATTAAAAACCACCAAAAAGCAAACAAACACATCATGAATAATTCATAAAGTAGTTTACACAAAAGTACAATCCTTGCAGTACCAGGAATTTTTCAGTATGAATGGGTTCTGGTTGTTTACCCAGTCTGAGTCCTTATCTTACTTGCATCATGTATTTGAGCATTAGCAGGTAAAATTTTAAGATTTTAATATATTTGAAGTAGCTGTATCTTGTGACCATTTAGTGAATACCCACCCCGCCCCCCACCAAAGAATCAAGGCATCTTCATGGCACTCAGAGTGACACCATTACCAGATCTGGTTACCAAAACATCAGCCAATGACTTAAATTGTGCATTTTCTTTCTTCTGTTCCTTGAAATTATTTTAATGCTAATATTTTGCCATTTATTGGACTAGATTTCTGAAAAATATTGCCTGGATATCAAGATTGCTTATATTCCCCCATTAGTTACCTATTTTCTAAGGGACATTAACCTTATGTGGAATTTTATGAATACTCTGGGGGAACTGATCCTTTGGAGCAGGACCGATGATGTAAAAAGCATGGCTGTAGCTCAACTGTACTTTTAGATTGCTCCAATATTTGTCTGAAACTGCTCTGTATGAGATATTCAATTATATGGTTTAAAACCAGAAAAGAAAATTTTTTAGTCATTACTAGAAATAGGGAAATCATCTTTGGCTTGCGTCCAAGTTGACAGGTTAATAAATATTAAGAGCTAAAGAGAAAAATAAGAATTCTGACTTAGTAAATTCTAAATGAGATAGCATCCTTACACCAAGGCTTTTTACTGTGCCTTGAGAATATTAATATGAAATACTATGTAGGATTATTTTGTACTCTCAGCTTTAAAATACACTGGTTTGTGACATATTATGTCCATGGAAAAGCATGATAGGTATGAGTCAGAGAATTACTTAAGAATATAGTTCAATTCTGACGGCACAGCTAGCTTCAATGTTACTGTTTTGGATGAAAAATTATTTTATATATTATTTTACAAAAATTAGGCATACATTTGTAACAAATAAATGCATTTTTAAAAAACAAATGCAATAATCAATTATATTTAGGCTTAACTGTAAACTGAAGACTCAAAGCCAATCTTTTTTTACAAGTAATAGCATACTGCATTCATTCTAGTGGCTGATGCACCACCTAAGAAACCCTTAATAATGGAAATGACAATAAATCAATGTCAGCTTGCATACTTAGGAGAGGAGATTGATAAATCTCAGTGCAAAAATATTCAACTTGGTACAGAACTGTACCTGAGAGACTATACCTTTAACAAGGTATCTGCAACACCACGTTGTGTTCGTGTGGCAGTTCTTTGAGAGTGCAAACTGCAAGGGAATTTTAAGTCTTCTGGCAGTTTGAAAGTTCTTCTTCATTCTCCTTTAAATGAGCTTATCTGCATTTCCACATTCTATTTCCTGAATATTATTTTTCTGCAATGTCTGTTTATATGCTGTTTGCTTAACCTTTTTATTTGCTTTATAAACATAAAAAATCAAACACACTTTTCATTTCCTCTTTTTATCTTCTCTAATACTCTCTCTCGATTTCTCATCTGTATGGTACCTGTGCATACAATTTGCAAGTGGCTTTTTTTCTATATGAACAACTCATGATTAATATAAATGAGCTCAGATTGATTCAGATACAATAGGGGCTGATGCAAACAGGAAGGGGGATTAGCATTGTTCTTCTGCATGATGAATTGCACTACATCATACATTAAAACAATGAATTGTCCTTCAGGATATCAAAGACATTAGCAAGCAAGATGATGGCAAATATACAGTCTTTTATCTGATGGAGACAGTATTCCTCACAGAAGATGGCAAGGCTGGAGGAGCATCAGCAGGATTGCCAACAGGATTTTTGGAAGCTGGCTGCATGGAGACAGAGCAGCTGCTTGGTCTATGAAACATACTGCCTGAAGTAAACCTTCCACAGTGAGCTCTCTTGCTGCCTCTTTTCGAACAGTCGTGTTTTAATGATGATGATGATGATGATGATCATCATCATCATCATCATCATCACTATCTTCCTCACATGAGTGAAGGTCCAATCAAGTCAGTCAAGGGTGGAGATTGGAAAAAAAAGCAGTAATTGTCTGTTGCCAGTCTCACAGATGAAGGCCCTTGAACCTCACTGGCAATGTCACAGCACTAGCATGTACTAGTCCATAAGCATGGGGCCTTTGGTTTGTAGACACAATTTTCTACTGCTGTGTCAGTTGTCTTGTCTTAAATAATAATTTCTTCATGTGCAAGACAGTTTTTAGCAAAATGGGCTATTCTGCTACAGCAGCTTGCCTTTTAAGTATTTCTCTTGGCATTATTTTAGTAATTTTCCTTTATATGAATGTATCACACTGCTTGAAAATTGCAAATTACATTTGTATTTATGAATAGCTGGCGAGCAAATTTAGTTTGCAAAACCCACCTCCAGCACAAATGCAAGAATAGAATAGAGTAAACAAAGTCTTTCAATTTTAACTACTGTTTCCAGTGATCTGGTGGCCTGTTTACAGGAAAAATACTTGTGTTGTTACCTCACAGTCGATCAGACTCCTGCTGGGGCATTACACAGCAGTTCTAATTGTATCTTTCTTACCGTTATGGAGAGTTCAAGCACCTTCACTTTTATTAATACATGCTGTGATGGACCTGTTCATCTGTGGGTGTTCAGAACTTTGTTCAGAAATTCGAGTTCACATGCAAATGTAGGGAAGCAAGACTTAGCATAATGAGAAACATAAAATATGGTTTTAAGTGCACAGTTTTCATTTTACATAAAAATAGTACCCAACACCCTACAACAATTTAAAATCTCTTTCCTTTTTATTCCTTCTGAAGAGATAATTAACTTTGGTGTTAGGCAATTTTTTGCCCAATCAAAATTAATCATCCCAATCAACTCAAATGACATTATGTTTGAAATAGGAATATTTTGCTTGATCAGCTGCAGGGTATTAAAAATTGTATTTCCTTCCAGGCTAGACTGCATTAGTTCTTGTTCACTTGCTTAATTTCAAGGGAGTCTCTACAGAAACAGGCACTAATTTTCATTTAATTGGAATGACAATATTTGCAACTCTGTAGTATTTAAACATTTCAAATTTCAGCAGTAATTTTCAAATTTTCATAATGACTTATGTTGTTCAAGACAGATAATGAATATTTTTTTCATATTGTTCTGTCTCTAACACAGGGTTTTTTGAGGTGAAAACATACTTTCAGAAATTTTTGACGTGATTGAGTGATGCTTTAGAAAATTTCAAATTCCTCTCTAATTGATCTGATTTGTCATATGCATACCAAACCCACAAAGAATGACAAAAATTACCATGTTGAATCCCTGTAATGCACAATCTACTCCAATACTTGTCCTGCCACTGCCAAATATGGAGAAGTATTAAAATCCTATGTTTAATACTCAAACATTCTTCTCCATTATGGACCTCCCTCTGGATTGAGGAATCCAGGGTTGGTCCTGACTTTCCTCCTCTGCTTTGAAGTCATTTACTTTTATCTGTCTTGCCTGAGACAGCTGTTCTATTTCACTGATAGATGTTATGTCACCTTACAGCTATCTTGGGCTTCTTTCACTTTATGAAGGCTGTTTTCGTCTACACATTTTCATTTCAACTCTTGTCTTCTTATATAAATGATGAGCTCTTTAAAAACATACTACTGTAATCTATTGGCACAGATCAAGAAGTGTCTGCAATCCACAAATGAAACTGGTGTGTGGGTTGTGGTTATCTCAACTCTATTCTATTCTAGACATCAGAATCATAAACTTTGACATTTCACAGAGGAAATGAAATGGTCTTATATTTTATCTGGCATAACTATACTCTCATTTGTTTCAATTGCCTCAAATTACACTGACAATATATAGTTTGTAGCAAGACCAGTTATATCAAAGATAATAATAAAAATATGTTTGCTTCAGACTGAACTGCATTTTCAATTTGGTTGCTTTCCAAAACAGAGCAGCAGTAGATGTAGTATATTAATCTGCACAATTTAAGCTTTAATGGGCTAGGAAACATGCTTTTACATTAATATGATTTAAACCTAAAGTACAGCAGTTCTATTAAAAATAAATCAACTTCTACATGGATGTCTGAATAACCAAAGTTTTTTTACAACTAGCATTGCTTTTTCTTTGCTCTAAAAGGCAGAGACAATCCTGAAGGGGCTGGCACAGGAATTTCAAGCTCCAGTGAATAATTAAAGCCATACATAACAGCTGAGGCATAAAGCAAGAGCTCTTAGTTTCTTTAACATGTTTCTGTTATCAAAAAATATAAAGCAAACAACATTAATTAGGGGGATTTGTCATTTTTAAGACCTATCGTGTTGCTGTTCATGTACACGTCCAGGCTCGGTGTATGGTCAGCCCACACCAGCCATGCTCAGTGTACGCACATGTCTCCTGCTCTGTCTGCACAAGTGCTTTCCTATGCAGCCTTTCATTTTCTCTGTGTTGCTCTCTCCCTGCCCAAGATCCAGTTTGAACCTGCTGGTTTTCTCTGTCTGCTGTAGTTAGAGACCTTTTCCTTTCTGCAGGGAGATGAAAACTTTTCCAAGGGCTGTGGCAGAAAGCTGAAGAGGAGTGATATCTTTCACCAGGTTGCCAAAGTCATGCGTGACAGAGAGAGTGTAAACAAGAACAACAGGAGGGAGGAGAGCAAATAAGAACTGGCCACTGGAGTTTCATTTTGGAAACATTATAAATTTTCATTCCTTTTTCCTTTTGTGAAGGTACATATAGGAAAATTGCAGCTATGGTGAATAGCGCAAAGCAGTAGAAGATAACAGTGGTACTTGGTTTCCAGCAATCAATGGAAAAAAACAGGCTGGAAGCATGTCTTAATTTGGCACTGATTGCTAACTGCATGCATCAGAGAAACTAAGGGAACATTGAACTTCATTTTATGAACACAAATCTATTCTTTATTAATGTCACTGCATGGGGAAGTGGAACAATGAAATGCTGATGTTGGTGTAGTAGTATATTTTTGGTGTCTTATTTGAGGGTTACTTTCCTACTTCCGTATCAAATAATTATATTATCTAATTTATTTTTATTTAAATTAAGCTCATAAGAATAGATACATCTTTTATTAGAACAACTTTTACTAATATATAAACGATATCAAAATTTTTTCCTTTCATATGGACTTCTTAAAAGTGGCAGTTTTATAATGCTTTGCTTCTACTGAATCTTAAGTACTTGTCTTCCACTTCTAGAGTGTGATGAATATAGCTTCACTGTGGCCTGAAGTATACCTAAGTATGCTCTAAGTGGATATGACAAGCTCTAAATATTAAGTAAGAATATTTAGATCAGGTTTTAGTACAGGAAAAAAAAAAGATGTTAAGACAACAATGCTGAGATTATAAAGCCAAGTGCTTGAAAGTAAAGACACTCCAGTGTGCAACAGGATTTATCCCCCTTTCTGCTGTTAGCCACTTATTAAGCAATTTGTAAATTTCCTCTGTTTCATTTCTTTTCTTCTTTGCCTCTGTTTCATGAGTTCTTGTACTCAGAGTTCGGATTAAAACGCAAGAGACACAGGGTTCTTCTCCTAATTGATGTTTATTAATTCTTATCTATGGCATAGCTGCACAGAGTGTGCCTTCTAAGTTAACAAGGTGGAAAATGGCCCCAAGTTCTAACTTCCAAGGTCTTTTAAAGCCCAATCTATCCAATTATGGAATGCCAACTAATTTATTTTTACTTATAATCCAATAACTAATTATTCATGTTCCACACTGTGGGTTTTTGAAGCAATACCAGAACACCCAGATTTGTGAAGAAGAAGTAGGAAAGAAGAAGAACTAATCCACACCCAAAATCCTCCATATTATTACTGTATCCCATAAACCTAATATTTCTACATCTCTATATATTCCACCCATTGATATAACTTTAATTACACAGCAACAACCTCAGTGTTATCACACAATTTGGGAAGCCTTTCCCAAGGCCTCAGGTCAAATGCAGTGTGCTTTTGAAGATCATTGCCTGTTAGCACTGAAAGACAGAAATTCTTAGAACTCAGGGTTCCAACAGCAATTGAGTAGTTGCTTTTTCTATCAGTGAGCAGTGATACTATGATCTATTGCTTCAGCAGTCTCTGGAAATTAAAATAATGACTAATAAACTCAACACAGTTCAGTCATGTGCACTGCTAATATTCATTGTAGAATTTTAGCCAATTTTTCAAGTTAAGTGATAGTGGTTTTGCACGTGAATTAGGTACCACTTTAACCACAAGAAAGAAAATAGATTCAGGTAATGAATATTCAGTAATTAGGAGACCATCCTGGTTCATGAGTGACATCTGAATGTGGATTTGAGGCTTTGTACCAGGAGCAAGCAAACACACCAGGAAAAAAACTGTTCACAAAGTGTTCACTTCTAGCGACTAATGAAAAATCAATGTTATGTTCAGGACCGTGAGAGTTTTCAAAAATTCTTATGAATATGGCTTTTTAATATTTAATCTCTAAATCTAGCTATTAGATAACCTTTTCATCTTCAGAAGCATTAAATCACTAGGAGCTCGCTTGCCTAGGACCTGGCACTAAAATTCTTCAGAAACAGTAAAAGTGGCAGTAATTGTCACTGTAACTTCATGAATAGAAGACCGTAAGTCCGTGAGAAGATAGGACTTCCAAGTTACCTTCTGGCTACTCAGATACTGTGAGCACCTTGAAGAGATGTAAACCCAGTCATTTGATCTCCAGCCCAGCTGGGCTAAGCGCTGGGACATATTTCTGATTAGGTTGTAAAACAAGAAATGTTAGAGGTGGCCTGAAGTTGTGTTTATTGTATTTTAAATTCTGTTTCTTCACTCCTTGCATGGATTAGAGCTTGACCATAGAGGAAGAGTTAAGATTTCTCCTTTCTTCTACTTTCTGCAAATATGTTTATCATATTTTAGTTATATGACTGCTGTACCTACTCTGGAAATTCTTGATTATAAGACAAAGAAGATATGGACAAGTAATCAATTTCTTCTTAATGACGCTGTGTGATAAATTACAGCTATTTTAAGTGTGCAGAAATAAATAAATGTGCAGAAATAAGCAGGACATTTAGGATTTTCATAGGTAAAATCGTGGAAAGGACTTACTCTGAAAAACAAAGAAATGGGGTTTTATTTTCTAATAAATGTGATAAAAGAATTATTTAGACTGGGAGAGGGTGCTTTCTAATGAAGCCTCATTAGCAGTGTATTATATAGCCATATTGAGATTGAGGATCCAGTCCTATGAGTGACTGAGCAGTGATAATTAATCTGCATTTTCTCTGGCTCAGGCCAATTGTTTTCTTAGGCGGTAATTAATGAAAGATCTATTTAGGAATCGTGAGCTTTTAATATAACAATGAGTAGGTATTCCACCTTAGGGTGTAGCACAGATGACTAAAAGTAATTTGTTCTAACAGACAGCACCTAGTCTCAATAAGAGCATTTCAAATGGAGTTCTGTTTTAGCCTATGCATTTAGAGAGCTCTTTACACTTTCATAGGATGCCAGATATGTACAATGTTTCCAGTGACATCAATCAGCTTTGTATTAGGAGTATTTGATCAGCAGTTATTCTCTTTATCTGGGTTTGGGGCACGAAATGATGGTATAACATAGCACAACATTTTAATTGCTTGAAAGCTCAATGCATGCTTAGTATTAGTCACATAAAATTTACATGGGAAAATTTTGGGATAATTTCCTGCAGCATAGTTTTCTTTGTCTCCTGGAATACACTAATGCTATCCAGTTAATTTTTGTCATTAAACCCTGAAGCATTTACTAAAAGGAAAAAATTATAATTCTATCCCTTACACAGAATTGAAAATTTGCAAACCTAAGATTAGGTAGAACACATTAGCATGTGCACAAGTACTTAATTACATTAGTGATGCAAATATTTTGCAATATTGTGGTTTTGTAAACAAAATAATCTTGTTATTATAGAGAATTTGTGATAACTGCAATGTGAAGGAGGCTCAGAGGCTATGAGAACTGAAACGCACTACCATGTTTAGTGCCTAAAACAAAGGTTTTTTTAAAATCCATTAAATCCCCAAAACAGCATTAAAAAAAATCCACTGTTTATTTTTAAATGGTAGATTTTGTAAAAAATCTGTTTTATTTTATTCTTGTTCTATATGGATTACTTCAAATTCAGTTGAATAATTACTTCAACAATAATATATTCAACTGTAGCAATTTTTTCCTAGCTAAGCTTCAGGATATTCTAAATCCCCAACAATCAAAACCACGTGTGTGTAGAGGAATAATTTCACACCTTCAACAGTACAACTTGGGATATGTATTCATACATTTATTTTGCAAAATATTAGAAAACATATTACATGGGATGAAATATGTTGCAATGAATAGCTAAGATTCTTAGGAAATAGGGGATCATTTCACATTTACACCTGGTAGATTACAGTCTGCATCTTGAAAATTGATGCATACCTGTCTAAAATTTTAACATTATTTTCCATCAGTCTGAAGATGTTTACTAAGTTTCTTGTCTTAACATTAAAGTGTTAATTATAATTAGTTATTAATAACAATTTTTTTCCCTTTCCTTTCTTTGGCCATATTTCTTGAAAATCTCCATATTTTCATTGAGTTCCATGGGAATCTGAGTTGAACAAAGATAACAGATTTAACTGAAAAGTACTTTTATTACTCAAATACAAGTATTTTTGCCTGATTATCAAATAAGAGAATCTGAATGTAATTCTTCTTTGATGACCTTTATAGCTCAGGATGGCTTTTGCCAGAGGCATCCATCCCAGTTTCACAGCTATCAATACCCTTTTTCCAGGGCACAGCGAGGGCCAGCTGCTCCCTGAGGGACAGGGTGCCAGGAGAAAGTCATGATGTGAGAGGCATTTATGCTGTGGAACATGTAAGGCTATGGGAAAAATTATTTAAAATTATTTAGGTTTGCAGAATCATGTTAATGGAAATTGGGATGCACTAAGATATTTAGCTGCTTCTGTAAGCCTCATTCCCCTTCCCTGTGTGACCAAATTGTGCATGGAAGAACGACAAAGTATTATGTAAAAATAATGTAAAATTGATTAAGCCATCACTAGATTTTTACATAAAGAAGAAAGTTCACATTTAGCACTTGTTACACGTGAAACTGTGATTTTTAAAACTAACCCTCCATTGTTTACAGCAGAACTTAAGTGTTATTTTTTAGTTTTCTAAAAGGAAAGACTTCAAAGCAGTCCAAAATCCTATTTTTCCTCATTTGGCTGTGAGCTTGAAAGCTGTGACCCATTTGGGCTGAGTTTCAGCATTTCAACCATGTGCCAAGGGAAAGTTAGCATTTCACTGTACTTTTGCAAGAAATATGTTAGGATGCCCAGAACCTAAATAGGCACTTTTATCACTTTAAATCTAAAAAAAATGAAATTTTTCTGAAAGGATAACAAGCCTGGGTTTTTGTCCTGAAGTACTGTACAACCTCCATCAGTTCATGGCATCTCTGGTATAGCACATCATGAGGGGACCATTTCTGGAACATTTTTTGGGAAGATGGCCTAAAGTTTTTATGAGGAATCTAGCCATTGCAGGGCAAACCCTGATTTTAACCATGTTCAATAAATAAAGAAATAAACCGAGCTAAAGATTCATGTTATTTTTTAGCAATCTCCGTCTTTTTTTTTTTTTTTAAGGATTTTCTCTTTGCTTTCTTGATGTTTGCATGTTGCATCAAAGGAGCTAGAAGGCATAAAAAGGGCATAGAATACTTTATAAGGGAAAAAGATAACCTAAGCTGCTCTCACTCCAAGTTTCCTTATCTTCTGGTATACATGTAGCTGTAGATGCATGTGTATCTATATCACCTATATCTATATGTAGACATACATACATGCACACATGCAGTGCCAGATCCTAAGCAGATTAAAACCAAAATTATACCAACCTGGCTTGTCACAGGATGAGTATGTGTCTGGTAAGGATATATACAGTGTCACAAGTATAAATAATAAAAGTTAAACAATACTCTTCTAATTCTGTATTAAAATGTAAATATAAACACACATTTGTACATACATGCAGACATAAGTAAATATGTATATATAAAAATATTCAAGAGACTGCTTTGCAGCTATCTGTCCATTTATCTATGTAATTTCAAGCAATTCTGTAATACTGTGATGCTTTACTACCATGAAACTCATTTCATATTCCATCAGTCCCTTAGAAAATGATGAAGTGAGATCATTTACCCTGTTCTTGTTAATGGGCTGGGCTTTTTATTCTTACTACAACAAAATGAGAGAATAGCTTGGCAAATTCATATCCATTACAACAACAGATGTACCGCAGTGATATTAGTCAGATCATGTTTAATATTTGTGCTAATAAAGAAAAATATTCTGTCTTTTGACAAAGTCTGAAATGAGAAAAATTGGCATATTTTCTTTCCATTCTGCAGAGGCTCATGTTCTGACTCAAAGTAAACCCGACCTCCAAATTTCATATCTTTTTTGTGAATACTGCAAAGTTCAAGAATGCTTAGGCACATATGACTTTATTTGTGTAAGTCTGAAGATACCTGCTTTTAGCATGAGGTTCTAATTTTTTTGTAATTAATAACAATTTGCAGGCATCCAAATGTCTCAAAGCCTTCTGCAAAATTTAATTAATACTTACAACCTGGAGAAGTAGTCATGGGAGATAAAAGATTTTTTTCACATGAATTGAAATGCAGCTGTCCTTGGACTGGCAAGTAGCAGCTGTTTAACAGGAGGTGGAAGCACAGATTAAGGCTGGAGATGAGCTAAAATCAAGAGGAAATTTCTGTAATAAAAGTAGGGAATTGAAGGTTAGTTGAAGGTGGACATTAGGTTGAATCCTCTCTTGACTGTATCATGATTTCATATACGTGGCTTATGATAACTGTATTTTGTTGTAGGTTGATTAGAAAAATAGACAACTAATAGATGCCTTCTATGTACTTCGATGGACATACAATTAATTAAACAAATGCAAATGAAATTGTATTTTGATAAAAATTGTGCACTTAATAGGTACTTCTGATTTCCCTAATGTGAGATAAGAACCACAAATCACAACAAATCTATTCCACTAGTTTTACAAAAGTCTCTTAAAGATGCCTAGAGGAGCAGAATTAATATGTATTTAAAATTAAGCTGTCATCTTTGTGCTTAAATAATAAGATGCCAATAAAAAAATAAAAATAAGGTAATTTCCTATCATAAGATCACTACTGATAGAGGTACCTTAAACAATTTGGAGGCCTTGTTTGCAGTAGTGACTGGAGATCTTTGGGCAGGTAAATATGTTCACAGAGCAATTCTGCATAATATGCAATTTGGAATGATGAGCATGTGTGTTGTAGTTATCAGAGTCAGCCCTCTATACAGAATAGTCCCTTTCCAGAGTTTCTGGCAGTGAAAGATGGCTTGTCATTATGAAAAAACAGTCAAGAACCACAGTTTTCTCAGGGTTAGAGACTCTCCTCCCACAGCACTGGGGAACCTTTGGAGGTTTAGAAGAGATCCAGGCCCATAGCCTACACCTTTGGATGACTCTGGCTGGGAGGTGGCTTTATTAAAGCACCCTCTGTAGTTCATTTTCATTAGTGCCATATTAAAGACTTAGAAGCTAAAACAAACTCCATAACAATGGAGCAATAACTCTCCATTTTCTGCTGTTGCAGTTCATGAAATATTAATATATTAAATGTAATTTCTTCAAATGACTTGTGATAAAGGGAGTCAATGATACTCCCCTGGGTTAGTTTCTTCATTTAAAGAGACATGCTACTGCAGAGCTTTAGTGGCAATAGTATTTTGACAAACTGCTATAAACCAAGAAAAAGTCCTGCTTTCCAGTATTAATCCATCAGGAAGCTGTTAGGGATTCATCTTGTCTGAAATATTCATAGGCAGCAAAATGTCCTGAATGCCCTACAGAATTTGTGCAGAGTCAGGCAGGTGATTGATAGTGAAGTTCTTTTCTGAGTCACTCACAGTATGTAACTCTATTTGTCTTGCCAAACACTAAAGAGCAACGAACTCATAAAATGTAAAGGTAACGGGGCTCATATTTTCCCCAATTTAAGAAAGAACCTGGCATCTCCACTTCACTGTACGTCACTGAAACTAATTTCCATTAAATCAAAGGGGAGAGGCACGGTGTTCCTAACAGAGCACTTAGAAGATGAATTAGGCAGGTGTCATTTATTGTGTCATATATATTTGTGTATATGATTTTTGAAAAAATCCTTCACAATTTTACATTGTTAACATCTGAGATAAATCAATGGATATGTCTCTCAATTTACAATGACATTGAAAATATATTGAAGACCCTACTATTACATCCTTAAGTAAAAACCCCCAGCAAATCTCAATGCCTCCTTGAAATACCTTTAAGTCAGTAAATATTGTGTTTTATTTTAAGTGTCATGTGGCTTTTTGGGGTTCAGGGATTGGTTTTTTTTTTAAATGCTCATCCTATTTTCATGCCATATCATTAGTTTATTCCATTCCTCTACTGTTCTTCAGACCTCTAGGGAAAGACAGAGAAAAATATAAATTAAAGATGAAGTGGCAGTTTAAACTCTGTTTTTTCTCATTTTGAGTTAGGCTATAAAAATAGCTGGAAATTTTATATAGAGTTTGTTTTTTATTTGTCTGGTGTCTAGGTAGCTGCTTTCTCAGTGAGCCTCAACTGATAGCATGCAACAATCTTTCTTTCTTCTAAGTCCCACAGCATCTCTGTGAAAACATGTTTTGACAGAACTCGTCCGATGTCCTACTGCCAGGGCGCTGCTGGGAGTAAAATTCAGCTGTACCCAGAGGTGATATACATTTTCTCTCCTTTCAGAGCTGGACACACTCAGCACCGCACTGACTAGGAAGAAACCTATTAATCATGAAATAATGTAGTGTCCCATGTATCAGCCTCTGCATCCATCAAAGGTATCACAGCTGAATCAAATTGTTGACCGTTTGCCCCATTTCACCAAACCGAGAAATTAATTAAATACTAGTGAAAGGTCCTCACTGGCTTCTGCAGGAATTCACAGCATTCCTCAAGAAAGTGGGCTGGGTGACACGTTGCTTTCCCTAGTACTTTAACAAGGTAGCCATTGGCCCAGGGGTTTGTGCTGGGTATTACTGGGTATAGTCCACAGTAGGGAAAAAATGTTTCCTGATTCTGGCTAGCAGTCTGTATGTCATGGATAAAATCTGGGAGATCCAGAGCTCAAACTGATTGAAACTGGTGACCTTGTTAGTAGGAACATTATGCATCTTTTCATTACATGTGTGTGCCATGTTTTCTAAGCATGGGCGCTGTAGGATGTGGGAAGGGAAATATGCGTGCTCAGGACCTTGCTTTTATACAAAGTCAGTAAATTCAGCTATTTCATCTCTTCTGAGTGCAACAGATTCTATGAGAGCCTGCTGGTTTTCCTATCTTGCTCTTAGGACTTGTCATCTTTAGTTTCCTACTTCACACAATAGCCTTGTAGTGTAACTGTAACCTCATTTGTTTGAGACTGAAAATGTCACCATACGGATAAAAAGTAGGCATTAAAAAAGTGCTTACACTTGAAAGATAAATTGAGCTATATACTCAGTTTTGATGGAAGAAAAAGAAAAGTAGAGAAAAAACTAAAGAAGCAACATGGGTCTTATCCACCCTTTACATAAGGAAAGTCAGATTAGAGACAGGAAGGAAAAAGGGAAGAATTAAGGCCAGGGAACTGCAGAACAACACAGAACACAACTCTCTCCATAAAACAAGTATTTCTTACTCAGCAGCATCTTTGTGTTACTCTACAATATTTGTGCTTAGATAATGTTCATCTGTTAACTTGTTTATTGAATAATAACCTGTTTTTTAAAAAAATTATTTCATTTGGACTTTTTCCTCATTTGACTACTTTTGCCTATTAAATTAAATGAGTGGAGAAGAGCTTTCTACTTTTATATAGAACAATCATTCATGGCACAAAATGGCTGATAGAACTACCCCAAATTACTGACCAATTCACCCTCCCAAATGTAGATGAGATGAACCAACAAATATACTATAAATTCAGAAGCATGTCCACATGTGAGCCTGTTTTGTTGCATCCTTATTCCCCTAAGCCTTATTGCAATCAATAATGCAAACATCCTCTTCCAATCAGCAGTAAAGACAATTGAAAAAAGTTACAAAAACAATAAACTGTAAAAGAAGGTTTAATGCCTTCTGGCAAGATATTAATGGCACTGATTATACTCACGTCTCAATAAAGAATCAGCGGCCAGATTCTCAGCTGACGTAAGTGGTGTCAGCAGAACTGTGCTGCTTTAGTATCCCATGTGAAGATCACTCTCTACTTAGGGAAAACCATGTTGCATCCTTAGTTCCAGAATCTAATTACATGGAAATACTGTGGAAGAGCAGAAAATTGTGTTACTTAATAGGTCTATGTATGAGCAGATGAAGGGTTTATTGTCTACTTTAAACTGCACTGTACTTAAACAGAAGGATACCTGTGGAAGGTACAGTTGGTCAAAAATTACTCAGCTGCTTCTCTGCTTAAGATTTGAAAATAGAAGGAGGGATAAAACTCACACTAAGCATTGCCTGGATTCTGGGTCCCTCATGAAGCCCATCAAGCCTTTGCTCTGTGATCAGGCTGATGGATGAAACTTTGGTTTATTCCAGTGTGACTGGTACCTCCTTGTGAGAAGGTCAACAGAGAGATCCAGTCTGTGATTTCTGTGCTCTGTGCAAGTGTAAAATAAAACAGAGTAAATGCCTTCTGAAACCGTTTTCGTGGGCAAAACTGAATGGCAAAAAGGTTAATTATGTACACTGTCTGCCAACAGTGTAAGAACAGCATGTGTTCAGGATGGGAGTCAGATTCCTGCTGAGGAATATGATCAAGATAAAACAAATGCCAAGAGACTGATAGAACAATGCAAACGACAACACTTGCCTAGCTTGGTAAAGCAGATGGAGCAGAAACACTAATAAGGTAAGGTCATTCTATGAGGATGTCACCGTATGGAGGCAAGACTATTAAAAATAACAAAACTTGATAAAGGACAAAAATAGAATTATCACATGAATAGAATACACATTTACACAGAATGGTGTTAGATAGATAGATGGTGCAGTATTTTAACGAGTGCTGTAATGAAGAGCTCAGTAAGGGTGAACAACCATTTGTTGAGCTCTGTGTTGAGGAACCGAATTTTGACAAATTCCAAGAGGCATCAGGGATGTTCAAACAACAAAGTTTCTGGTATCAATCCACTGAATGCCACAAAAGTATTAAACACACAAAGGAAGAAGTCAAACAAACTCTCTACACATTGATTTTATGCCTTTTGGAGGTTTGAGAATAAACCAGAGGACTTTTCAAAAAGAAGTGGCTATACACTCAGTTTTGAAAAAGGGAAGATAAAAGGGAAGAAGTGGGAAGGTATTCAATTCCTGCTTATGCTCAATAACAGCCATTCTCTGAGGTCCTTTTACACTGAGTAGTTCATCCTAGAAAGGCAACATGTCATAACACTGTAAATTTAATCTGAATTCCAGCAGAAGATGTTCAAACTCAGTAACTACTTGAGAACAGTGAGTATAACCAGAATTTGCACATATTATTACATCATTTTCAGAAACAGGTGGTGAGGTTCCATGCAGTGACTCATGACATACAAAAAAATAATTTAGAGGCATGTAATAAAGCGATTAAATTGAGATGGTTGTGCATTTTTGGCTCAGAAAAAGGCTGCAAAAGCAAGGAAAAACCTTTCTGGTTTATGGCTGGTTGTCAAATTATGGACAAGCCTAAATATATGATCATGCCCGCCATTTTCAATACTGAGATAGTTTTCTATTAATTACTATTAATTACTTATAAAAATTGGTGAGGCAGAAAGTTTAAGCATGGATAAAGACCTAGAATTCTTCTCATTCTCTGCCTGTGGAGAATTATAGCTCTATTTAAATACTAAGAAAGGCACTATTTCAATTGTGCCTGGCCAGGTATTTCATATGAACAGGACTTGGTCATTTTGCTAAGAAAAAACAATACAGGCAAGTACATGAAAAAAAAAGGGACTTGATTTTTTCATCTGCTAAGTCAATATGGGGAGACAAAGTTCTAATATGAAGTGATAGGAAATCGATGCAAATCCACACAAAGCCAAAAAAAGCAGAACCCAACCTAGCTGGAATATTGAAGAGAGTTTAGGTAAGTGACTTTAGATAGGGTCTTATGAGGGTAATTGAACACATTGTTCATTGAAGAGTAGGCTGGAGAACAGGACAATATCTAAAAGCAGTGAATGTGAATGACCAACAGTAAGAAAGGTCAGGCTGATGAGGGAGGGGGCTGCAGCAAATGCCCAGATTCATACGGGGAGTCTTCTCTAGCAAGGGAGCTTCCTTGAGAGAGGAAATGAATGTGAGGGTAGCAGCCAAACACAGAAGAGCTGATCTTAGCAAAAATCTAGCCAGTGACTCAAATACTGCTGGGTGCTTGGCAAAATATCCATGATATTTCATCCTCGGATGTCGTTTCTAAGTAATTTTTTGGTACTGTCCAATCAACTGACACTGATGTGTGTATCCTTGAGCAATATTCTGCCTTTGTTCTATCACCATAACCATTGTCACCTCTATTCCCTGCCTCTGTTACAAGACATTTTCACTGCAGATCTGCATATCACACATATATGTTTGTAGACCTTATTGTCCCTTATATTTAAAAGGAAAATGTAGTCTCTCATTTCTCTTTTTGAACATCTGCTTCTCTAATCTGGCAATGGCTGATACAGAACAAAGACTGCCTTCTCACAGAGCTTTTTTTTTGCTTACCACATTATCCACATCTTCCCACAGGTTTTTCACCTTCAGTATTTTAAAAGGCAGAAACTGAACTGGGTTTGATACATTTCATTTCATCTGAGAAAAAAAAAAAGAAATAGAAAGTTGAAAGCTTAAAAGATGGACAAAGGGTTCTGGGAATCTATAGCTTCTCTTGCAGCTTTGTCTTTTGTAAGGCTTTCCTCCAATATTAAGAGCTGTTCGTTCAGTAAAATGTATAGCAGAAAAAAATACTGAAAAGTGTCTTTTGCTATATTTAAGAAATACTATAACTCTACAATGTGTTATCATTTTATAAACCTATATGGAGGACTATTTTGACTGCTTTGATAGATACAATTTGACAAATCTATGTGTTTACAACACTGTTTATACAAATGGGTTACAGAGGATAATGTGAAAAAAGAATTACCCTCACTTGCCAAATACAGGGTCTTCTTCTCCCACTTAAAAGTTGCTGTTTTTCTTAACCCTGTGGAGCTATTTACTTTGAAATTGTAACAAATAGAAATAAAACTTTTTCTTATCCTGATAACTTGAATTTTGTGTTTGGTATCTGACAAGTCCCTTTCCAACAATTTTTCTTGATGTTATTCTGCCTTCAAATACAGAGAATGTTACAATTTTGCTCTGACTTACAAGGGTTTAGGAATGTGTTTTCCCTTCCTTCCCAGGGGGCATTGTTAACGTTTAGCAACTCTATTGTGTGGTGCAGCAGAAGGAAGCTTACCACTTTGATGTGGATTCCTATTAAAGCAGTGCAGAGTATTAAACTAGTGATCCAGAGATGCAGAGAGTTGAAAATAAACAGTGCTGTTTCAGAGAGCATTCATGAATTCAGCTTCAGGAAAAAAGTACCCAAGAAACCAACTCATGGCCGAAGCATAAGGTAGCAGTATTAAATTTTACATTTTGATGGGTTACTTAAAAATTAGTGATATGTATGGCAGCATTGCTGAGTACATATTATCCTTCTAATTAAACTGTGATTTGCTTGGTGAAAAAAACCTTATTTTCTTAAAATTCACCTAAATTATCTACTTCAGTTTAAATTTGAAAGAGAAAGATGACAAGTTAATGGGAGCTACAATAACACTTTGGTTGAGACTTAATTAGTGGGAGCCATCAGACATTTCATTTTGCATGTAATTAATCTTTTTCTACTGAAATTGTTTTAGTAAATCACATTTCACAATTTTCCACTTGTGTTTGGCAGCTGAATCCAAATTCTGTGGGATGAAACTGGTTGCTCTGGTTTACTCTCATGTGTGGATGAAAAGTTAAATCACACCCAGTTACCACCTACTTTGGCACAATTGTATGTGAAAAGAAAGACCAGAATTAGCATAACTACAAACTAGGAATTAAATTAATTATTTCTATAAAGATACATCTTGGCACAATTATGTTATTATGCATTGCTTGGACTCAGTAGTAAAGCTTGAATTCTGATGATGCATACACTGCAGCCAGAAAAACCCACAACTAAATAAATTTCTATGGAGAGTGTAGGAACATGCTTCTAAAAGACTTCACTGGAAATATGTGGACATTAGATATAAAACCTGGTTGAACGGTCAGGCCAGGGGAGGCCAGGCACTAGTGGTGTACCACAGGGATTGGTACTGGGACCAGTGCTGTGGGACGTCTTCATCAGTGATGTGAAGGATGGGGCAGCGTGAACCCTCAGCAAGTTAGTATATAAAACAAATCTGGGATGAGTGGATAATACAGCAGAAAGTAGTGCTGTGATCTGGAGGGACCTCAACAGGCTGGTGAACTGGGCTGACAGGAACCTTTTGAAGTTCAACAGAGAGAAATGCCAATTTCTGCATCTGTGGTAGAATGTGTACCATCGTGTGTTGGGGCCACCAGCTTGCAAGCAGCTCTGCAGAGAAGGAACTTGGGATCATGGTGGAAAACAATCTGTCTGTGAGCCAGCACTGCATACTCATGGCAAAGAAAACCAACAGCATCCTGGGCTGCATTAGTAGGAGTGTTGCCAGCTGGTCGATGGAGGTGATCCTTTCCCTCTACTCAGCACTGGTGAGGAAACAGACCAAGCTCTGGTTCCTGTTCTGCTCTCCTTAGTACAAGAGAGACATGGATATGCTGGAGAGAATCCAGTGAAGTGCCACAAAGATGATGACAGGACTGCAGCATCTCTGCTGTGAGGAAAGGCTGAGGGAGCTGGAACTGTTTAGCCTAGAGAAGGGAAGGTTCAAGGATATTGTCAATGTGCAAAATAACTGATATAAGACAATGTAGAGGAGGAAGCCAAACTCTTCTCAGCAGCACTCAGCAAGAGGACAAGAAGCAATGGACAAAATTAAGAAACATGAAATTCCATCTGAACACTAGAAAAAGCTTTTTTTGTGAGTCTGGTCAAACACTGGAACAGTTTGCCCAGACACAATGTGGAGACAGTCAGAAGCTGTCTGGACATAGTACTAGGCTACCTTCTCTACTTAATTCTGTTTAAGCAGGGGGGTTGAACTAGGTGGTCTCAAGATATCTGTTCAATCCTAAAACGTTCTGTGTGATTCCTGGTGATTTGATGGCATATTAAGGATTTTGGATTGCACCATTCATTCAGAGCTTTGGCTCAATAACAACATTTGCTTCAAAACTCAATTTTATGTTGTTAATGCTTCTGGACACCTTTCTCACACTCTTGGTCAATGTACTGTAGGTTCTACCAGACAAATCAATGGAACCCACTGATAGAGACTTAACAACAAAGCCAATAGTAGATTTCTGAAACCATGTCTCATGCCAGGGACAACAGACATTAATTTTCTGAATGAATATACCTCAGAGCTGACCTAGTGCAGGTTTATGCCCTCAGCCATAGGCGTAAACCCTGTGAACAAGCTGCAGATATGATATTCCTGGTTGGGAAAGCAACACTTGAAATGAACATTGGAGATCATATCCCATCTTTTGGCTGCTTTAACTCATCTGTCAGTATGGCAGTATGCCTGTTAGCAGTGTTGTATGCCAATTTTTTGGGTCTTGGGATAAACTGGAGATACAATTAGGTGGGCAGCTTGAGCATGACACTAAAATATAATTTCTTCTGCAGGAGTCATTGCTTGGATGTTATGAAGATGTCAATGCCGGCCTCTTCTTGGGATTTTTACTTACTGACATAAATGCCAAAGACGTTATGGACAAGTAGTGAAAACTAAGAAAGATTTTAGGAGCAGTAGTTGCCAGAAGGATAGTTTGCATTTTGTGGACAGTGTGAAACATTCTATGAGAGTGCAAGCAACTCAAAACACAAGTTTGGGGTCCAAGAATATTCATAATATTTTCTTCAGAAGCTAAATGCATGAGCTATACTTTTATGAAAGGAATTCAGTACATTATTTCGGCTACAAGTATTCCAGACCAGCTCCCAATGCCATTTTGTCCAGCTGATAACTTAGGCTGCAGTGCAACGAGTGACACAAAGCTGTGATTGTCAAAAAAATATTTTGCTAGTTAACATTTTTGTTATCTCTTTATACAGATAAATTTCAATCTGCTCATAAACTGTTTTCTTGCTATCAATAATATTCCTGCAGTGTGGAGTGTCCTTTAAAAGAGGGAGTTTTGCTTTCCCTTCTTGGTATCAGCTTTGCTACAGGAAGGAAATTATGTTCTTAAGATGTTTTACTAGAGATGAATTTGAAGTTTGGCATGAGTTTAAGTGTTTTGTTGAACTGAACACTGTGAGTATAATCTTCATAAATTGCTTGCATTAATCAAAAAGTGTTAATTAGTAGCTAAGCTTCATTTTTGGAAAAGACTGCATTTATTTATTAAGTTAAATAAAAAAACCTATTCCCTCTGAGTGGCCCATGTAAAGAGGATGGCAGATCACAGCCCAAATATAGAGAGGAGCTAAAAGCTTCTTAACTGCTTCTAACAAGTAGATCTCACTAGGAGGAGGTGGAGCTGCCTAATGCTCCATTATGTGTTGAGTGTTGGATATCTGAGGAGAAGCAGAACAAACAGCTTTTGAACCAGCATAACTGTTGAACTTCATGGAGCATTGTTTCTTCTTTTTTCCTTTTTCACACTTCGGGGGTGTAGCTGAGTGCCTCAGGCCTTATGCATCATGATTAAATGGATCATATCCATTTGAGCCAGTGGTCAAAACCTGTTGTCTGTGACAACTGGAAAGAACAGACTATATTTTGCTTGAGTCTGCGGGCATGCAGGCTCCATGCAAGCAGCTATCATCATGTTCTGCAAGGCTGAGACAATAGTATACATGTCTGCTGCTCTTCCATGCATAAAACAGCCCTGCATACGTGGAGCTGGAGGAAAAATAAGAAAGCGCTAGAGGTGCTTCCAGTGTTTGAAAGGATTGGCATCAAAAGGCTAAAGGCAGATGACTGACAGTGAACTGTAACCATGGAGATGTCTACCAGTTTTTAAATTAAAAAAAAAAGAAAAAAAGGAAGTATTTATCTTCTAGGAAAATTGTTGCAGTGACTGTCTACTGGAACTAATCCATCTTCCACTCCTGTGCATGTGTGTATTTGGGTATTCTCCACACATGGTGCAAGAGCAGCTTGCATACACAGTCTCTGAGCCCTGGTTTAGTTGAGCCCTTGTCCGTGTGGCTGACTTCCACAGTGATGACTGGTGAAGTACAGGAGCACAGATAGTTCCATGTGTGAATGATGACATGATAATAGTTGTTCCAGCAACATGGGATTTCAGCTGAGGAGTGGGTTTAGTCCTGCTTCCTCAGTAATCCCCACCTTCTCATGCCCTGTTTACATAAATCCAAGTAGTTGCAGATTCACTCTGATTGATGAGTTTTGTCAGGGGACATCTGGGGAATGGAGAGAGGCTACAGTAGTGTAACAAGGATTTAGGTATTGTCATGACAGACACCTTCAGCTCACCCCAGGAAAACTGTGTCTGAAGAAGAATGAAATATTATTTAATTTTCATTGCAACAGGAGGTACCTGCCTGCTTGTCCATCTGCCTGCACATTGCTCTTATGAGACAAACTCTTCCTGTATCCAATACTTGAATTCTCACATCCACCCTCTCTATCCTCTAGTGCAAAAATACTCATGTTGCCCTTTTACAGATATGAAAGCTGCCCTTCACACTGGAAAGCAAAATTTGCAGTAAGGAATTTATTTTTGCACAATTTAATCTCTTCAGGGAGTCCAGCATTTATGATCTAAGCTGAGCAGTCCACTCAGATAGGTACTGATCTCCTAGAAATATTTGTAATGAAATGAGTTGAGGAGAAATAGAATTTCCGTCTGCATTGTTCATGACATTGCCACTCAAACAATTATTGAACTGTTCAACTTGAGACTTACCAACAGATTTAACTGGAAAAACTCTCTTGGAAGTTTTATGAGATCTTTATTCTTCCTGCCAGAATGTGAATATTGAGGACATAAAAGTAATCTTCTGCCTGTAGTTTTAGATAACTTTAAGTTTTATTTTCCGTCTTTTAGAACTCTTTGAGATGCAAATTTATTTCCTATCATCAAGCTTCTACTGTCTTTGATAGTAGTTTTCCCAAAATAAAACTATATTTCCCCACTGACCTTGACCAACACAAATTTTCATTAGAAACAGTTTGAGGATGTTCTTTTAATATAAAAAAATCTAAACAGGACAGTGTTTGAACATTTGACATCTGAAACAGTTTTATAAATAGCAAACAGAATCACTTGAAAAGAAAAAAATAATATTTCAAAACCAATGATGATGAAAAAGGAGATAGAGTGTTAATCATGAGGTTAAAAGTTATTTGTTTTATTTATGCTCTTTTAAGATCCTGCAGTTCAGTAAAAACATTCTAAACAGTGATACAGCAATAATTTAACAATGCAGAGATGTTTGGTTTATTTTGCTTATGTTTTTATCATAAGCACTGATTTTTTTTATATCAGTGATAGATCATTTTCTGGTTTATTTAGTGCAGTTTTCTGCTTAGTGTGTTTAGAGGATGGGTTTTAAAATACTGTAAAATTTAAGTGAAACTAGGTGAGCCTTCAGCTGTTGTATACGTCAATGGCCCAAACAAAACAAAAATTAAAAAATCAAACCACATTTCCAAAGGAATGCCGGAGAGCCTTCTGTGGCAGTTGGCAGATACATAAAGGCATTATTTTGCAGATATTATTGTTGATAGGTTTGATACACAGCATGGTTTGTCTGAGCCAATGGGATATTGTCCTTTTAACAAATCTCATCATGCCAGCAGTGTTGCTTCTATAGGATGGCTTATCAGCTCCAACCAGAGTCTGCTACACTTGCACTTGCCTTCATAGCCTGAGAGGAAAATAAATTGTTCCCAAGCAGTTAATAAGAAAGAATTATTGTGAGTGAGATGCATGACATTATGAGAAAGCATGGTGTTTTACTGACTAAATGTTTCTTTGCAACCATCCCCATCTTCTCTCACTTGGCAACATTCCCTCTTCTCCCCCTCCCTCCTAACAAAAAAAAAAAACCTACCTCAGGTTTAGTGTAAATGAAATGAACATTTCATTTTTGGAACAGAGGCTCTTTAAACACTGTTACTGATGTGCCATTCTATTTCAAGAAGTGTACTTATGACACTTCTCCTCTGCATTTTAATATAGACATTGTAGCAGGCTGGAGAAATATTCCAATACTGCCACTGTTATGGCAACATGCATCTTTATTTTTGCTATCTATGGAGCTAAAAATGAACATATACAAATATATTACATAGTATGCAAATATTAGATCTGAATACAACTCTCTCTTTTCTGTGTGTTAGCAGAGCTACTCCTGGAAAATTAAGGATTTATTGTACTGAACGTAAGCAGTTTATGGGCCAAATGCTTCTTACGTTACATATGTAAGTGGGTCCACTTAAATTAATGGAGCTACACAGGTAATAACAATGAGTGACATTTGGTCTTTTAGTGAATTCCTCACAACCATTGTCTGGGAATCAAAAACAAGAGGTCTTTGGTAAACTGTAAGTTTATATGGAGGCTAATAAATACAAAGGGAAATGTAGGCATGTTGTTGTACAGCTTTATTGTTTTTTATTGTGCTATATACCTAATGTCTTGCTTAGCCAAGCAATTAAACAGATATTTAGCTTTATACCCCTGGTCAAATCCCATTTTGGGTAAGAAGAAATGCAAGCTATTTGCTTAACTGTGACTTTATACAGAGCACATAAGGAACTCAGTTGTCATAGTTTTAATTTCATTTATACAATTCTGATTCTTCACAATTCAGCCATCTGCCATTTCTTATCCCAGTGCTGGCTGTCATGCAGGGTGTCTCAGAAAGAACTGAGAATTCTTATGCAGAAACCACCATCTGAGGGAATTGTTCAATATTTTATTGCTTTGAAATGGAAAGTGACTGTGAAGATCAAAGTACAAGAGAAAAACACTGATAAATACAACATTATTACAACTCCTAAATGTTCTGGACTTCCTTAGTATCTGTAATCTTGGACCTCAAAACATTTTCAGATTTTATTTAAACCTTTTGACATGTTTGTAGACATAGTTATTTAGGTTTATTTGTAGACAAAATGAGAGGCAAAAATCATCACCTAGCGTGTCATAGGCATCAAATGACACAATTGCTTGGGGTAACAGAGGACTGACTGAGAAAGCACCATATAGTTATGCATATTTTTGAGACCACACAGTTAGTTTTTAAGATACCTGGAAACTGAACTTGTACCCTTCCTGGTAGTATTCCACTTCCTTTAGCCTGGTTTTTGTTGTGTTTAGATTTAGAGCTTGTCAAACTCATGATGGAAATTGCAAAGGTTGTGAATTTAAACTGATTTAATTGTTTCAATGCAAAAGTGTATACACTGTTTTGGGCTTTTTTTCAATCAAAATTAGGTTTTTTAAGCCAATATGAAAAACTTCTATCTTAGGATATGTATCATTTCACTACAATATTTTGATAACCTATAGGCAAGTTTTGGCACTTCTCTCAAATTCAGCTCAACAAAAGCTTTCCCTGACATCAATTTAACAGTACAAGAAGTTTCAGGCCCCTTTTCCAGTGAAGCATCTCACATATGTATAGGATGTGTATGTACATTATTGAAGCATTGCACCAAATGTGCTCAAGTTCACATACTTTTCTTAGGACTCCAGTTGAATCTTATCTCTTCTCACTATATGTAAGGAAAGAAATGATTAGGTGTCTGAGTTTTGCAGAACCAGTAATCACACAATGCATCAAATCCGCATGTGTTGGCGAAAATAGTCACAACAAAATGTATTATGCAGAACAACCAGTCGATTTGATTAATTCCTATTCAAAATAGAAAAAGAGTGGGAAGATTTATTTCTTTTTATTATTCTGCACTACTAAAGCAAGTAGGAAGAGAAGGGGATAAGGGATAAATTGAATTCAAATTGAGATTGAGACAAGCAACATTCATAAATTCATATCCATGCTGTTCTCCCAGAGCTTCACAACTAATTGCTTTGAATTTTTCTCTTGTTCTTATCTAGGCCATCCTCCATATGGCTCCGTATGCCTGGGTTTTTTCACCTTGAATTAGTCATTTGTGTTTTCTCCCCTCCTAGCCATAGCCTTTCTTAAAATTCATATCTGAGAACCTTAGACTTATATTTCTTTTGCTAATAAAACACACTTCCTTCTGTTAATAAAGAAAATATTACAAAAATATCTTTAAAACACCTTCCAAGTAAATTTTTGGCTAAAATGCCTACTCAGTTGTAATGCAGCAATTTGCAGTCCTTGACAGTATATATCAGCATATCTCTAATGAATTCAGCTCCATGCTGATTCTTTAGGATTGCCATGTCCAGTTCAGAAGTTTGAAACAAAATGCACAGAGCAATTAGGAAATCAATGTCTTTCCAAGACTATTTTCATGCAGAGAAACATCTGGACCCCTAAAATAGAGTCATAGGGTTAAAAACAGGTGGGAAACAATATCCACTTTTTAACCATGTTGGGTCAGAGGAACATCCCCATAGGAAGTTTTCGAAAAAGAATAAAAAGTAATTTCCTAAAATGGCTTAGAAGCAATCAACCTCAAATAGATAAATAGAGACTTGTAAGTGAGAAAGAAGGAAGATGAGAGGAAAGATAGTGTTGTAAGTGGGCTTCAGCTCCAGCCAGTGAGAAGAGGTGAGGAATGACTGTGGAGTGCCATGATGTCTCTCTGTTTCCACATTCTTGTAGGTGTTATGAAGGGTGTGTGCATGTATGTGCTTGTGCCTGTGTGTCTGTGTGTGCAGTCACTCATGGGAACATGGTTCCTGTGTTCCTCTGCTCACACACAAAGGGCGGTAGCTGTACATAGGGAAAATTGAAGTGAAAACAATTTACAAAGACTGGATACAGTTCATTTAGTCATATTTTAAGGCAAAAGGGCTAGCTTCTGGTTAAGCTATATGACAATCCCTTGTCCAGGAGACATAATTGCATTTAGCAGACTGTACTAATAGTATACTTGGTAGAACCAGCAGTACTAGTAGGCAGGCTTGTTCTTTATATGTTACTCTTGGACTGGAAAAATGTGACAACATTACTTTCATGTTCATGAGAATACAGTTTTTTGTCTAATTAAGTTAATATAAACTTCCCTGAGAGGAAAAGATGCATTGTACCAAGCAGAGGATATAAAATTCAAATCTTCATTTGAATGCTGAAGAACCAAATCCAAATGAAAAAAAATTAAGTCCCTTGCATGTTTAGACCTACTTTGTTAAAGTCTTAACTGAATTGTCTTATCTGTGCTTAGTGCCAATAATAATTAAGCTTAAAATTAAACATGTATTAAATTATTTGGACACGTTAAACACAGAACACATCATACAGGTGCAGCTGATGATAGTATATTCCAGTGCATTGCAAGGCTATAGAGTTTTCTAGTAAGAGTCTGAATTGCAGAATGCATCCAATATAGAAGCAGGACAGGTCTTTCTTCCATTCTCTATTGGAAGAGGGGATACTGTGAGAGATAAGTCTCAAAACTGATTCTAGATTCCTGAAATCATGAGTTTCCATCAGAACACAGACCAATGCATGCATGCATTCAATTAGGTAATTCTTTATCTGGAAATACCAAGAAAAGTTTCACATTAAAAGCTGTCTAAGGGAAAGAAAATTACCTGGGTATTTCCTGAATACAGGTACTAGCCTATATAAGGGCTCAAATCTACTATATAAGTCTACTAAATGAATCTACTATTTAATAATACATAACCCTAAGTTCATATCTTCCATTATCAAGAAACTTGGGTGATGAAAAAAATTACACTATGATTTAGAGCTTTGAGTCCAAAATCAACTTATTTAAAATAAAGTCTACCTTTCTAACACGGAGTTTTAAAACAAAAGGAAATCTATGAGTATTGCAAAACAAGAATGCACAATTTAGTATCTTTTCTATTAAAGCAATATTAAAACCAATTTGAGAGATGTTTCAGAAACTTCATTCCCAGTTCTTGAAAGTGGGTAGAGCAGCATAAACTATTACCACTCATCGGGTGATTGGCGTCTCCGTACACGGCCACAGGAATGAAAAACAGGGAATTTGCCTAGTCTCATTTAGTACAAAGTTGGTCCAACCCACTGGCAAAAGTGACAAGCTAACCTTGCTGGTTCTAATACAATAGGAGATTCTACCCTGTTGAAACACATATATAACATCTTCAAAATGTATCAGAATGAATCTTGTCAGCAGCCAGCTCTGGCATTCACTTTGTCAGTGTAGAGTAGGTATTCAATGGTAAGTCTGTAGCTGAACAACTGCTGTTTTTATCCTTGCTTTTTCTAGACCTTTAAATCTGAAAGCACCAGCTCATCTGCTGGATTTGGCACAAGGCTTAGCCATATTCACTTATTTTTTCTTCTTCCTACTACGCAGGTCTGGTTCATGTGCAGGCAACTGTCCATCTCGTATTTTGAATAAGGCTTAGTTCCCATGGGAAAATCGAATGCGGTTACCCAATTTAAGACTGTGTAATATCACATGTTGTCTGTCATCTCTATAGGAAAATTTAGTCTATGCTACTTTCCAGATTAAGGTACATAAAATATTTCTACACACCTTTTCAGCTGACAGTGTCCTGCAGCTGAGGTAGGCACTGACACTTACCAGGCTAAGTGTTAAGTCTACAGCACATGCAGGCTAAATTAAGAAAACTAAGGAAAACGTAGTTTGTCATTTCTTGATTTCTGAATCTTTAGTCAGAATACTCTTCCATGTTCCTTTTCTCTGTAGTACTTTCCTTTCACCTGAACAGGCAAATCTATTGCAGTGATTGCATCTGTCAGTTGCCCATGTTAACAATGCCTGGTATCCAATTGTGCAGTTGCATTCAGAGTGACTGGATGCTTCTTTACACCAGTTAAGAGTCTGGTCTCCTTCTGCCAACTAGGAATGGACTCCTGTATTTGTTCTGTCCTGCCCTCTTTGCTTAATAGTATCCCTGGTTCAAAATACCAATGTACCATCTCAAAACCTGAAGCAAAGCAAAGTTGAAGCAAAAAAATTTAATTGTAACCACTTTTGCTCACCAATAATGTGCATCTGTAACCTTCCCCAGAGGTTGTTCAATGCAAGGCCTATAGCACATGAGTAAATTTTTTTTTAACTTTTCTCTGTAGACAATAATCGTTATTCTCTTTGCTTAGACTCCTTGCTTATCCTAGGGCATGCTCGTTAAAAAAAAAAAGTGGTAAAATAGTAAAGTATGAAGAAAATAATAAGAATGGAAAGCAAAATAAATGGTAAATAAAAAGAAGAGGACCTAAAAGAGCTTGGCCATATCAAGAGCAAGGTGAAAAAATAAAAGGCAAAAAGAGGAGAGGAATGAAGAAAACAAAATAATTAATTGTGCTATTGGGTTTCTTGCATGAAGAAACAAAGAGTGAATATGTTTTAAATATTATGAAATTAATGTCAGAATGTAGATTTATGTATTTAGTACAACGTTCTCCTACCCTGGGAGTTGGAAATGTAGAGTGATTATTAGCTAGGTTTCTGTTTTTCTTGAGTAGATATCTTTTCTATTATTACTCTGTTCCACTGTATGATCATATTTTTTTGCATAATTTAGATCTGATATATGCAAGTGCCTCCATTTTGAACAGACCATATGGAGAGCTCCATGAGTGCCCAGGGAACCAGAAGTGTGCAACGATTAACCGTGGTTTCTGTTATTTGTTAAGCAGATGAAAAGAGCTGTGAAATAAAAGGCATTGCATGATGGTTTCTGTGTCCTTGTACTGTCCTTTGTTTGGTTGTGCTGTACTAAGGGGGGAAAAAAAAGGCAAGTTTTAATATAGCAAAGGAAATTGCACAGCCATTCACAAGATCCAAAGCCAGAAACAAAGGAAAAGAAGAAAAGGAAAGGATCTATATAATAGGTCAGTGATGATGAAGTAAAGGAGAAAGATATAGATTACATATGTACATATTTTCTGGATCTGCATTTCACTTCATCTAAATTATGAACAGACAGATAAAGGCAGAAAAAAGATTCAGAAGACATAAAACATAATTTCAGATTCTAAAGAGAAAAAGAAATGAAACTATTTCTAAGACTACCTCTGAGATCTCTGAAGTTTGTTAACCTCCATTTAGTTAAGACTCTATATAAGTTAATTTTATTAATTTTGTCTTTCGAAAGAGAGAAATACAGCATAGTAAGGCTTTTAGTTCACATATGATAATTTAGTTTAATATAAATTAATATGTCAGCATATTGACATATGTAGCAGATCCTGGTATTTCAAGTTGGAATATTAATGTGGTAACAGAAAGTTTAGCATTAGATCATTTCCAGATAATCCAAGTCATATTTGGCTTTAATTGATGCATCACAAAGGATGAACAGAATAGACTCTACTTCGGAGTAGCTTTGGAGCAAAATCTGGCTACACCCACAGCTGTGGGTGTTTGACATACATGATAGGCAGACACAAAGCCCTTGATTGGAGCCATAAACAGGTGTCCCTGTTGGTGCTGCATTGTGCCCGAACACTTAATGCAGCAGTCCAGGTACAGAGCTAGTACCATTATGATACATCCTGATGCATTAAGAACTCAGAAAAATATATTTGATGCAGAGGAGATGAATTTTCACTTTTGGATGTAGTTAGGGCACCATATTATTTCATCTGCATATGAGCTATGTAGCCTGTTGTTGCTAATCTTATATAGAAACTTCGGCTGATGCTTTCAAAATGGGAGATATTAATCTCTTGTAAAGAGGAGGAATTATAGAAATCAGTAGCAAATGGTACAAAGAAAATGAGTGAGGTAAATTAAATTATTCAAGTTAATTTACAAATTGGAGAGAAAAGAGAGAAAATAGAACTGAAGAGACCCCATATAGACATTCATTGTGTTTGATGATGTGAGATAAAAGGAAAAATTATTCTGATTTTTTTGGCAGACAAGAAAGAAGAGTAAGGCTCAATGATCATTTTTAGCAAAATGAGAAAGCATCTGTTGTCCTAGAGTTAGTCCTTGGTCTGAGGTTTGATTTTTAAAATAATATTCATTAAAGAGTTGAATAGTGCAATAGATGAGACAATAGTATTTAGCTTCATTAAGACTTCAAAATCTTGATGGAAAGATTTAGAGCTGATGCAATTCATGAGGGTTAACTTGAAATAAACTTGTCTATTAATAAAAAAATATGAATTTATTCTTACTCTCTTTTTTAAAGAAGTATTTTAACCAAATGCTTTACTACTATTACATTTTGGCATAGGTCTTACCCATTATGTGGTATGTTTCCATTGAATATTTCCATGGGCTTGAAACTGCTAAGTACTTTGCTGCCCTTCTGAGAAGCTTCCAGCTTTGGCTTTTTGAAAGGATCTAGATGTCTAGATTATATATGATTATATATTACTAGAATAATTTAGTGCAAGTACAAAAGCAGAATCCTGCTGTCCAGAGAACTTTTTAATCTAACCAGTTGCTTAGTGAGATTTGGGGATGATTTGAGACGGAAAGATATTAAACAAAGGCTTTAGAAACATATTTTTGGCACATGGTGCAAGAAGTGCATGTTATGACTATTTTTGGTGTCAAAGTCTTCATTTTAGATCACTTGTTTCAGAAGTTAAAAACAAATTCGTCCAGGGTCCCTTGTTACATTGCATCTGATAGACTTGACTGTACAGCTTTAGATATTTAAGCATGATAGAACGGAATCATATCACTTGTTTCAGAAGTTAAAAACAAATTCATCCAGTGTCCCTTGTTACATTGCATCTGATAGACTTGATTGTCCAGCTTTAGATATTTAAGCATGATAGAACAGAATCATAGAATCATAGGATCATTTAAGTTGGAAAAGATCGCTAATCATTTACTGAGCACTGACACATCCACCACTAAACCATGTCTCTAAGTGATACAGCTACACTTTTAAAGAAACCCTAGAGGGATAGTGACTCGACCATTTCTCTGGCCATCCTGTTCCAATGCCTAACAAGCATTTCTTTGAAGAAACTTTTCTTAATGATAAGGAAATGAAGAATAAGACAGCAAAAGGAAAGACATTTTATGTTCAACTTCCACGAGCCCGTTGCTGGCTAGCGCACTACCCCGAGCAGCGGCCAATCTTCTGCCTGCTCCGAAGGGGAGGACAGAGGCCGATCACAGCGCAGGAGGGCAGGTGAAGCTCCTGGTTGGGTTCGCCTTGCCCACCGAGGGCCAAGGTGTGCGAAGGAGGCAGGAAAGAAGCGGAGGAACTTCTTTGTGGGGGAGAGGGTTTATTCAAGAACACAGGAAAACCATGGAGAAGCCGAGAAAATGGGACTGACATGGGGTTTTATACCCCTACAGAGTGGGCGTGGAAAACACCCAGTAACCAATAATACACCAGCTAGGGGGCGCTACAAAGGCGGGGAAAAGGAATTGTTGCAAATAGAAGAAGGAGTGGGGGGGGAGGAGTAGCAAGGGCCAATCAACTACCGAGGAACATGGAACTCTCTGGAAAGACAACCAAATATGAGAAATAAGGGGAGGGGAGGGCAGCAGCCGATGGTAAGGCATGGATCTACATATTTTTCACAGCCTTTTGGGTACTCCCTGTGAGTTCAAGGCTTTTGGGCTGTGGAGGCATCAAACCAATGGACCTTTTGGTCCACTTAATTCGGCTGATCCTGGTGTTGGCCGTGCTTTGCCGCAACATTCACCATCTATGCTAGACTTGTTTGTTATAATTTTTATGGAAATTTTTAAGATTGCTATTTTTTTCCATATGTGAGATCACTGTGCATCATGTTCTGGTTGACCTAAATACCTAAATACACAGCACATATCAAAAAGAATGGAAAATGCTCCTTTCAGGAAGTGATTATAGATTTTGAGAATTTTAACTGAAAGAGAGACAAAAGAAGAAAGAAGAGATCCATAAGCGCTGACAGAGAAAGGAAGAATGCCACAATTCATCTTATATTACATAAACGCTAACCTTGCCAGTACTGGGAGAAAAATCTTTATTTCCTCCTGAAGCCCAACACTTACATTCTTTAAAGACAATACTATATGTAGGATCTATGCCATTTTGACAAGTGCTCAACAGCACAGTCTAAAAACTTGTTATTTGAGAGATTTTATGATAAGAATTATATTTTTAAGAATAATTCTGTCAATCAAGTGTCATAATACTGCTTATAATCTTGTGATTTTTAATTGTTATTACTTTGTGGATTTTTTGACTGAAGCCATATTTTGTTTAGCCATTGAGAGTAATAGAAGGAAATAAAATTTATTTTCCAGCCAAAATGAAAGAATCATAAAATGGTTTGAATTGGAAGGGATCCTAAAGATCATCTAGTTCCAACCCCCTTGCCATAGGCAGGGAACCTTTCACTCAACTAGGTTGAGAGCTCCATCCAGCCTAGTCTTGAGCACTTCCAGGGGTGGGGCCTCCACTAACTCTCTGGGCAACTTGATTGGGTGCCTCATCACACTCGCAGTAAATAATTTTTTTCCTAGTATCTAATCTAAACATACTCTCTTTCAGTTTGAAGTAATCCCCCCTTGTTCTGTCACTATATGCCCTTGTGAAAAATCCCTCTCCAGCCTCCTTGTAAGTCCCCTTTAAGTTCTGGAAGGCTGTTCTGAGGTGTCCCCAAACCCTTCTCCGCTCCTGGGTGAAAACAGCCCTAACACTCTAAGCCTTTCCTTATAGGACAAATGTCCAGACCTGTGATCAACTTAGTGGCCCTCCTCTGCACTCGATCCAAGAGGTCCATGTTCCTCTTGTGTTGTGGGCCCCTGAGCTAGATGCAGTACTCCAGGTGAAGTCTCACAAGAGCAGAGTAGAGGGAGAAGAATCACCTCCCCTGACCTGCTGGTTTTGGTGCAGCCCAGGATGCAGTTGGCTCTCTGGGCTGTGACAGCACATTGATGAGTCATGTTGAGTCCATGAAAACCCACAAGTTCTTTTTCCCAGGGATAGTCTCAATCTATTCTCTGCCCAGCCTGTACTTGTGCCAAGTCAGGTGCAGGACCTTGCACTTGGCCTTTTTGAACTTTTTGACGCTCCCACAGGCTCACCACTCAAGCCTGTCAAGGTCTGTTTGGATGGCAACCTTTCCCTTCAATTTGTTGTCAGCACTGCACAGCTTCATATTGTCAGTCCCACTGTCCATATCACCAACAAAAATGTTAAAATGTGCCAGTCCCAATACTGGCCACTCATCAAAATCTTTGTAACGGCTTTAAATCAAAATGATGGAAGCATATCTATGGCACCTATGCAGATAAGAATTTTCTGGGACCATTGTTATCCCTTTAATCCAACTCTTCAAACTTCAGACTTAATTATGGACAGATGATCATGACTGATCACACATATTTCTTCTAAAGAGTAACTCATGCTTTCAGGAGAGATAAAACATGCAAATCTGACCTCATATTCTAAAAGGGATGCACCACAAAGTATCACGTTCCATCAAGGCATATTTGGGGGCATATTCATGACATATTGTGTCTAATTGAAAGTATCATCATAATTTAAAAAAATTAAAATCTTAGCTTCGAATGGATTGTGAGACTTTACCATGTGAGAGTAAAAAGTAATAATAATACTGCTGTATATGCAGAAACTGATCACTGATTCAAGCACCAAATGGCTGGTTCTCAGACTATCTCATAACGGCATTGAGATGATAAAGGTGATATTTGTTAGCAAATTAATCCTGTCAAGACTCTAAATGAATCTTGTTTCTTCAATTCTATTCTCAAGAATACTATGAGATACTTCTGTTTTCTTTGAACTGGCATTCAGCTTTTATTATTGCTATTATTGCTGTATTCTCACTCTCATCGACCAGCTCTTTGGTACACTCTACTCATTTCAGCTCTACAGGAAACAGGAAAACAATACCTGTAACAAGACAATGAAGAAGAGAGAAAAAATCCCAACACAATTTCAGGATGCAGAAAAATGTCTACCATGACATGACAGTTAGAGCAGATATTGTGTTTTTTACAAAAAGATTGTTTTTTTTCTGCAGCAATTTTAAGAACATGTTGAAGTACTACTATCATTGCAGGTGCTACCAACTTTTGATCTGTTTTAAGTGAGAATGTGTGGAGCGATGTTAGCTGACTACAGTAAGGAGAACAAAAATGTGAAAAACTGGAATCTACTCATTCCATGAAGCATCCCATAGGTACTGGAGTATAAGGTCACACTTGTATACTTTCTTCCTCAAAGTCCTTAAAGAAAGAGGCACGCAGCTCTTTTAAAACTTAATTTTCTGTTCTTATGTATGCAGCATTTGATGTTGTTCCTTTGTGCAAATGATATGATAATGTTTCTACCTTTGGGAGACAAGTTTCTAATAGCTGAAGGGAAATACAGTCTCTCAAAGGAACTGATCCAAAATCAGTTTGAGTGTAAACAGATTCAACCAATTGTTTTCATTGGAGTTGTATGAATTTTGAGCTAAATTAGGCCTATGATTGGTCCAATACTATAATCATCAGGCAAAATTCCCATTATTATAATCAAAGTTTGTAGGATGTAACTATAAAAAAGATGACTCAGAAAGCTGCATATCCTGTTTGTCTTTCAAAGGCAAATTGTGAGCATTTTTCCCTTTGATCACAAGGTCAAAAAGTATTTTTGCCACTTGAAGCAACATGAAAATACAAATAATGAGCCAAATCTGTAACTGGTGAAATTAAGTACAAATTCAATTATGCCATATCTGAGTTTAGCCTCTTAATCTTTTGGCTGGAATTATTAGCGATGACATATTTATTCCGCCCCCCCCCCCCCATTAATGTGAAAAAAAAGCAGATATAAAACAAAATAACCTGTCCTCTTAGCTATAGTCTCAGGGTTTGTACATATCACACTTCATCCATGTTATTTAACTATTAAGTACAGCAGTATATATGATTTTTTGCCTATGGAAGCAATTGTATTGTTCTGTTCTCATAGACTGCACCATCTTTTCAAGTTAAGAACTTTTCTGTAGTAGTGTTGTTATGATTTTATTCCAGCTCTCATGGTTTTCCTTACCTTTTTTTTTTTTTTGAAGCTCCAGCTTCCAAAAATGAATGGCTATGTAGAAATCACTTTTTTTTTTTTTTTTTTTTGCTTTCAAACTAAAATTATTGTCCTCTTGGTTATAATAGTGTGTGAAAATAGGACCTCAGTGAACTTCAAAATAAATAAGAAGAGATAAAATATTTAAAAAATCTATTTTAAAATTCTTTCATTTTTTAAAGCCAATTTTATTTTTTATTAAAACCACACTTGAGATTTTTTTGAAGACTTGAAATTGGTAAACTTCTATCTCCCCACAGCTTCCAGGTTGAAAATCTTTCCTTACCTATGACTGGCAGATATTGAGAGAGCAGAAAATGAGTATGCAGTCTCCCAGTTGGCTTTCTGTGATTTATTTATAGATGACAGAAACATCAGAGAAGTCCAGACAGCTGGACTGTGTGTAAGACTTTCAGGGAATGATTTCATTTAGAATGTTGTTTCAGGGAGATAATGTAATTAATGTAGTTGGGAGATGAGAAATCTCACACACTGCATCTGGAAGTTTCTCCTCAGGAAATCCTTGTAGCTCGCTGTTTCTGTCAAGCAGGGTAATGTGCCTGTAAAACGCTTTTGACAGAAAACATATTACTGCATCAGCAGAACCAGAAAACGACAAAACATACACAATGTGGAATAGTGAATGCCAATGTCTTTGCACCAAGCAAACACACTCATGTAAGAAAAAGAAACCTAAATCAGCTGGAGTCTTGTAAAGGCAATGGAAGAAACAGCCTTAGATGAGATGTTCCACTGGTTCTCTTACTAGGTAAACAAAACACTTTGAAGAAGTGAGGAATATCATTATTAGCACCATAAGCACCTTTTTTGCACAGAAAATGACAGAAAGCCACTACAGCAGGTAGTAGGTTTGGGTTTTTAAAATGTTTAAAAATTTTGTTTCTTTTGCCATTGTAGCTGTGAGGAAGCAAATAAATCTGAGGACAAGTACATACATTTTCAGAGAATTAAAATCGTATACTTATAAATCTCAGTATTCAAAAGGCTCCAGAGAAAATAATCTGTATTTAACTCTGATATTGGCTATTGGCTTTCCTGCCTTTCAAACCACATTTTCAAACTTTTACTATTAGCCATGAATTCAGAAATTTAACATGACCGTAACGAAATATTTGAAAAATTTAAAGAAAAATCAAAATTAGAATATTCTGCTCAAGGGCCAATGACTCTCTTCCTTCAAAACAAGAATACCCAGCCCCCCATCAAATTCTAGGCTCCACTAAAGCTAAATAAATGCTCTATGCATGCAGTTTTTCAATCTATAAAGATTATATGAAAGAAAAAGAGCAATATAATAGTCACTTATGCAGACATGTTTCTGATGAAGGTGGAATTTGAGCATATGATCAACTCCAATTCATTACACACAGAAAGAAAAAATATCATCCTTATGTGGAAAGAAAAAGGCAAAACCAAACTGATGGAAATCTCCTACAAAAAGATGGGGTTTTTTTATTAATTACTAATTTTTACATTCTTTATGTGTTATACGCTTTAAATGCTCAATTTCCGCAACAAGAGAAAAAGAAATATTTCATTACTCTGCTTACCCAGATCTCTGAAAGAGCAAAAAGTTAAAACAGTAGTCTAAATGAAAGGACACATTTTTTTAAGCAGCAATCTCACATTTTGGACTGTCTGTAATAAAAAATTTAGTCTTTTCAGTAACAATAATAATTATATTTAATAATACTTTGTTTACATATTATGCTTTCAGACTGTATTCATCTTTCTTAAACATATTCAGAGCTCTCTTGAAATAATCCTAATTTGTTATAACCAAAAGATGGCAGCACTCCATGCAATATGCACTGCCTTCCACTCTTATTTATATTCACTGATCTCTCTGCAAATCCCATTTTATAGTGCTGTAGTTTAAGTCATCCTAGCCAGAGAACTATTTAGAAAGCTCTCAAAAGAGAACACATGCTTATTAATTTGGGAAGGTTAACATGGTTTTGGAAAGACTAAAAATCAGTTCCTTTATTTTCTTTAGTATAGTTCCAGACTAGTTAGCCATTGGTATTAAATAAAGGGGTCTGAGAAGCTCCAAGCTGAAGTCCATTTTAGGGAAATCTATTCTCATTTTCTGGAGACTTAAGCACCAGGTGTTTTGTCTCATCTAGGTCTCCTGACTATTTTCAGAATACTTTTTTCTTCTTTTTCTTCCATATCTTCTTTTTTCTCTTCTTTTCCTCCTTGTCCTGTCTCATTCTTTACTGTTCCCTGGCCTTCTGTTGCACAGATCTCAGCATTTGTGCCCAATACCAGCTCTGTGGTGTAAACACCTCCTTTATTGTATACCACTACCCATCCCGTGGCTGTGTGTCATCCGATGTCTGCACACTGTTGTACCCACAGTTGTCTGAATTCATGTTCCTCTGTGAGACTGAACATAAACAAGGCGCTTCTTCCCCAGTGAGAACAGAGTTTGATGGAGGTAGATGCTTAGTGGCTGTGTGGCCTTGACCATGTAATGCAAAAACAGTAATGAAGAGGCTGGTGGCTTCAGTGCACAGTCCTTGCTTTTTTTGGAATGAGATTAAGGGGGCATATACAATGGTCACTAAGAAAGCTGGATTGTTGGTTTGGTTTTAAAGATGAAATTAAGAACTGAACTGGTTTACTGAACAAATCAAGGGGTAAAAAGGAATGTAGAAAAAGAAACCAAGATTTACAATACAAAAGGAGCAAAAAAGTGGAATTGTTAATAAATGAACAGCACAAATTTTGCACAGTCACCCTAGAAAGTGCCAAAGACTTAATAAATACTGTGATCCTAAATAAGAGGATAAAACAGTGAAGTACATCCTTATATGAAGCCTTTGACACAATGGAACCATTAGGCAGATGGATGTGAGAGCCCACAGGTAAAATTTTGAAAATATACAAAAATTTAATAATAAATGGCTATTCTCTACTTTATTCCCACACAGATATGTCCAAATAAACAAGAGTTCTCCCAGGTGGCACAGGCTGCTAAGCTGTAAAGTGAACAGTAAAAGCAACTGAGAAGCCAAAGCACGGTGTAAAATAAGCCCATCCAAGACAATCCCAGAGGCAAGACAAAGATAGGTCACTCCAATACATAATTCATTGTACATAAGGATAACTGCATGGAGGAGGGAGGAGTAAAAAAAAAAAAAAAAAAAAAAAAAAAAATGGAAAATGAGCTTCAGTGGAAAGAGTATGAAAACTTGAGTTTTCAGCTCCATAACATATGAGAGAGAATAATGTGAGAGACTGCAGAATGTGTAAGGACACACATTGTTGGGTTTAGGGGTTTTTTTGCTTGTTGTTTTGTCATCTGTGTTTTCCACTGACTCTAACTAGACTCAAGACTAATTTTATTCTTTTCTGATACTTATGCTTATTATCAATACTTGTGGATATTGCTAATTTTCAGAACTGTTACCACCCTCATCAAGTGAGGATTCTCCTCCACTCTGTTATAAAGTTCTGACTTTTAACAGAGGCTGTGCTGAAAAAGTGTGATTTACAGGCCTTTCCAAACTGAAGTTGGTTTCACTTAATGAGCTAACAAGTGTTCTGACCTTAAACATTGTGCCATGGCCAACCTGAAAAACAAGGCTTTGGTAAAGGGGACATAGAAAGAGGGCTAACCTTGGATATCCTGTGGCCTTAGTCCATGTTAATGTAATATGCCTTACGTAGTTCCTTTGCTATCTGGAAAAGTCATGACCTTTTTTAGTGATAGTCTCATGAGAAAACAATAAAAACACCTAACAGTATCTTTCTTTTTTATATAGAAATAAATATTAACAACTAATCAATATCAATTAACAGCTTCATTTCCCATACAATATTAAAAAAACTAGCAACAATGTAGAGTAGAAGAAAAACCAAAATGGTGAGATTTTAATTATGTTTAATAAGATGATTCTGAAGGTAGGAAGTAGATATTCATATTATGAAAAACAATAGTGATCAAAAAATCCAAGGCACGTGAAATTTGTGACCAGCAGGAATCTGTTTTTTGTCAAAAGATGCTACAGGCAGTAGATTTGATGATAATATTTAAGAATAGGTCCTGTCCAATTCAGAGTACTTTGTGAAGCTGGGATTCGGTGAAACCATGTGCTGCTGGCTTACTTCCCACTCCCACCCTGCCTTCCCCTGTGGTGAGCTGGAGAGGAGAATTAGAGACAGAAAAGGTAAAGATCATGGGTGGAGATAAGAACAATTTACTGGAAACAGCAGTGTGGTAAGAAAACGAACAGTAACAGCAACAATATTAACAACAAAAGTGTACGAGAAAGGCAAGTGCTCACCACTGTCTCTGACAATGGCCAAATGCTGTCACACTACCCTGACCTGGAAGGGACCCCTTACCCCGCTCCTAGAAAATGATGTGAGGCGGTATAGAATTCCTATTCCTAGCCATACCCCTGGCTACTGCAAAAACTAACCGTGTCCTGGACAGGGAACCTGGACATCTAGGTAATGCAATTATACTATGTAAAAGAACCATCACCTGAGGAGGTAGATATTTACATTTGTCCTGGGTGAAAATACCAGTTAAGTGCTTTACTTACGTAACTTAGAATGAATAGGATTATCAAAGAACCTGAGTGTAAGTATAGGACTGAGAAATTAGCTGGGCTTTTGAGAAATTTGCATGTGAGAAATTATGCTGATTACATAATCCTGTGAGAAAATGGTCTTAGTAGTCATTAATTGTCTATGACTTGCTGTATCTTGTGTAACTGTGGTTACACTATGAAATGTCAAGAATTAATCTGAGGACCAAAAAAAGGAATCTTCTTTAGTAACAAATAAAATTATTACTATCATTAAAGATGAAGTCCTGTGAAGTCCGGCTCTGGAAATTTTCATGTGCTGGGACCCAACATTTTCTATGCAATACAAATATATCTCTATCATATATTTCTATGAAATCTATGGAGTAAGAAATAATTTCATTGTATTTCTATACCATAAGAGTACAGCAGGTGACCTCCTGAAGGGAATATCAGTGAACCAAATGAAGCAGAAGAATGGTCCAGTCATGCTCCATGTAATAGTGGCCATTAGCCTGGGGAGCAATTATCTCTTTCAATCCTTAACATTTAAATTTGCAGAAAATATCTGGCATTTAAGAATATCAGCATGTGAAAAGAAACCAGAGAGCAGACTATGATGAGAGAAATGGAAAAGACCATTCCATTTACACAGCATCACTTTACCATTATATTGAATAAAGTGCATTTTAATTTTTAATCAACTTTGAGTCTGCTCTCTATTGTAACTCAGCACAAGATAAATGAAACAATTATTGTATTGCAAAGTGACCCTCTCTGAAAAGACAATTGTGCTATAAATCCTGAGTACATGCTATGTAAACCTACTTTTGTTCCTGAACTCAGCCCTTTCCATACTCTTTGTTTGTAATATACCTTTCACCAGTTTACCTACAGTAGTAGCTGTGGTCGTGTAATCAGAAAAGACAATTCCTTGTGAAGATATTCAGATAGGAGATATTAAAGAGGGCTTAGCAAGAATTCATTAACATAGGGATTTTGAGTACCTTTACATAATCTCTGCAAGTTCGTCTGCCTCCTGCTACATTTCATTCTGGATTTTTGTAGGTAATATTAAGAAATACATTTTCACACCATGTTCTGTACACTGATTTTCCCCTAACTGCCCTCATGTGTTTCAAATGTAGATGTTAACAGTGCAAAACTCACTGAAATCAAAAAAAATCAAACTTTCTGTTAATATGATCTCTTTTCTATCTGCCTTCTGAATAGAGAGGCTTAAAAAAATGGAAAGCACTTTGTTTTAGTTTGAGGGTGAATGTAGATAGATACTTCGTGTTTTAAAATTAAATAACATCTTGAGACATGTTCCTGAGCTTTCCTCTGCAAGCTTTTCTAAATTTCCCTTGCTAACACTGAGGATTAACAGGTTATTATTGACTCTTTGTTTTACTGCATATATAACTGTAAGTATTTTTTATCTAAAATAAATATTCCCAGAAGCTTTAGTTTCGACACACAGTTGTTTTTATTAGTTTTCTTTCTATGTAAGCATTACCTAAATTGTAAAGATAGTCTCATGAATAAGTGATTGGCTTATGGTCTGGGGGATTGAGATTTAGAGTCAAACTACAGCTTTCTGCGAAAATCTGAACAAATCCATTGAACTGCCTGGGCTTCTGTTTCCTGGGCTTCTGTTTCCTTTTTGTACCTTTTGGATAATAATTGCAAGTTTTTATGTGTTTACACATTAACAGTATAGCCAAATCCCAAGTTTTAAAAAAATAATAAGTATAGGCAAAAATAAGGATAAAAATCTGTCCTTTTTTTTTTTTTTTTTAGCACTTATGCTCTGTTTTTTGAATCTTTAGATTGTGAAGTTCTTCTCTGTAGCAAAAAGGCATGGAAAACTCATTTTAGATTATTTCTTTCTCAAAGAAATTAAGATCTTGCACCTTCACATAACTTCAGACATCAAGGCTGTAAAAAAACCACTATCTGTGACTATATTTCTAACGAAGTCTTTACTGTTGATGTTCATGATGTCTCACGTATACTCTGACCATATCATCCTTGGCACCTTTGAGAACAGCTATCACAGAAAAAATGTGTTGAAAGTACTCTGCTCCAAACTGGCTATGGCCATAGAGCCACTGAGCAACTCCTGAAATTTCTAATTTCTTCCTTTTAATTTAGTTAAATTAAGTAGAAGGAGAAATTCTTTTTTTTTTTTTTGGCAGGGAAAAAATCCTCCAAACCACCAAAACCCTAGCATTGTTTAGAAAAAAACTCCTCTCATGTATAACAATGTAGCAGTTCTAGTAGAAAAAAGCAACATCTCCACCCAATTTAAAAAAATGCCAAGAAAACACCTTGACTTTATTTCTCTGGTTGTTAACCTTGCAACAGCAATATGTGCTTTGTGATCAAAAGGCATGTTTACTATAAATCTCTAATAGATTATGCAGGCTTTTCTGTTCCCTGCAGCTCCTTGGAATGCAGAAACATGTTCATTTCTTTATCTGAGCATCTCTGATACCACAACCCCCTACCAGCACTCTCTAAATTTGCTGCCCATATTTGTAGAATAATTTCAAGATGGCACTGTTAATTCCTAAAAACTTTTAAAAATTGTTTTAATGAGGTCTGTTAGAGATTTCCCTCCTCTATAGCTATGCCCATCTTTATAGGAATTTTGGTGTTACCTCTTAAATTAGAGCAGTAAGAGTATACTTTAGGTGTTGTAAGCCTGTAATTGAAAGCATATTTCATTCTGGCATTTTTTGGTTCCTGCTTGTCCTTTTTTTGCACAACATCTGTCAATTTGTCACTCGGAGGGTGTTAAAAACTACTATTTTAGTTGGGTTGTTCTTTTATCAACAGCCTCTTAAAATCCCAAGTGTCCTCCTTTCTTTCATGACACGTTATTGGTATTGTTCTTACTATATACATATAATTTACTGACCACATTTAGGGTTTGTTTACCCTGATTCTCCTCTACATGAATATACTGAAATTACAAGTTATTTTCCAGATCAAATGTCTGCAGCAATGCAGTGCCACTCTTCCTATGGAGTATCCTCAGACAGCTTCAATATTGTGAGTCCAGAGATAAATAACCAGAAGGAAAAAGAGAACATATAGTGATGAAAACAATATTATATCATTTACAGTAAACCAGAGAATTCCTATTTAAAGAGAGTAGCTTCTTGCCCAGCTGCCATCAAACAGGTGCACAATCTTTAAGAGATACCAGAAGAAATGCTACACCAGAGGTAGCTCTAATCTAGTTTGTTTAAGCGTAGAAAATGAATACATGGCAGCTCAGCTTCCATGAAAGTTTTGCAATGCATAACTGGGAATCTGAGTACTGAGGAGGTTCAGTCTTGATCCCAGCACACCCACAGGCAAGATTACACCTACATCACTTACACTGACCTGCTCTGGAATCAAAACTTCTTTTGCTGAGTAGCTAAACCACAGATGCTGTAAGGAAAAGTAAATGTTCCAGGCCATGCTTGATAGATACAAGGAACAGGCCAATGCCAAGCAGCAAAGAAATTGGAAAATGAACCTAAACCAGACAGAATTTGAAACTGTGGTCTCATGAGGTGGTGGCAGAAAGGGCAATACTTCACCCAAAGCCTACAACATGGATACATAGCATTGTGGATCTCAGCAGAAACTGTGCAGTTGATTAGTGTAACACAAAGCTTTACGGCCTGCAGAAATAGTTTTACACTTGCTGATATCTCTTTAGACAAAATCATGTCCATCTCAGCTACTTGAGGATTCATGCAGTATACTCTGATCTTAGTCCTTTGCTCTATTTAGGGAAGTTGATCATAATAACCAAAAGAAAGAATTATGCCTTTGTTGGAATGCATCATTACTTTCCATTCCATTACGAAAGAAGACAATCTGTATCCCCTCTGCAGGAAGAAACTGGGATCCACTGTGGTTTTTAAAAACACTAAAATAAGTAGTAGATAATGTTTTTGTCTAATGTGAATTTACACTAGAGAGTACAGAAACATTTTGTTTATTGCTGATAAACCTAGCCTAAAAGATATTATGGACATCCTATATATACATGACATGGGTATTATGTATACCTTATTAATGTTTACCTAAGGAGTTTTGAAATCTGTACAGCCAATAACTAAAGTTCAATTTAATTATGAGCAGCCACACGAGCATGTAAACATCTAATCCAGAATCTCTGAAATTACATTAATCTGAAAGCCTCAAATATCCTTTATTCTATGCTCGTAAATGTCAACCCTAGAAATTATTAATGTGTGGGATATGAGGCAATTTAATCCCCAGCTGGCACCAGCACTAGATGCAAAAGAAAAACAGCAATATCTATTATGCCATTTTGCATCAATTGTTAATGATCCGTTTTACTAAATGAAGAGCACACTTACTGCATGTACTTGTCCTTCCTGAAAAGGGAAAATCTACCACCATGTATAGGCCTAACAAATTAATTCAATCAACAAGTATGAAATGAATGAAATGGACCAAACTTCTTCCTTTACTTGGGAGAAGCCACTGAGTTGTGCCCCTGTAAAGAGAAGCAGCATCTTCTGTATGTTATTAGTGCTTATGCTTCTGCCCTCTCAAAAGTGAGGATTTAGTCACTAAGATGCATTTAAGGTTAAGCCCGCTGAAAAAAATGAGAGCTGAAACTTACAGTATGTTGTCTCTTATTGTCATATCAAAATGAAAGTAAGTAGAACTAAGGAAAAACTTGAAAGGTAAAGAAGGAATAAAAATATTTTTATAAGACTGGAAGATTAAGGATACAAACTTTCTACCTTGCATATAGAAATACAAGGAATAAATATGCTGTGCCCCTTCAGATCTCAAGATAACTGACCCTTATCTACTGAATTGTGGAAAGAAAACACTCATGCCATTCTGTCAGACCAAGGTCTGGCCTTGCCTCTGCTACTGCCATGAGGAGGCACAGTTACTCAATCATGTAGGCAAGTATTAATTATAAGACTAATGCAAAGTCTGACACAAAATTATTGCTAAGGAAAATCTTAGCATCTTAAAGCACATACTCAAACAGATTTCTAAATACAAAGGTTCTGCTGGACTTATTAAATTGGAGGCTATTTGACACAACCTTTAAGGAAACCACCCTTACCAAGATCATTTGGAAGCTTTAGGAGGCAAGGTGTGAGAGGAAAACTGGCTCTTTAAAATGAGAAGTGGCTGCAGTACCAGAGAATGTTGGAAAGAAATTAAGTGGAGCAGAATAAACATGAAAATGTGTAGAATAAATCATATAAGAATGTAGTTCTGAGAGGAAAGGTGTGAGGGAGAAACATGAGTGAAAGTCTTGAGCAGAGTGAATTTTCATAATCATGGGAGAAGAAAGAATAAAAAAGTGCTGATAAGTCACTCTCCAGGCTCATCAGTACAGTAGGATTTGGTGGTTCAATATGATTTGGTGATGTATACTGGGGCTGTGGCAAAATCAAAGTGGGTCTGCACAGCTGCACTGGAGTACATTACAACTAATCTGTGTGTTTATGTTTTCAAGTATATCAGAAGAAATTTTATTGAATAAACAACTCTGAACCTCTTGTACCTTTATTTTCTGCTGTGATTATTTCAACGCTTATTGCAAACATATCTGATCTCAATTTTTGTTTACTCTTGTATTTTGTCATTATGACACTTGTAATTATAGGCTCTTGAGCTCTTTCTCTTGTTGTTTGCTCTTCTGCTAAACACAATATTAGCCCTTCAGAAATCCATTTATTTCTACTAGCTAGCTATGAACCACTTATTGGCTGTGTCACAAATGAGTAGTCTCTAATTAGCCCATCCATTAATTGTTCAGATTCTTGAAACTTTGTTTAGACTACCATTGCATACTCAATGGTCAGTGACACCATCTGAGAGCATCTGAGTTTTGTGTGAAAAAAACCCGCTCTTGCTCAAGCAGTGTGGAAACCTTACACAAGAAGAGTCATCAGACAGAACTACTATCTTGCACTCCCACAGCTTCCATCTCACTTCCCCCATCTGCTAAATGCTGTCAGCCACAGCTGAGTCTGCCACAAGCAGCTGCAGGGTGACAGAGGCTGTGGTGCCCTGCAGAGTATGTTCAAAGCAATCAGAGAACAGATTCTGGGGCCAAAGTCCCCAGATCTTATAACTGTCACTGTGATGCAAGGCATAGGACATTTCCATCCTGGAAACAGTGGTGGAAAAGTGTGCCTTTTCCAGAATCTTGATTTTTTAAAGTAATACAAATTGCTGAAATTTTGCAACCTGACTCATGTTTTTGCTGAAAAACTCACAATTGCAAAGACAGAAATTGTTTACGTCTATTATGAAATAGAGGACTCAACAGGATCTTATTTTTTGCCGGTAGTATTTCTACCAGAACAAACATGGAATTACCTTGACTGTTTCCTTCAGTTTCCTCTCAGACCAAAGGAGCAAATGGCTTCAATTTAGTCAGTTTTGACAGATAATTTGACTATAATCATTCAACATCATCAGGCATATAAATGGTTAATAGATTGCCACATGAAGCTAAAATGTGATGATAGTATTTGAGGTAAGCCATAAAAATAAAGATGCTACAGATGTAATGACCATGGTGTAGCCGGTGTAAGCTCTCCAGAATTCATATAGTTAGTACTGATAGCACTGTAAACCATACAAAAGATGGTTTACCTGTCTTAAATTATCTGAGTATTTATGCTGCATTTAATGGCATTAGGTTTACAATTTATCTCTTTGTTGTTCAGACTGGTCTTTTCTCACTTACTATGGATCTCATGTTAGCTTTCCAATTACAGATTTCAGGGAATGGCAGTTTATCTTTGAATGTGACTCAGCAATTCATGAATACATAACCTTGTCAGAGCAGCTGGACCATATCTCTTACCTGCTCTGTGGCATGTGCTAAAGACTTTTTTCACAAAGTGAGAGTTTGTTAAAGTGTGACTCCAATGCAGTAAAAATCGCCATACAGAACTGACCTTGGAAGCGGTATTTTTAAAAATTTTTTAAGTCTTTAATGCTTCATCTTGTTCTGAAGGCCTTTAGAAAAGATACGGTCATCTGAAGGTAACCAAAACTCTATCTTGAATTTAGTTATCTTAAATTTGGTAACATTCTGTTCAACAGAAAGTTGAAAACAGCTGAATTGAGAACATTTCACAGGGAAATGTTCTAATTTTTCAGGAGTTCTTTTGGCAATGTTTGACAGCATTTTTCCTTTCACCAGTGAATTTGCAGTGGACATGGCACAAGATGTTGCTTGTACTTACCCAGAAGCTGAATCCCTAATTGCTATGGCTTACAGCCAAGTCTGAATGGCTTCACTGCCGCTCATACCTGAACTTTCTGCAATTAAGACCAAATTTTTCATTTGTACAAGAGAGATTTAATGGTGTCACTGTCAACTATCAGACAGATCTGTTAATAAGGCATTCCCAGCATTTCTTGTAACCTACCATAAGTATCAAAAATGAACTTGTTCTGAATTGTGAATCTCTTTCAGTCATACTCTGATAGCTCTACAGACACGTCTCTGAGTGTAGGTGACAGCAGGATCAAGATCTTGCCAGCAAAAAGTCTGTCCTGCTGAAAACTTGTCTTTCCCTATTTTTGCAGCCTTTCTTCTCCTGCCTGCAAGAACATTCCTTCTCACGAGCGGTTTGCCACTACCAATAAGGAATGCCGCAGAAGATTGCATGTGCCGGATTCCACTTTGGCCAAGATAACTTACATGCCTGCCATTGTCATCTCTCTGTTAAAAGAGACAAAAGTGACTTCTGCCTTCCATTGTCACCAACATCACCAAGACCAATCTTATTAATATCATCACTGCAACTTTTCAGAAGGTCGGGTTCAAATCTAAGTTTTCTCCTAAGGCAGTAAAGCAAACTGGACTGATGTCTCCTGCAAAACCCAGGAAGGAAGAATATCTAGTTTTAGCAGGCTGTCCTTCTCCTTTTGTAGATTTAGAGTCTGCATATAAGCCAAGAACACTTTCTCTGGTGGGAGAGGACATGGTAAGCACAGCAAAAACAAACTGATAAAATATAAATAGTATTTGTAAAGTTATACTAATTCTCAAAACCCAACAATGAATGAAAAAAAAAATCAGTCCACACGTGATACTTTTTAAACCTAGCAAATTTTAGGTCAAGTTGTATATGATTTGTGAAGGCTTGGGTTTGCAATGCTGTTAATATTTTCAGCAGCTCATGCTGACATTCTAATTAAGGTTAGAAGTGTGTCTAAGCAAATTGATTTAGGTGAAATAGCAGCTTACAATACATACATGAGAGGAGAAAAAATATGAGTTCTAGACACAGACTCCGGGAAACTTTTCCATCCTTATTTTACATTGGAAAACCTAAACACAGTTTAAGGTTTGCATTCCTAAATTTTACCATCATTTTTTTTTATATATATAATTCTCCTCTGCAAAATTTTCTGAGTTTTTTCTTTTTCTGATTGTGAATCTATGAGCGAAAATAAGGAGTAACAAAGTAGAAAGTTGAGCTTTATATCCACTCTTAATTGGAAGCAACTGAGTAATCTATAAACATCTCCATCGGGCTGGGGCAGAGATAATACAGTAAAAAAAATTGTCATTTAGGTGCTAAGGGTGAATATACAAAGATTTAGTTAGGAATAATTTCACTGAGCAAAATTTTAAAACAAAATTTTATTTTAAAAATTTAAAAATTTAAAATAAATTTTGCAAGTTATAGATAACTTACCTATAGATCTCATTTGTTTCTGTTTTGTATCTTCAGCAAAGATATATTATTAACTTCTTTTAAAAATATTCAGAATGAAAAACCTGTTCAAGTACTTCTTATTTATATGTTTTTTTTAATAGAACAAAGGCTTAATTTTGACATCAGAATATATCAAGTAATGTCTCTGATGCTATTAAAACACATATTTTAATGTAATTGCAAGGTAGACTAAGAGAAGCAGAGGGCATGCATTAGTAGAAGCAGCTACTGGAAGCAGCCCAAATAATAGAACACCTAAAGGTAATTGCAAGGGAAATGAATCCATGTAAGAAGTAAAATACTTAAAGCATTCCCCAGTGTGAAAGTCTTCTTTAGCTGTAATGGTGCTAGCAAGTGCTCCTGTAGTACTTTCTTATTCTGTATGTTTTCTACCATCAGATAAGATAAATGGAAATGTCTTTTTGTTCATTGACAGTATTGTCCCTTCTGACTGAAACATTTTATCCAAGTCTGAAATTTTAACCCTACTGACATGAAATCATAGTTTTCTGTCATCATGTCAGTGACCCACATTAATGTTATAGAAGTGTTGTAGAGCAGCAGCACCTGAGTTCTAGTTTTTGTAAAATAAACCTTTGTGGAAACTGGGCCAACAGCATAAATTTAGCACAGACCTTACTGCTAATGCTTTATCAGGGAAATGCTTATCTTGAAAGCATACTGCATGCCACAGACAGGCCATGAAATACCTGGAAGGATTAATTTTTTTGGTAATCCACTTATATAGTATAACAGCATATATATGAAAGGATGCTCTGGGGAAATTTATTTATGTTACAAAATAATTCATTTTTAACAATTCAAATTACATTTTTTGTAGAGTTATATTATTTTCAGTAAGAAAGAAAATTATCCAGTACTTGGCAAATTATGATGATTTTACTTCCTTTGGTCACATGAAGTAGATCTTACAAACATTTCAACAAGTACCAGAGTTGTTATTTAACTATAGCTGTTATTCAGATGAGTGGGATACTTCCAATATAGGCAAGTTTGGAAAGATCATATAGATCGAATTTTCTTCAAGAACAGACTGTTAAGGTTCAAATTCTTAATTTCTGCTCCCTCTTCCCTTGTGTCTTATAGCAAACAATGCTCTACCTTTTTCACACTAAAATGCATGTTCATAGCAATTAACTATAATAACATTTTAAAAATCCCAAATGAAGAGAGTTATTATGCACTCCTTATTTACCTGTGTATGAATAGAAACCGATTCTCTCACAGAAAAATGTGGTTTGTATTTGGCTTTCACGTTTACTCTTTATCAAAATGTCTTCTCTACTGCTAAAAAAAATTGGCTTGGTGTAGTATCATTTGCAATTCAGATGAATTCTTGCAGAAATGCTGCTTTTCTACAGTGTGTAGTATATCTGTTTAACATATTGATGATAAGGAAGTTCTGACAAGTTTAGAATGAAAAGTGTGAAAAACAAATATCCAATTTCTATAATATTTTGTTTACTTTCTTATTCCAAGCGAAATGTTTCCCCATCGTGCAAGTCAGCAAAAGACACGTGGAATTCACAGAAAAAGAATCATGGAATGGTTTCTGTGGGAAGAGACATTAAAGATTATCTAGTCCCAACCCCGCAGTCATGAACCTTCCTCTAGACCAGGTTGCTCAAAGCCCCATCCAACCTGGCCTTGAATTTTTCCAGGGATGGGGCATCCACAGCTTCTCTGGCAACCTGTTCCAGTGCCTGATCACCATCACAGTAAAGAATTTCTTCCTAACATCTAATCTGAATCTACCCTCTTTCAGTTTTAAGGGGTATTTTGTTAGCCTGCGTCCTGAGCTGAAATTACCATGAAGTCCTACTGAATGGGAGACCCTTTCTACCTTACTTGTTACAGCTGCTTGAAGAATCATCCCAAAGCTGGAAACTGGCCTGTGCATTTTCCTAATGGAGTAAACTGCATGCATGTCTCTTCATTTTCCTGCACAAGGCATAATTCTATCAGCACCTAACTTTGTTCACTCTTTAAAGGGCTGGAAAATTTTTCTGTAAATAGTGAGAGAAAAACAGTGAGAATCTTAGGGTGAAAGGGGTATGAAAATCAGACTGATTTTTTGGCTAGTTTAAATTTGTAGAACTCTACTGCTGTCCATGGTTATAATTCCCTAGATAAAATAAACGGAATAGTTCTTCTGCTTTGCCTACCTGAATGTCTGGTCCAAGATTTTGCTTTGTAAAAGAAGTGACAGACTAATGGTGTTTCTCTTATTACCATTTATGTTTTCTTGGTGTTTTATGAAACAAGATGAGGCTCAAAGTAGTAACTGCTTTTAAAAGTCACTCTGTACAGATTAGTACAATTTCTATTAGAATTAATTAAATTGAAAACAAATAGTAAAATGAGTAAATAAAATCCAGGTAGTTCTAACTGGTCTGTGTATGTAATTTTGCAAATTTGTTTCTCTAAATGTACAGGGTAGGATAATCAAGAGTGAGTTAACAGCAGACCTGTGAGGGGGTGAGTGACTGGGCTGACAAGCGAAGGATTGGAGTGAGGTGAACACGAAATCACCAAGATCGAACTCCAGTGAGCCACCTCCTGCACTTCCATGCAAGCAAGGAAGTGCCTGTTCTGGGGCAAACACCACTACTGTCCCAACCCTTTCTAACAAACCAGCATGCTGGGGTGCCCCTCTGAAGTGCCTGCACACTAATGCGTACAGCATGGGGAACAAATATGAGGGGATCTGTGTGCGGCTGTAGGGGTACAATCCTGTTTGGATCACAGAAGCTTAGTGGGATGTCTTCTGTGGCTGGAGTGCTGCAATGGAGGGATATATGGTTTTCAGGAGCAATGGGCCTTTATGTGAGAGAACAGCTGGAATGCATGGAGCTCTGCCTCAGGATTGATAGGCCAACAGAAAGCTTATGGTTAAGGATTAAAGAGAAGATCAAGATGGATGTAATATCTGCTAAAGCCACCTGATAAGAAAAAATAAGTGGCCGAGACCACAGGACCTCACGGGTGACTTCAGCCACCCTGGCACCTGCTGAAGGAAAACTCATCAATCAAGGATGCTTCTGGAGGGAATCCATGACAGCTTCCTAACCCAAGTGACAAAGAAGCTGACGAGTTGAGATGCTCTTCTGGATCTCATGCTCACAAACAAGGGCTCATTGGAATTGCAAAGGTTGGAGGCAGCCTTGGCTGTGGTGACCATGAGGTGTTGGAGTTTGGGATTCAGAGAAGAGGGAGTAGAGCAAAAAGCAAGTTCACAACCCTAAAGTTCAGAGAGCAGACTTTGGCCTCTTTAAGGATGTGCTTGGAAGGCTTCCATGGCATAAGGCTGTGGAGGGAACAGGGGCCCAAGAATGTTGGTTCCATATTCAAAGCTAACCTGAAAGTCCTGTGAGGGTGATTGGGCACTGCAACAGGTTTCTCTGAGAAAATGAATATCTCCATTGTTGAAGATATTCAAAAGGAACCTAGACACAGTCTATGTGTCCTGCTTAAGAAGTGGTATTAGATAAGATGGCCTCCAGATGTCCCTTCCAACTTCAGCCATTCTTTGATTCTACAATTCTAAGATTCTGTGAACTGGTATATAAAGATTAAGAAAGAGTTTACTTGACCTACATTTTGAAATATACTCAAGATGGCATGCAGGATAATAAATTTAATAAGACAAATATCAATCTTACTTAAACTGATCACACTATTCCCTTCCAAACTATCCTTTAATCCTATACTTGATACTTGGGTGGTTTTATGCAAAGAATTAGTATCTATTTCTAAAAGACAAAAATAATGTGCAGTATCGAGATAAAGTGATCTATTCTCTTTTTAACACAAGTTATCCTCCAAATGAAATTGAAGCAGGGAGATAATCAGAAGGTAGAACTACAGCTGTGTTTGGTATATGGCAAATCAAAGAAAGAAACTGCTTTGATTCTTATCCTGCTGCCCTGTAAAGAATTAATGCAAGCAGCTGACACTCTGAGAATTTACTTTGTAAATGGGGAAATCAAGGAAAAAGACAAAAACCACAATAACACAATTACAACTGTCCCTGAAAAATGGAGTAACTTAAACAGCAATGTATTCCCTCAAGTTTCAAGGTTTAAAAAAAAAATTTACATCTGAGCAGATTTATTAGTGCTCTTTATTATTTGTTCATGGCCAACATTTCTCATATGTAAAAACTCACCTTTAAGTTACATAAAACTTCCCTCCCTAGTGAAAATAATCCCAGAAACCTGAGAGTAGTAGCAATGAATACCTGTGTCCCAGTTCTGCACAGTGGACATATGAATATACACTGATAAAGCCAATCTGAACTCTTCTCTTAATCCTTCCTGAAGCATTATATTTTTGTTATTCAAACTGGAACTGTTCAGTCTCCTAGGTACAAGGGTCTCTTATTCTGTGCATATGTTTATGTTTTTGTATGGATGTAAATATATAAATATATAAATAAACCACAGAAGAAACTAGGGCTCACTGTTCTAAAGACTAAATGTTCCAAAACTCCTTGGCAGTCAGTAGGCCAGATGTGTGTGCTTTTTAAAAAATATATAATTTTTGTTTTTTTAAAGAAGTGAGATGTATAAAAACAAACATTTTCACAGTCTGGAGAATATGATCCCATTTCCAAGGTGTGGCAGAGAAATGCATAGATGCTTGTAAAACCTCTTTTTTGGCACTCGGATGCTGTTGTAAGCTATCTAAGTACCAGTGAAAGGTATAGAACTGTACATCCAGAAGGAAATTAGGGCCCTAGCACAGACAGACTAGGAAGGTTTTGAGAAGTAGCTCCATACTGTCATGCACTCTGTTCTGTAAGCTCTATTGGTTTTGTATTTTTTTCACCAAATTCATGCCTGATTTTTTTCCAGTAGGGCAATATATGATTAAGGCAGTATATACCATGAAAGAAGACAATATCTAATGAGAAACTCAGAGTAAGAGTTGCAATAGAGGGATTCTTGCAGCCTGAACTCCCAGCCACAATATACCTGTCAGGCTCCTGAGGGCACTATTAGGCTACAGTAGCCCTGATCAGTACACATAATTGCCATCAAAATTTACATGTTTTTCAGTGACTACAAAGAAATTTCTGACTCCACTGTTCCATAACTATTTTGGAGAGCTAGAGACTATCTGGCAGAGCAAGAGAAGAAACTGGGGTGTGACAGGGGCTGCAGACTTGAGCTCTGTCTGGTCTGAGATTGAAGAGAATTTAAGAGCAAGACCAAAGGATTTACCAAGTTCTCTTTGTTCATAGCTCAGACTGTGCCCATGGCTGGGCTCAAAGTGTTACACTCATCATCAGATTAGGCTCCTGATGCACCCAACATGAAGGTGTTACTCTCCCACAGCCCCAAAGCCCTCAGTCTCTGCACCTGAGGGGTCAGGTCCCCACAACAGGGTGGTCACTCCTTGCTCCACAGCTGTTCCCCTCTGGCAGCTGGGGCAGTTCATGGACTCCCCTCCACTCCCCCAGTCCCCCCACCACGGCCTGCCAGGGTGCCAGTGCTGTGGGAGGACAGTCTCCATTCTCAGGGGTTTGAAAGCAGCTGATGCTTCCCTCCTGGAGAGGAGCCGCAGGATTCCACAGGTGACAAGTGCGAGGTGAGTTTAATTCAGGCACCCAGGCTGAGCTGGTACTGTGTGTCAGCCATAAGGACACGTCACCCTGTGGATCAAGGGTGTGTTAAGACCCATGTTCGGAGTACGGATGTCAGAAACAGCAGCCTGCACAAGGTCTGTGGGGTGGGATGGGCTTCAGGAGACAGTGGCACACACTGCCCTAGAACTGAATATTTTCATACTTGTGCATGCTGAGCTGCCTTGGAAGGTGAATGAGGAATTGCTCTTTCCTTCATTTATGGGCAGAAAAATTCATGACCAGTGTAACTGGACTTTATTATTTTTTTCTGCTAGAAAACCTAATAAACCTGCAGTAGGTCTTGTCCAGCTCCTGAGTGCAGTTCCTGGGGCTGGCTCCTGTAAAGCCTAAAAAATTTCTCTCTCAGCAGTGTGGTCAGTCGCCCATCAAACTGTGAAGCCTCTAAGACCCTTAATACACAATAAACAGAGACAAGTCTCCCTTTAAGATCAGTTTTCATGCTTTTTGCAACAATGCAGAGAACTGTTAAACATTGCAGATGTCTCTGAGCTAACTATTTGTCAGGGATGAAATTGTGACTTTCCAGTACCTTCACCTCTATTAATATGCTTCTAAGCAAAGCAGAGCTTGAAAAATATGTGAAACTTTTTTTTTTTTTTGCTGCACCATAAAATGTCTTAGCTCCCATTTAATTTTATCCATGATTATTTACAATAAAATTACTTTCATCTACCTATAAATCCTTACCTGGTACATTCTTTTTCCAAATTGCTTTATTAATCCTTAGTTATTAATTAGAAATGGCACAAACAGCACAATAATTTCCTTAACTCTGGCCGACAGCTGGGCTTTAATTGACTACAAAGCATGACTTTGGTATCTGGATTTTATTTCTCCTCTGCATTAGCAATGCCACATGGTTGCAGAAGGCAAAAAAAGAGAGGAGATCTATTTCTGAGTGTCATTTTTAACTATATAGAGACAATGTTTTATTATAACTATAATGGATTAAAACTCGTGGTATACTCTGAAATAATGCATGCAGACAAAGCAGTTAGCAGCTTTATATTCACAATTATTAGCTGGGGTTTTTTAATAATTTTTCTAAACCCTCTACCATAGGTATAAGTTTACTTTGCTGCTGCCATCACTGGTCTCTCTCTGCCATGTTTGTGGGACCCACAGATTATATGATGTGTGAAAGAAATTGTGTAACTTCCCTGCAGTGACAATTGATCTGGCAAAATATTTATGTTTAACAGTGCAAGATTCTGGTAATTGCTTGGTTTGGGAAGAGCATGAATTTTCCTTGGATACTCTTCATGCGCTTGCTGACTGTACTTCTTTGACTTCTTTTAGCCACTACTGGAAGTCTTATTAATGATATAAAAATCATATAAATTGAGGGATGGAGGAGCTTTCAGCTTCTACATCTAAATTGTAAGCAGAAGACTGGAAGCATGCTGATAACACTGAAAATATCTGAAATATTTGCATTTTGCGCATATCACAAAATGAGTGTTTTTTCCCTGAGCAACAGTGTTATTACTTTTACTGATATGTTGCATCTAGACTGTTAACCCACAGGTTAAAGGTGAGACTGGTTTCTGAACTGATATTACCATATTCTCAAGTTCACTGTATATCTTTCTTCAAAACACAGAAGAATTAAAGAATCCTGATCTTCTTCTCTGTCCAAGCATTTGAAAGTGCTTTGGAAATTTGAGAAAATGACCTACTTCTGAATTAAAGAAATGCTTTAAAATTGGATGTGGAGTTTTTCTAATGTAATCAGGACAAAGGATATAAAACTGTGCAAAATAGAAAATCTGTCAATTAGAGAGATATGAATATACAATGCAAATGTAAGAACTATGGCCCAAGGACTATGAAAGTGATCTGATGAAAGAATTATAATGGAATCTCTTATAAAGGGGTCTGTGTTATTGACATCTAAGACATTTACATAAGTGTTCAAGGAACAGTTCAAGGAAAGGCAAATGAGGACTAGTCCATATAAAAGAGATCCATTTCAAGAAAAATGAGAAAACACAGTAGAAAAAAATTATTAAAGTCTCATTAATCACCAAGATATAGGAACTTGCTATTTCTTTTAGACAAGGAAACTTAACTTCTTTAGAATAATTTTTAAAAACTTTCCTATTTCATAAATTCTTAACTAAGCTAATAATTTTTATATTGGTTCGAGAAGCGGGGTTTCAGACCTAAGGCTAGGAAAAGTCTACTGTTGCCCCTAGCTGCTTGTGTGACCTTGAACAATTTAATTTTTTCTGGATTTAATATTCTGATTCCTAAGGTCTAAGGGGCATATGCTTAGTAGTAAGGTAAAGATTGTTGGTGAATTGTTGAAATGTTATAATAATGGGTTACATGTGCCAATACAGCTCACTCGGTGGATGAAAAAATACTATTTAACTCTTGTTAAAAATGTTAACATTATTAACGATGAAAGTTAATTTATGCAATGTTTTAGTTCTTCCCACTCTTTAACCATCTTTGCTAATGCCGTCTTAGAAAAGTAACCCCTCTAAAAAACCCCAAACAAAACCAGCTTCTCTCTTCTACCTACAAATTGGCAGATTCACAGAAGTCAATGGTATTGTTGGAGTGCCCAGATAGTCCATCCTCCCAACACTCCTCATTCTATTTTGTATGTTTTGAATTGTACTTTTGTATGTTTTAAAACACGTGCTGCAGATTAAGAGATTCTGAGAACAGACTCACTTCCTAGCTCTCTGTAAAACAAAACCTACTATAAGGATTCAGTCCCTGAACAAAGCATATACACTCATGTGCTAAAAAGTAGTTACTCAGTATAACAGTATTTCATTGTAACATATATTCATGTGCATTATGTACTTTTGGGCTCAATTTTTGCTATTTAAAATGGGTCTAAAAAGATTTATTTACACCTTAGATGGGGTTCTTGTGTTAAATTTGTCCACTGTATCTGGAAAGGACCAAATATTAAGAAAGAAAGGTAGGATCAGAGGGACTACAGCTACACATCAAATTCCTTTTCAGTACATACAATTCCTGTTTTTGAAAACTAGGAATAAGCTTGATGCTTTCAACCAATTATTCCTGAGACTAAAAATGGGAATTTCCCCCCAGTTTTATTAAATCAACCGAAGCTATATGGAAGAAAGAATCTTCTTTCTATATACAGCCTTGTGCAGAATGCTGTAAACTGTCAGAAACACTTAAGTTCATGCTGAAATGTTTTATACCTGCTCTGTTCCTCTCTTGATATTTGCTATTGTGAAAAGGAAAGGACAAGACACCACCCGCACACACACACACACACAAAGAGAAGAAAAAAAAGAATAGAAAAAAAGAATGTTTTCAATTATAAATAGTGAATTCTAAGAAACAGCTGCAACATGTTTCTGGATTCTTTGTTTCTGACTGCTTTCCCTTCATGCCTTGAGCAACCAAAAGGATTAATTCTGGGTAGTTATTTAAATATAGTTACTTGCTTAAAATCCTCTGCCAAGATCAGAGAAAAGGGATTAGGATTAAACTGTTCTAATCAAAAGTAGTGTGGGTTGATTTTTTTTTCCCTGATAGGAACTCTATTGCTCCAAGAAACAAGTATTAACACTGTAGGGACCTCAGTGTTGTATAGTGCATATGTCTCAGTGCCAATAAATACTAAATACAGAAAATTGTTTTTATTTATTTTTTTTTCTATAGATGTCAGTAGATGTATTGAGGGATGTTAAGGATAGGAGTAAAATACCATGTTGCAAAATAACATCAGCACTAGGTGTGTTTCTATTTTTACCAGTTTGTAGAATGACTTTGGCTTGTTTGATGTCCTTACAGAAGTCACACACAGCAAGTATGCAACTAACTTCAGTTAGAGCTCATCCCTGGTGTGACTGTAATTGTAATAACAATAACCAGAATGTTTTCCTATCACATTTACTTTGCTTCTGTAACGGATGAGGTACAACAAAATTGTATATACAAAAGATGTCAATGTAAGGATAACATCCTAAGATCATGCTGTCTCTTTGGGTCTTCATTTCCATTATTTTATACTTTTTTTATTTTTTGTTTGAAAATGACTGCTAGTGACTATTTGCAGACATAATGATTCTTATTATATTTAAATTAAATTTAGGTATTTAGTTAATTGTTATTATTTAGTGTGCATGGGTGAGAAAACACTTTTTTTAATGAGGCATAATGGACATTTTAATGAAGAATAGTGTGGACATATTGGTATAAGCTGCACTTCAGAAGGATATACTGCATGTTACAGCGGTCACAGTAGGTTGAGAGCTTTTTTCTGTTAAACTGGTTGAACTGCTGCAGAGATCATGTATTATCCATTCCTATGCAACATGGAAATCAGGAACAAATTTGTATTTCTGGAACAAATAGGAATTTTTAGTGCTTGGCTACCAAAACACCATCTCCATTTAGTGCTTCCTGAAAGAAGTGTTACTGCCTTTATTTCTCTAGTCTTTTGCATGGTCTTGCACCCACAGAGGCAGGTATTAAGGATGCTTCAGCCAGTTCTTTTACGCTTGGAGAGGAGAACTTACTGCAGATTATTTTCAAGTATTCTATTGCCCATTTATAATCAGAGAATAAAGGGTCAGTGGACAAAAGTGCAGTGGTTGGGGTAGGTGAAGTGTTCTCAACTGTGACCATGGAGTGAGGAAGGTCCTGGCAGATTTGGCACTAGGATGTAGTCCCTGCTAATATTTAGAAGTGCTTTGTCTGATGATAGAAGATTGTCTGAGAGGGCAGAACTGGTGGAAGATAACTGCAAGCATTTTTATTGAGCATCTATGTGAAAGAGAAAAATTGTGCATCTCAGAGTTGTTCTTCCTTAATTTAATAATATGTGTGGCTATAAGCCTGTGTGAGTACACTATTAAAAGTATACTTCCTTTCAGAAATTAATTGAAGAAAATTGAAGAAATTGAAACTAATTTCATTGAAGATAAATACAAAATATGTTCCATCACGTTGCTGAAACATCTTCTAGTAGTAGATGACATTTGGCTCAGATGTTGTGGAAACATTGATTGTTGGGATCATTGTTGATGAGGGAGCGGGTTGGAAGTGAGGTTTGGAAAATATTTCTATGGTCCCATGCAGCCATCCAGCAATCAGTTGGAGATAACTTAGATGTTAATTTCTTGGGGAGAGAAACTGTCTCTTTCACAGCACGTATGAATCAGAATCATGACTGGGCAGCATTAGCAGTATTACAAGTAATAACAATGTTGTTTAGCTGTCCATTCTGTCCTGTGATAGTTGACTAATCTGGCCTCTTGATAGTCTCAGTTTGGTGGAGAAATTGATAGAGGAGTTTTTTAAACAGTCTATTGTTTCTCTGAATTGGAAAGTTTCAAACAGGAAACTATCTGTGTTTTTCTCTAAAGTTTTTTTCTAGTGATTTTTTTTATGTGCTTTCCTGGTCTTTCTTGGCTCTTTTTTTTTTTTTTCCCCTGCCTTCCTTCTGTTTCTCTTATAGAGACCTGTGCAAACTTAACTCTTACTTGTGATGCTTGGGTGACTGCCTGAATCCTGAGGCTATCTCATTACTGATTTTTTTTTCAGGAGAGGCTCTAGATAATGTTGCTGTAAAGATCCCCTTTCTAAAAACAATGGGTCCTGATGTTTTCCTTCTTTCAGCTTTATAGGAAAGAGACTCTGATTTTTGAATAATGCTGCTGGATTCTGTACTGCTGGGCTCTAAACATATAATTTTATATGTGCCAGCTCTGTGGAGTTAGTGCATCTTGAGCTTAAATCTTTGCACTATGATTTTCTTGCTCTAATATCATCTAGGTTTAGCATTGAAACAAAATTAAAGTTTATGTAACAATGCTGTGTGTACAAACCCGAAAAGAATTTTAGAAACAAAAATTTAAGTACTTGGTAGCTGGATAACTTTTCAGTTACTTAACCTCTTGTCTAAAATCCCATGCTTTTATCCTTTGAACCAGAGTTTCTCTCAAAACACCTTCTTACCATTGCCCCCCGCTCTGAATAATCTTTCCTGGCATTTCTTAGGGAGGCTCCTTCAGAGTTAGGTTTTGGGACACAATGCAATTGACTTTAGTTGTTCTTTGGGAAGCCATGTGCTCTGTTTTTGGGGTTCTTGTCAGTCCTACTGGGCAAACAGATCACAAACAGTGGAGATTTTTTGGTTATACTGAGAGGTGGTTTGCTTCTGCATGAGTGGTCACTTGATATTTTCATATGTTCTGAATCTCAGAATCTCTGGAACAATACTGGCACAAGCCATATTATTGAACTAGACTGCTTTAATTAATGTTATATGTGTTGTTTGGTAAGGGTATGAAGAAGAAAACTGCCTTTCCCGTCTCTTGCTGCCGGTTCATGTCACATAAACAGACATTTTGTTTGCTATATTTGCTTTATGTCAGAAAATGGCTTCTTGTGACTGTCTAAAATGAAGGATGATACCTTAATCTATCACTACAACTGATACTATTCTTCCTCCTCTTTTCTGTATAGCACAATTCTTACTAAATTAAGCAAGTAAGGTGTCAATTATGCCCTTATATTTGTAACCAGTTGGGTGAAGGAGAGCTCACACAGAGCAGCTTTTTTTAACTTCCTTTTGTCCTCTGTCAAAAGGCCAACAAAAAAAAAAAGAGTCCAGCATTTTCCTAAAGAATTAAGTGTTATCCATGTCACAATAACTGGCACAGACTCCCATTATTTGAATAGCTGGGACAAGGCTCTACACATATGAAAATTCTCCTAGAGAAATATATAGGACATAGCTGCTTTGGACTTCCTTTGGCAAAGTAACTGATGTCATAATGCACAGAAGGTGATGTGTCAGTCTGCCCTTCGATGGGAACAAGCATATCTACAAAAGGCTTTTCCTTGGGTCAAGTGGTTGTACCTCACCATGAGTTATTAACAGGAAGCTACAGACATATATTTGGTCTTCTGGCTTATGCATACACTTTCACTGACTTGTTTAGAAATTAATTAAATCACTTTTTATACTGGATATATTCTCAGTATTGCCAAATGCTTAGTTTCATTTTCATGCATACAGATGTTTGAGTCTTAGTGCCTTTTTCTTGGAGCCAGATGGAATTTATCCAAGATATGACTAGTCCTGCTGAGCCTTGGCACCTGACTACTCTTATATTGTCAAAAACCTTGGTAGCTCAAGGTCCTTCGAGAGCATACACTGCTCTATTTTCTGACTTTCTGGCAGTGTTTTTATTTCGTGTAGTCTGTCCCTGAAGAAAATGTTACTTTTCCTCTCTAGGAATGGAAACATGTAAGTTCTTCTACCCAATGTAGTTGTGTAATTTTTGTATATTTAATTGTGGTGTGAGATGGTGGACTTGTATAAAATTAGACATGATGGGGAATTGTCCTATGGTGCAGCATTCCCTAGCTACTGAATAGGTCCAATGTGGATGCCAATTAACACTTGAGAATGTTTATATCAATGAGCCCTAAAAATGATCAGTTTAGTGCAGGTCAGACTAACAGATTGTCTTTTTCATAACTCAGAAAGGTTTCGGGATTTTAAAACAGGTGCATAAAAATATTTAGTAGTCTAGCTGAGTCCTTCAGGTTTCCTTTTCTTCTCTTTTAGCCATACCAAAGATGTTATCGGGAGTTCTCAAGAGGTTACCTGGTGTATTCAAGCCTCACTGAAACTGAACAGATGCTTCTCAGCTTTGTTGAAGCTAAGTTCCTAGGAAATTCATTAGCATTTCACACGAAAATCCCTTGCCTTTATATCTGTATCCAGGTGACAGTGGAAAAATTGGGAATGTAGTCTTTGTTTTGCATGACTTATTTCTTGTTTATTTAAAGCTCTATTTTCCTCCTCAGATTTTCTGTGCGTTGATGGCTACAGTCCTATAAGCTTCTACCGTTGTGAATTACGGGTAGATTGTATGTGAGATGTTATGAGACAATGTGGTGTGAGAGCTTGATGCTGAGTCTCAAACCTCTGGAACCTATGTTGCAGAGATTTTTAGCTGCCCAGCATGGAATCCCTGTTGAATGCTAAAAAGAACATTGTAGCTAGTGCATCTGTGTCCTTATTTCTCCATAACATGATCTTTAATATTGTTCACATATGTTGGCAGTACAGGTCAGGCCCAAAGGAGCTGATCATTGTTGAGAAGAGTAAATCATGAGGTAGTCAATTTTCTGGACAAAGTGGCAGTGTTCTGGCAATGGGGAATACTTTGAAGCTGTGAAAGCTCGTTCTGAAGTGACAGAATCAATGTCCATGCCACAGATTTGAATGCTTTCCTATTAAGCAGTCAGACCTGTTGCTAGACTACCAAGGGATCATCTCAGCTAATCACTGACATTACCCATGACAGGAGTCTGTGAGGCCATAAATAACTTACCCAATCTATTTAAGTGGGAAATATTGTTGGACAGAGTTGTTCTTTCAAAGTGTTATGTAGATTCATAGTACTCCTTACCAGAGCATCAGAAATTCAGACATAGCAGGACAAGTCTGGGAAACCATTTTCACTGTTGAAATAAATCTTTCTTCCTTTATCAAATGCTGCTCTCAGTAACACGGTAAAAACCATAGGGAACTGGTGAGAACAGACTGGACATCTCATGTGTGGTTTAAAAATACCAAAAGGCATTAACTGAATGGTGTCTGACCTGCAGTAAAACCCCAAACCAATGATATCTCCATCTCAAGTTTCAGCTCATCTGCACAGATGTATCAAGTCCATGCTTGCTGGCATTGTTGGCTTTACTGTACCTGCCTAAATCACTTACTTCACTGTACATGTACATACACAAAGCACATTCCACTCCCCAGATTCTACCTGAAGGGTCAGTGGAATGCCTTGACAATGGAAGGAGGGACTTGGGCACAGGCTGCCTCATGTAACCAAACCAATGCACAGAACCTTCCAGACTCTCCTCTGTAGGGTGGGGAGAAGGGGCATACTAGATAAATTATTGCGATGATTGCAGCTTGCAGTATCTTTCCTGAGAAGCCCGTGGAGCTTCACTTGTTATGACCTGGTAGATTACCAGATGGATGCACAAACGTGTGGAAAATACATGCACACTAATCTGTATTCATATAAAATGCACTAACTTAAAAGGAAAAAATCTGGCCTCATACTCCAACGGAAAGATTTTGTAAAACTAACATTTTGAACGTATATGATACACAACAGAATGATAATGTTGCACTAATAGAAAAAAGGAAAATGATATCACAAGCTATTTTACTAAAGCAAGTTAAAATAACTGTAGGAACACCATTGGATAGATTCCCAGTTGGGTTATATTGTTTAGTTCCATTGATTTGAGTAGAATTATTCCATTATGAACTGAGTGAATAATTCACTAGGATTTAATTTGTGCGCTAAAATCAACACACAAAGAAATTATCATAGTTATGTTCAGCCTATTGCTGCAATCATCCAAAAGCCTGTATCGAAGGAAAGTAGGTAGATTTCCTTTGACATAACTAAAGCAACATCTATGCACCACAGAATTAGTCCATGTATTCACATCGAAAGGTAGATCTGGGTCATGAAAGTCTGGTTATCTTCTTATTTACAGAGATTGTGTAATAGACTGCTGAACTGCTAGCATCTTACCTTTGCGAAGACCTTAAAAAGTATAAAAATCCCTAAAAGACATAAGTATTTAAGTTTATAACTGATTAAAATATTTTGAATTAAATTTATACAGCAATTAAATTTATATAATTTATACCATTAATATTTATACTCAATAAATACCTTGAATATGTTATTAAAAGGTTTTTAAAGTTTTTAGGTTTTTCTTTTTTTTTAAATAAACATATTTCCTACCATTCAGGAAGGCTTCAGTTCTTTTTCTTCAAAGGAAAGAAGACTGTCAAAATACAGTATTGAAAAAATATATTATGTTCCTTTATTCTCACAACTTCCAGATTAATTAATTCAGTTATAAGCTAGATCTTTTTCTGTCTCTGGTAAACTGGATTTTTTTGGATTCTACCCTGAAGCCATACATATTCTTTCCATTCAATCTTTCTGCTCAGATTTATGCAAACTCCTTCAGTCATGGGAAAAGCTTATCCCAAATGAGTCTAATTTGACTGAAGCACAACATGCCCATGCCTTCTTCTGTAGTTGATTATGTGGACTATGTATTTAGTTCGGGAAAACATTCCTTCACTGGTTTCTAACGGCTTATTTATGGCCCACACTGTCCTGAGCAACATATATGGTTCAGCACTGGATGTGTCTGTTCTTAAAATACTCAACAGTTTACAGACAAAAACTTCTGAGGGAAATGAATAGGAACACTACGAACAGGACCTGTGAAGTCTGGCTTTTGCAAAGTATCTTTGTTCTGTTATCTTTGTGCTTGAAGTTTTTGCACTAAGTTTTTCTTTTAAAACCATTGTTAGAAAATAAACAATATTTTTAACAGTTGCACTTTTTCAAAGGAGTGTTCCACCTCCTTCAGGACAGATGACTGCTCAGCAATGGGTAAGGTTGGAAGGGACAAAGGTGGGGTCATCTGGTGGGGTCATCTGGTCCGACCCTGCTACAGAAACTTAAGAGAGAAGCAAAATTCCACGACTTAGTAAACTGAGATCATGCACAACTTACTGTTCTGCACAAACTCAGGGGTAGGCCGGTTGACCCCCAGGCTTTAATATTTATGGGGGAAATATGTATTTAGGTATAGCAACAGTTAAGCTACAAGATATGTTTAAACTAATACAGAAGTTTATTTGTGTAACGAATGTGTTTAAGTAATAACTGATGCTGGATCACCTTAAAATATGACCTTAGAAACCATTACTGATGAAATGCTAAGCCCATTTCTGGACAGAGTCTAACACTGCCGCACCACAAAGTACCAATGAAGCCATCCAGAGTGTACACTCCTTATATGCTGGACCTCTGCATCAAAGTGTTAAGGATAAAGTTGGTGGAATTTACACATGAAGCTGCTCCTTTTAGCCCAGTGAAAAAACCTGCAGCCTTTTTTTGTGACTTACATTATCATAGATTTATTATTTTCAAGTACTTACTGGCCTTTGAGGTAATTCTTATTAGCGTGGAGAAACTGTCTGATTGTCTTAATTTCCTTGTCCAAATGGACATTTTTCATGCTGGCATCTCTGAGTATGGCCACTGGGAGCCTTTTTTTTTCTCTACTTTTTGACTTCTGTCTGTTGTGTTGTGTTTGCAAGGCCTGTTGCTTTCCTCACAGCCCACCAGCTGTCTCTTTTTTCAGTTGCTTGCACAGACTCATGGGATGCAGTTATTTCAGAAATGTTCATTCTAATAGAGTTGTTATTCCTATGCAGTGTGTGTTTATTTGGAGGCCTTTGAATGTAAAGACCTGAATGTGTCATTTGATGCATGCTGCTGGAGTCCAGGTTTCATGTATTTTTAAGCCTATGGCATTCTCTGTTATTCTGAGTTTTATCTTTGATGCACTTGAGATATCCTTGTCTCGTCAGGTTATGCTGAACTTTGCAAATACTGATATTGCAAAAGCAATTCTACTTTTGATTTCTGCTTCAGACTTTCCTTTGTGATGCTAATTCTGAGATATCTGAATGAATCCACTCATTCAAGTTTCTGAACTTTGATGTAAATTTCTTTTTGTGTATGAGAAATTTTTTTTGTCCTTTATGTACTTTTTTCTGTCCTGTTTGATCACCAGTCCATGCGTAGCTTTGTTTTTAGATCTGCTAACTATGGCTCTTTTTCTTCCAATCAAGTTGATACAATCTACAAAGTAGAGATTATAGATCTTTTACCACTAGCTGAAAACTTTGTCCTACCAGAATTTTCAAGCACTTTGGATTTGCTACATTCAAGGAGAATATAAAGAAAGATGCTGCCAGGAGAAATTTTTCAGTCAATTCTTGTCAGAATCATTTACTTAATATGTACCCTGTGAAGATTACACTCTTTTAAAGCTTTTAAGTTCTAATGCAAACCGAACTTGCAGGTTTTTAGGAGGGAAACATTTGCATTTGCCTATGAAGTTGAAGGAGCTGCCTTTCTATCTTCTGTATTGATGGAATATTGCTTTACATAAACATTTCTAATTTTACCTTTGCTCTTCATTTATTTTTGAGGCCTGAAGTATTTAATAGAGCTATACTCCTATGTTTACTACAAGGAATTTAGTGACTCACAATATGCTTTATATCAGCATTCCCTTCCAACCTTAATTGCTGTTTGGTGGAACCTATGCTCTTATCTAGTATGTGGAGCAGGTTCTGAGATCCACATCTGCTTTGGGAAAAGAACGCTCTAAGAGCAGGTTATACAAACACTTGCAGCCCATTCTATGCCAAGCCCTGTATTGGCCTGTATTAATCTACCTCACAGGAGAGAAACAGAGTTGTCACTTATAAATAATCTATACTTCTGTGGTTAGGGCACACTTGGGCTGGTAGGCAAGAGGTGTGATTTATAGTCAATGGAGACAAAAAAGGGTTTAAGCCTGGATCTCCCAAATCCCCAAAGGCTGTACTAACTTAGGGGTATTTATTGAGTTAATAAAGAGGCAAGAAAATGGGGCAGTGATGCTGTTTACTTTTTCTCCTTTCTTGAAAGGTCTGACCTGATTTCATTTAATAACCTCAGGAGATGGTTTATAGCTGTGGTTCTTGGAAAATGATGGACATCTAGCTTTATCCAGGTGCTAAGTTTACAAACAAAAAAGTTTGTAAACATGGTACATAGAGTAGTTCAAGCACGCCTGGTACACATAGTGAGTGACTCTGAGATACTTGTATGCTCTAAATGAGATATTTATTTTTATATAGGACTGCAACCAACCTTAAAAGTCTTGACTGTCGGCCAGCTCTCCTGCTTAGTGAGGCATGCACGCACATGCACTACTACTGACGTGGTCTAAAATACATGCCTTGGCCTGGTCCTCTTCATGCTCATAATTCTGAGTCTGGACTTAAGTCCCCTGTTGTCCAGATCCTAATGTTTGCTATGCCTTTTAAAGACTGTACAGCAAGGCAAGTTCTCTCCTGGCTTTGGAGACTATGTAAATATACTTGAATTGATGAATCTAACACTAGTCCAACCCCTCCTCCCATTCTCAGTTTGATATAGGCTTATTTCAAATTTCTTCAGTTTTTATGCAGCTGCTGCCCAGATTAAACATTGGACAACAGTGTTCCTCAGTATCAGTCATGCTTAGCTCCTACTTTACAAGTTGTCATATGCCTGCCCATGCAGTGAAAACCTCACAGATTTTAAAATGATTTATTATTAGTGAATAGGTGAGAATTCATGTACCTGTGGCTTGGAAAAAAAAAGAAGCTATTGAGAATTAACAATTTGTTTGGCACTCAGCACTCATGAGGGAGGTGCTAGCAAGGGGAAAAAAATAAAAATCAGTGTACAAAAGTTCAGTGCAGTCCCCCAAATCTCACTCCAAATTCTGACCTCAGTTCTCTTTCTCTAAAATTTGCTTATTGTCTATCAGTCTTACTGCATGTTTAATAATCACTAACTTGCTGAATATAGTCAGTGATCTCTTAGTTGATGTACACGGAGCAGACGATGGAAAAAAATAGAAAAGATTGGATTCATCAAGGGTAATATTTGTGCCCTGGCCTCCATTCATAGTCAGTGGAGATGTAGTCAATACAGTGAGTAGAGTCTGAAGTGCAATTTGTCTCATCCTAAAGCAGCTGTCTAAGAGAAGTGAAATGAATCAAACCTTGAAAGTGCTCATTACTCTCCATTGACCTGAAAGGGAGCCGAGGGGGACTAGCATCCAAGCTTCCTTGTAAGCAGACAGATATCAAGCATTAAATGATTTGAGTCCATCCCACACAAATAGTATTATTTAACAGATGTGGAAAAGTGTCTGTGAATTTGTTACAAACAGGCCTATTGTGTGAACAGGTCGGTAATCCCAGTTTGGACAGAAAGTATCACACATGCAATGCAAAGCGCTTGAGTTCGGGCACAGTTACATTCCTTTCTGTTCTAGATATGGATGGTCAGCACCGATTTGGGAAGAGATAAAGGGGACAAAGCAGAAAAAAGGAATATTATTCCATGTAGTTAAACATATCTGAGTTGTAGCTATGAGATTTCAGTAATACCTTACAACTAGACTTGTGTAGCTAATGTTTAAAATTATGGCTGATCTGAATGCAATGCCAGAATTCTTAGACACGTAGTGCTTCTCTTGCCATGCAAAGAGGTTTAGAGCTATAGAATTATGATTTTCTCTTTGGGACTGCATTCCTAAAACTTGAGTTTAGTTTAGTAATGAAATGTGTATCTACTTCAAGTTCCTCAGGTTAAACTTCAAAACTTGTAGAACATGCTTTTTGTATGGAAATCACTTTTCTCACTTCAAAAGCAGAAAAGGAAAGAAAGGTTAATGTAGAAATGTAATTTATATCAAACCCTTTGCCGCTTATGGTGGTCTTCTGTAATCTGAAATTTATGTCCTTTTTCTCCCTTTGCTAAATAAGAGGGAGAAAAGGCAAAAATACCCAAGCCCCTTGATTTTATGACGTTAGGAAATAATGACAGGAAACAAAAATTTTTGTTTGTTCTTTGGTGTGAATTGGCACAGGCATTATGATGAAGTTAAAATGCAGAGGTTAATTGAAAAATGTGATAAACAAAGCCCCTTGAAAGTCTCAGAATAATTTTGCCTGGCAGCATTGTCAGTTTACTACTGTCAGGCACTAAATCTACTGCAAATTGCTGGAGAGAAAAGGAAAGGGAAGGGGAAGGGGAAGGGGAAGGGGAACGGAAAGGAAAGGAAAGGAAAGGAAAGGAAAGGAAAGGAAAGGAAAGGAAAGAAAAGAAAGGAAAGGAAAGGAAAGGAAGGAAAGGAAAGGAAAGGAAAGGAAAGGAAGGAAAGGAAGGAAAGGAAAGGAAAGGAAAGGAAAGGAAAGGAAAGGAAAGGAAAGGAAAGGAAAGGAAAGGAAAGGAAAGGAAAGGAAAGGAAAGGAAAGGAAAGGAAAGGAAAGGAAAGGAAAGGAAAGGAAAGAAAAAAGAAAAGAAAAGAAAAGAAAAGAAAAGAAAAGAAAAGAAAAGAAAAGAAAAGAAAAGAAAAGAAAAGAAAAGAAGAGAGAAAAGAAAATGGAAGGAACTCTCCCTAAAGTTAATTGTCTTTCTGTTCCTTCCACCTCATTCCAGCTCAATTATAACTGGGAAAAGTACTTCTGTCTAATTTGCATTAATACAACTCTATGGAAAAATAGCTTATACAATAAATTTGATTTTTTTTTTTGTTTCCCTGGTTTATTATGGAAATATTTAAAATAAAAGGAAATCCTGCAGAGCAAATTGCTATGGAAAACTCATGGAAAAGATTCTTGATTTCTTTCAGTTGTTATGCTGTCAGATAAATTCTAAACATTTAATGTTAGACAGCAGACAGTTTTTAATCACAGGACAGAAAATGCTGAAATACCTGCTGCAACTCCTTCATGTCTGGCTAACTCCCTGTTATTATTAAGGCAGAAAATGTTCTGAGGTTTGTGATAAACTTAGCTCTTTGCCTGCAGTTGTATGTTTTTCATAATAGCTTTCAGAAAAGTTCCATAAATCCACACTTATGCTGTGTTTTGAAAAGAAGTCCAATGCATGATCCTACTGCATGTAAAGCCTAGTGGTGTAAAAGAACTCAAAAGAGTGTCTGTCAGATTCATATGCAGCACCATGCTTCCACTCAGCATTTCAATTCCCATTTTAATAAACATATTAAGGAGGCTCAGTTGTTGTCAGACCCAGGTTACATCTAATTTCTCATTGAGATGGTGAAGAAAAACAGTATATTTTGCCCTAAATTGTCAGTCAGTATATGAGCTCGGTCTGTCTCTTCTCAGTGCCTTTTATATTAATAGGTAGATTATCCACACAGACTTTATTTACAATATACTGTGTTTATAGTCCCCACTTGTACATCTTGCTGGGGCTAACATTTTCATAATGATGACGAACAGCTGGCCACGAACCATTGCTTCTCGTTAAAAAGATGTCTCCTGAGCTTTTGAGGATTCTTTATACTAAACCAATACAGACCACTGACATTTTGCCCTTTTCATTTTCCTTTAGCTCTTCACTTGTGGGATATCTAAGGTTCAGGATTCTAAAAGAATATCGGAAATGCTTTTGAGGGAGAACCAAGGAGAAACCTACTTTGGGTCATTAAAGATCCCAGTGAACTCTGAACAATAAAAAATGTGACCTGAACAGATTCCAGCTTGTAAGCTGCACTGTTATCTATTTAATAATGTATTTTCAACAAGGTAATCTCTCCTTAAAAGGCTACTGTACTATGCTACTGAACCTATGATGACCACTGTGTTCTGCTCCAAGAATGGCTTCACTCCAGATGTGGATATAATTTCTTTATAGTGATTTCAGCTAGGAGAAAATAAATAATGAGTACTGCACTAGTTACATCAGAAGCTTGTTTTTCATTTATACAGTTTAGCAATCATAGGAGGTCCACCTGAAGAATCATTGGTCTTGGTTTTATTGGTTAAAAGATTTGATGCTGTGATGTAAAAGTATTTGTGCTTACCTACTTAGTCTAAAATTGACTGGTTTTAGTATTTTGTCACTTTAAAAGGAAGTGAATCTAAACTTGAAAGCATTTTCTATGATTTGAAGGGTTAAACATTGTGGAGGGCTTCTGCAGCTTCCATTCAGCACCTGACTGGAATCAATGACCAATTAGCAGAGTTTATGGTGCTGCATCAAAAGACCAACTAAGTCTGCTACAAATTCAGCGGCCACCTTCTCCTGTTCTGTGAACTGCTGCAAATATTTGTGGTGATTGCTTAATGTTTCTCAAGCTTATGACCATTTCTGCCATTATAAGTCTCTGTGAGAAGAACTAAGGTTATACATGGACAGTCAATGTTCATGATGCACCACATACAAATACATACTTCTGTGTCTAAGTGAAGGTAGTGAAAGTGTTTTTTGTAGTAGTATTTTGTGTAGGAAAATATATATTTCCCAATACAAATTATAGAGATTGAATAAACAAAAGACATGCTTAAACTATATTTCCAGCTGCATTGAACTAGACATTTTGCAGAAATTGTAGCTGTGCAGGAATCAAGCTATGTAGCGTGCTGAGTGTATTTTAAAATGGGTGAAGATTAACCAGCATACATGTACAAAAGAGTGAACCTTTCCATATTATACATAACTTAAGCAGGACTTGGCCACAGTGCCTATAGACCGAAGTCTCTGCCTGATGCAAATAATTTGAATGGTAACATCTAACCCAAAGAAAAATTAAAGACATGAAAGAAAAAGAAAAAGGGGTAGGAAATGATACTATGCTGTTCAAAGGTGCAAGGATTGGAGATTCAGTCAGAATTCTTCCCAATACTCCCTCTGCAATCTTCACTTTCTGTCAGACTCTCCAGTCAGGGCTGTGACTTATACTCATTGCAATATGAAAAAACACATTCTAATTCATTACTGCTTTCTAATCCAATATGTGAATGTATTCAACTGGATGCCTAAAAATGTGATATACATATATATATATAGATAGGTAGATAGATATAGTAATTAAATATCTGAAGGTTTTTTTATTGTGTTTACAGAGGAGTAACATTTAACAAGTAACAAAATATTCCATAAAGATCTGTGCTCTTGTTGTATCTATTTCTTTTGTATTCATCCCATTTGGCTTTCATTTTGCCTCAACTCAAATTTGGTCAACCCTGAAATTCAGAGCTATGGCATTATCTTTGCTAGTTTTCTGAAAAAGCCCAAACAAAACAAATAGTTATTTGAGTTAGTGTGTCATCATCTGAATAAATCTTTAGAATGGCATTAAGAGAACACACTTGAGATATGTGGAGGATCTAGAGCACATGTCATATGAAGAATGTCTGAGGGATCTGGAGTTGTTCAGCCTGTAGAAAAGGAGGCTCAGGGGAAACCTTATCACTCTCAACAGCTACCTGAAGGGAGGTTGTAGCAAGGTGGGAGTCAGTCTCTTCTCCCACAGGATGAGAGGAAATGGCTTCAAGTTGCACCAATAGAAGTTTAGATAGATACTGGGAAAAATTTCTTCACTGAAAGGGCTGTCAAGCATTATAACAGTCTGCCAAGGGAGTCACTGTCTCTGGAGGTATTCAAAATGCATGTAGATGTGGCACATCTGTAGAGAGTCAGGGACATTTCTGCTCAGAAAAGTGAATACTGAAGATGTAGCTTGTAATAAGTTTCTCAGTTTGTATTTACAAAAGATAAATGAATGGTAAAAAAGAGCATCAACACTTCCCCCTCCCCTTCTCCCAGTCAGGACATGGGAGAAAAAAGGACTAACAAGGACAGAGCAGTAGGAGGTGCTTCATGCTGGAAGAGGCACATCCTAGAAGAGACTGTGGTCTGTGGATAACCCATGCTTCCCTGAAGGGCCTGTGGCTTGTGGACAACCCATGCCAGAGCAAAGGAAATTACTTGGAAGGAGCAATGGAAGAAAACATTGTGCTTTTTTTTATGTGTATTGTTTTTAATAATGGCAGAATGAAGGCTGAGGGAGAGGCAATTTTTATGGAATCAGAATGTGATTTGCATGTCTTATAGGAAGTAGCTCTGCATTAAAATGTTTTAAACATCTTTGTTTTCCTGACTTCTTTTGCGATTTGGATTATCTGAATACAGATATCTCAAACTTGCTCATAAGAATTCTAAACAAATAATTCCACAAGATCATAGAAAAGCTTTCCTCTGAGTTTAACATCTTTAAATGTCTCTATTATTTCTATTTTTGTATTGTCCTTTTTCCTATGTTCTCACCATTCAACACTCCCCCATGACAATGTAGCATTGTTGACATAATGATCAATGAATTGGAAGGCAAGTAAAAAAATAATGCCCAAGAATGAATGACTGTTAATAGTATATATTCATTAATTGCTATATAGTAATTTTATACCCTTTTTGCTCATCCTTTTTCCTGCCTTTCAGGCTGTTAGTTCTTTAAACATTAGCATAGGTATATGGTAACTGGAAATAGGCTTCGCTTAGTTTGACATCTAGCACTAGCTAAGATGGTACAAACTGGTTTGGAAATAACATGTGATCAATTTTATGCCATACTTGACCCTGTATCTCAAGTTTTCAAATGTTTTTTATGGCAGTCATAAACATGTTTTTGTGGTAGGTCAAGCTAACGACAAAATACATTCGCTTCTTCAAGTGACAGAAGTAAACTTTTGGGTGGTAAACATTACATGGAGAAGCAGACATAATCAGTTACAGTAAAATAATGATATTTTAGCAGTCTACTATTCCATTTTCAAGACATGCCCTTTTTTAATATACAATGACAGGAAAAGAGGAACTCTAAGAAGAGTTCTCCTCTTATTGTGTAACACGGAGAAGTTAGAAATGTCTGTTTACAATGAAATTCCAAGGAATAAGTGTCATGTACCATGGGCTTATATTTTTCTCGTATTTGACTATAACAACTGGTGTTATACATTTACTTGATTTGAAACATGGGAGTAACTTCATCACTCTTAGAATTTCTCCTGGACTCATTAAGCATGTACACTTTACTATGTAGATGTTCAGTTACGCAGTGATGTGAGGTGGCTGAATCTTAACAGGTTAATTTGGGAAACAAAACATTTACATCTTCTCTGACTGTCATAAATATATGCACCTTAGGAATGGATAGAGTACTGCCTGTACATCTCCATTTTAGTTTCTTGACTAATGAATGTTTCTACTGTACCATAAGGTTATATTTGTTGGAGAGATCTGAGTTCTTCCTGGGGTACTGGGGGATGTCAAGAAGTTAGCTTTTAGTTAGTTGGCAGAAATGGAGGCGAGGATATCAGGGCTGAACAGAAGGAAGTTATGATAGATGTCCGTGGGAAACTCAGTCCAGGTTTGAGACATTTTCAGTTACCATTTGCCAGGATGACGGTCACTTTGGCTATTTTGGTTAAAATGTCAGAATGTTTTTTCTATCCAGGTCATTGTCCTCGGGAAGGTCTCTAATTGAATTGACAAGTTTTCAATGTGTATTCTGGCATTTGCATCAGAGGTTTGGAATTATTTTGTGAATTTCCTGCTGAAGCCCTGTAAAAGCCACAGTTAAAGAATGTTAATTCTTAGCTGCTCTATTTAGCAAAACTGCTTGTTATTTGGGGGCTATATAAAGTCTTTAAATTCTTCATTAATTTGGCATTCAAACTCCTGTAATCATTTTTTACCATAAAACTTAATGTGGTAATTCTAATTTGCTTGCACAGTCACTTCAGATATTCTTAACACAATTACATTAAGCAGCTTGAAAGATAAGAGGCATTATTGTTGTGAGCAAGTCAAGTCATTAAATCAACATCAGGTTAGCAAGGAAGGTGTGACATCTGTGATGACATTAAGGTGAAAAGGAAAGCAATGATAATCTGAACAGCGACTGTGTAAACAATTCATATTTTATACTGTACTTAGGACACCAATACAAATGTAAAGTTATCAGTGATAAAAATGGTGACAAATGCAAATAATAAAAAAGTCAGATGTTCTTCAACAGAAAAAGAAAATGACTGCTGAAGCAGAGATGTGTGAACTGTAAGACTCTCATGCCCTTTTCAGTGAAGATTAATTTTATTTTCTTTCAACAGAGCTCTCTAAAATAACTCTAGATATTTTATGAAGTAGCTCTTAACAGATTTCTTTGCAGATTTCCACACAACAAGGAATTTGAGAATTCTAAGGTGAAAGCTGGTAGATGAATGATTAGAAGAGTGGCCCCAGGAGACTGATTTTTTTGAGTTTAAACTTTCTCTGCTACTTGTTAGCTCTTTTCTTAGGCTAATCATTATGGAATATAATCCAGAGCATCAGGTATTGAGTTTTTATTCAAGCTATAAATTCCTACTGATTTTAGTAAGCATTGAGTCTTCATCTGCGTGGGCCTGAAGACATTTAGTGAAAGACACTTGATTAGAATATGCATGTTCTTTGAATATTGCTGAAAACGTTAAACATACATTGGATGGAAGTGCTGGATAATTATGCTCCCTCTACCTCTATTCACCCAACTTTAAAACACTTCTGTGTAGTCAGAACTCTTGAATGATTACAATACTCAAATTGTCTCACATCCTCAGTCACTAGAGTGCAGTGATTTCAGCTGACTTAGAGCCTAAAAGTAAAAATAAGAACCGAGAATTACACTGGTGTAAAACATTTCAGAAGATAGAATTCCTTGGGAATTATTGGACAGCTTCCCTTTATTTCAAATGGGAATTTATTGGAACTGACTGTTTGTAGGTTTTGAGGGTTTTTTGTTGTTTTTTGAGGGTTTTTTTTTGTATACTAGCCTAACAGTTTCAAAGCAACTTTCACTCAGTGAGGTGTACAGATCAAAATGTATTTTCTGGTCAAAAATGTATTTCCTAGTCAAAACCAGATATATGTTGGCCATAGATATTTAAAAGCTATTATTGGATGTTGAAAACCTAAATTATACTCTTCCTTTTGTCATATTTGAAACAGGTAGAAAGTTTAGTTGGGTCTCCCATGGAATGAGTGATTGCCTTAATCATTTCTTTATATTGTCTGTTACTCCCGTTGGATTTTTTCTTTTTTTTGATACATAGCTGTAGTGGGTTTACCCTGGCTGGGGGCCAGGCACTTGCCAAAGCCATTCTATCACTCCCCTCTGCAACTGAACAGAGAGACAAAATATAATGAAGGATTCATGGGTTGAGACAAGGACTGGGAGACATCACTCATCAAATACCATCATAGGCAAAACAGACTCCAACTGGGGATATTAATTGAATTTATTACTAATAAAATCTGACCAGGATGATGAGAAGTAAAATAAATCTTAGAAACACCTTCCTCCCACCCCTCCCTCCTTCCCAGCTCTTCTTTCTCACCCTGGCAGACCAGGAGATGGGAAATGATGGTTTCGGTCAGTCCATCATACTGTCCATTGTTCCTGTTGCTACTCAGGGAAAAAAGTAATTTCCCTGCTCCAGAGTGGGGTCCCTCCCACGGGAGGTGGTTCTCCATGAACTTCTCCAACGTGAGTCCATCTCATGGGCAACAGATCTGTATGAACTGCTCCATCATGTGTCCCTCTTCCACAGGGTGCTTTGCTTCAGGCACAGGCTGCACCAGCATGGGTCCCTTACAAGGTCACAAGTCCTACTGGGAAACCTGCTCCAGCATGGGCTCCTCTCTCCACAAGTCTGCAGCTTCCTGCCAGGAGCCTGCTCCAGACAGGCCTCCCTCAGGTTCACAGCCCCTTCTCAGTCATCCACCTGCTCCAACGTGGGTCTCCTCCACACGCTGCAGGTGGATCTTTGCATCCTCATGGGCTGTGGGGCACAGTTTCTTCACCATGGGCTGCATCACGGACTGCAGAGGAATCTCAGCTCCAGTGCTTGGAGCATCTCCTGCCCCTCCTTCTCCACTGACCTTAGTGCCTGCAGGGCTGCTCCTTTCACATGTTCTCACTCCACTCTGGCCACAATTACATCTGCACAATAACTTTTTTTTTTCCCCTCCTTAAATATATTATCACAGAGGCATCACCACCATTTCTAATTGGCCCAGCCTTGGCCAGCAGCACATCCATTCTTGGAGCTGCCAGGGATTGGCTCTGTTGGACATGGAAGAAGCTTCTGGCTGCTTCTCAGAGAAGCCATCCCTGTATTCCCCCCACTACCAAAACCATGGTAGTCCAATACAGTAGTAAATAGCACTGAGATTCTCTTGAGTGTTTCATAGGGCACATAAAGTACACAAGGGACAAGATGTAAGGCATTCTACAGAATGGTTGGGTTGTCAAGCAACTTGGATTTAACTCTGTTCTAATTTGCAGGAAAACTTTTGCCATAACCCAAATAAATGTCTTAACAACTATCAAGACAATATGATCTTGTTTCCTGAAACTGTTCATGGTTTACAGTTTGTGTGACAAAAATAAAATTACCGAAAAGACATCTGAAGCTAATAGAAATATCTAGCCCAAATGGTAAAAATATTATATTTGCCTCTTATTATTTTGAAACTTGCTGGTAAATAGATTCCATTTTTCACTGCAACGTTGCTGGTTCTTTCTCACAACTAATTTAGATTGTTAGTGCTATTTAAAAGTCTTTCTCTTTGATTGCCTCTTTCTCATCTTTAGGCAGTTTGGACATCAAGAAAAAAATCTCAAGATGACCTACTTGATAGCAGCATAGCTGTTGAGGTGAAATTTTCACCAGTGTGATTAGTAATACCACTGAAATCTCCCAGAGTAGATGCTCTGTGCAGTTGTAATGTGAGACTTGGGATGCTGGAAATCTTAAAGGACATTGATACAATTATTCTATTGTAGGTTCTCCTAATGCAAGCATGCCTTAAATGTGTCAAATCAGTCAGTGCTTTCTGTAGCTTGAAAAGACATGCTTGGGAAATGATGACTTGAGAAAGGAAAAGCAATCATTTGCTAAGCCTTAATGGCTATTCTGGTGGTCCAGATCAAGGTGACAAAGTAAATATTCTGAGAACAAGCCTTTGCCTAACGTTGAAGGTAAAAGTAAATGTTCTGAAGCAATAATTTTGCATTTAATAGTCAGCTCATTCTGTAGTCTTTCATGCTAAGATGAAGTGTGGTATATTTTTTTAAAATAAAATCTGAATATTAGGTCCACACTATTCAGAGCTCAAGGACTTGTCATTTGAAGTAGATTTGATTGATCTACCCAAAACAAATATGCTTTTCTGACAAAGTGCTAATAAATGCCTTCTGGCAGTCACGGAGTGCTTCTTTCAAGATCTTACTGTTTGTTTTTTGAAGTGATGAGGTTTATAGGGACCTGTTATAAGGTTCTAATTGAATTTCACAGAAGTAGTCCTGGTGTGACCCAAAATGGAGAAAAAACAAATCCTCAAAGCTAGTCTCTGTGGAATCAATGATTAAAAACACTAAACAGGAAAGAGAGGTCCAAGCTAGAAATAACAGTGAGACTTAATGAAGATTTTTTGAGAGAAGTTAAGGTTGATAATTTCTGAAGATGTAAGATAGATGAAAAGATTCACAACAGAAAAGTGTTTATTAAAACAACTTTTAAGAAGCCTTGGGAAATAACAAAAGCTGCTTTAAAGCTTCTTATTAAAGTGAAAACTGGGTGAATTAGAAAATTTTGCCACCTTCAGCCTTAGCAGAACTTTTTGCTCTGCTCTTATTGCAAGGTTTAGCTGACTTTGAAGAACTTTAACAATCATCTTCACAAGGCTTTTTACGAAGATGGTGACTGAATAACTACATGATTCCTATTTTCAATAACTTTAAAAGTGAGATAATAAACTCTCCTGGTTGTGTCAGAGCAATTTATAAGTTACAAACTAGCTTTGTTATCAAGCTAGATAAAAGGCATGAAAGTTATATGAAGGGTTTTCCTAGTTTCTGGAAATGTGTCATTTTGGTTTCTGGTTCATGATACAGCCATTGATGCATATAAAGTTCATACTTTGATAAGATGTGAACATAGGATAGCTTTGTTCTCCCCCATCTTGCCTTTCTTGGACATATGAAGAGTCAACACAACCGACTGTAACAGCTCAAAAAATAAGTGAGAGACAAAAGTTCATTGCCACATTTACTAAAGATTTTACCTTTATATTGGAATGTGAAAGCATTTGCAGGTAAGAGGAAGTCATTGCTGAAATCTGCAATGATTGTTAATTACTGGAATAATGATGGTATCTGGAAGTCACAGCCTCCAGTCATGTGCCTGCTATACCAGATGTTGGACAAGGGGCAAATGTAATTTCAATATACAAAATACTTTATTCCCACTCTTCCTTTTTGGTTAACAAAGAGGGTACAGAGGAAGATACTTCTTTGTGCCTAGCACCAACTGAAATAGGAGATGTTGTAGAGAATTAGCTGTCTGCAAAGCTGAGTAGCAGGATTAATGGAACCTGGGAAAACAGGTAAAGAACAAGATGAGAAGTTACGGGCATTGGTTGCCACTTTTCACTCAGTTGACCAATGAGCTACCTTTGAGGCTGAGTGTCAGGAACTAGAACATGTTAAATTCTCACCAGTGTACTTAAACATTGTATGGGCATGAGCCGGTTTGTGTCACATCAGTTCAGGTTATGGCTAAAGCTAGCACAATTTTAGGGCCTGTGCTCTTCAACATCTTCATAAACCATTTGGATGCAGGACTGGAAGAGATACTCAGGGGAGGAGCTGTTGACTCCCTCAAGGGCAGAGAGGTCCAGCAGAAAGACCTTGACAAATTAGAGGGCTGAGCAATTACCAACAATATCAAGTTTAACACAGAAATTGCTGGATTCTGTGCCTGGGATGAGGCAACCCTGAATATACAGACAGACTGAGAATGAGATGCTGGAAAGCAGTGCTGTGGGAAGGGACCTGGGGGTCCTGGTCAACACAAAGTTGAATCTGAGTCAGCAGTGCCCTGGCAGCCAGGAGGGCCAAGCATGTCCTGGGGGGCATCAGGCACAGCATCACCAGCTGGGTAAGGGAGGGGATTGTCCCCTCTGCTCTGCACTGGGGCAGCCTCACCTTGAGTGCTGGGGGCATTTTTGGGTGCCACAACATAAAAAAGACATTAAACTGTTAGAGAGTGTCCAAAGGAGGGTAACAAGGATGGGAAAAGGCCTTGAGGGGAAGCCTTATGAGGAGTGGCTGAGGTCACTTGGTCTGTTCAGCCTGGAGAAGAGGAGACTGAGGTGGGACTTCATCACACTCTACAACTTCCCCACAAAAGGAAGAGGAAGGGCAGACACTGATCTCTTCTCTGTGGTGACCCATGAGAGACCAGCCTGAAGCTGTGTCAGGGGAGGTTTAGGTTGGATATCAGGAAAATTTTTTCACCCAGAGGGTGGTTGGGCACTGGAATAGGCTCCCCAGGGAAGTGGTCACAGCACCAAGCCTGGCAGAGTTCAAGAATTGTGGACAATACTTTCCGGTCCATGGTGTGATTCTTGGGTATGGTCCTGTGCAGGTCTGGGATTGGAGTTGATGATCCTTGTGGGTCTCTTCCAGCTCAGGATATTCTATGATTCTATGATCAACTGCCTAAGACAATTATATTAAACAATTATCAGCATAACCTTCCTGTAGGTCTCTGGTCAACTGTACATTTTTGGCACAGTCTTTAAAACTGTCATTCAGTCCTTGACTTAAGGGTTCAGCAGCTGCAGTACTCAGTTTTTAAGTCTGCCTCTTAAATTATCTGGACATTCCTACCGGTATAGAGATGATGTCTGAGCTACTTTCTGAGCTACAAAGAGAGATGTATGTTCTTTTAACTCTGCAGGTTTTGCCTGGTGGTTTCTGACAGTAGATTGAGGTATTTGGTTTTCATCTGCAACAACCTCACATTTCTCGGGCCATAAAATAGGGCTTGCTGATATGAAAAACGGATTTTGGATTTTGTTCTCAAGATTGGCAAAGGAAATAGCATATGTATGCTGACCTTTATGACACCATGTGAAGCTTCTGCATTTGAGCTGATGTCTTAGAAAAGCTAAGGTGAAGAGATGGAACAGGAATGGATTTTCACTCTGGCAAAATAAGCTTTGTGGATGGGAAGGTGGAAAATGTGTTTTTGAAAATGTCCATTCATTTGCTTTCTGTGCTTCTGTTAGGCTTCGGTCTAATTATTTTGCCAAAGACAACTAGACCCCAGGACCTTCATCTTAATGTTTAGTAGGCTGGCATAAATTTAAAAAATAACAACACTATTTTGTTAATGCTGAATTCTCCAGTATTCTCTCAAGAATTTTCATGTCTCCTGGTTTCTACTTTAGCAATCACAGATTATCACCACCTATCATCTTAATTTGCATCACACCTATTGAAGCCACGTAAATGGCGGAGGCGAGAGGGGTAACCTTACAGAGCTTTCAGCATCCCTCACCTTCATTTTACAACTTTATGTAGCTCTCTGTCACTCCTCCCCTGTCAGCTCAGCATCAGTGCAACTAAACATCCCACTGGATAAACATTCATGATTCAAAACATTTAAATGTTTAGATGATTTAAGTTCTGACCTACTTCAGTATATTTTCCAGCAGGTTTATGGGAATCCTATAGTTTTTTGAAGGCCAACCTGGTATGCTATTTGCATGTGTGTTTTAGGAGATGGGACTATAAATGACAATCCAGTGCTGCTGAATTGAGATGCATGTATATTGTGGGTATAGCTATGGTTCCATTATTCCCACAGTAAAGCTAAAAGCCTTCTTTAGAAATTTAGTTGTCCCATAAACCAAGAAAGTAAATCTGATTTGAATTAATTAGTGAAAGACTAAATTAATTTAAATACATTTTGACACTAAGAAAGTAGGCTAATTGATGGCTAATTTTCTCTAGATATCTTGTTTCATTTCATTTAGATACCCATTGCTAAAAATATATTACTTTTATATTTATTATTTATGCAATTTTGAGGAAATTGTGATAGCAACTGAATTTTCTGAGTGGATTAAATCATAAAAAGGGTCCTTGTAGCAGTCAATTGATTCTTACTGTACAATAAATGCCTGTTAACTGAAGTGCAAATTAAATACTTATTTTCAGCACATCATATAAAGCATTAAGTATATTAAAAAAAATTATATTATAGACTCACAATGTGGAGCCAAAAATAGGCAGCTTCAGAGCATGTTAAATATCCTTAGCAAGCTGCTAAAATATGACATGGGAAACAGTTTACACTTGAGCAATTATCTGATAAGAACCAAGCCCAGTGAGCTCATTGCAGTATGTGTACACAGATAGGGTATATATAATTGAGCATGTGCACAGACACACAGAAGGGCACAGTATATGACTACTTCTATATGTGCATAATAAAACAAAAGTTCATAATGTGTATCAAAATTCAGCAGGCATGTAAAGATTAGAGATGGCAGATATTAGAGGGTTTGAATAAAGAATGGTTTAGTTTATGGTGATACAGCTTTCTTGTAAGTTCGGTGGAAGTATACTGAAATGCAGCTGAAGTAGTAGGGTGGTGAATTAAGACAAAGCCTTACTGATGATTGGGACTTAGAGCTTTCCACTCATTTAATGCAAATAAAAAATAAACAGACTTCTACATTTAAGCATTTATTCAGCTTGTTTTGGCTGTCTTTTCAGACTAAGAACATTTTCTGTTCCTTTGGCACATTGTGAGAAAGGCTATATGCCTTCCTTTTGAGATGTGTTGAAAATGAAGTGAAAAGTGTATCTGCTATCTGTATTTCTCAGGTAGTAAGAGACTATACAGATGAGGGAGTTGAATGAAAGCTCTTCTAAGTCCCCCTAGATTACATGATCTGCTATTTAAGGAAAGTTTTCAGAGTAGACTGACATCTTTGATTATCCAGCTTTTTGAGCCAAGCCAAGTTCTCAGCTGGCATAAATCAGCTTAGACCCTCAGAAACACAGTGCAGTACTGAATTTCACAGCTGCGTCTCTGGACATGTGAGATCTGTGGGTTTCTGCATTTCTTTTTTTCCCCAGCTCTTAATTTAAGTGAAAAAAATGCATGTTTTGTTGCCCTGTTTATCTGTCTGGTTCTTTGTCTCCAAAGAAATGAATATAAGATCTTTTAACAGAAAGAAGTTAAATCATAATTAGACAGGGGGCTACCCACTTTGCTGCTACAATATTTGATATACTTCACTGAAAAAGTGGAAATGATAAGCATTTCTTAAGAAATAATCAGAGGAATTCTGAATGGGTAATTATATTTAGGAAAAGATAACATCCTTTTATAAAAACTGGAACAATTGTAGGTGATCTGATTATGTTAGCTGCCAAAAACCCACAGGGAAGTCCTTTCACTCCATCTGTGCAGCCAGAAAGATGAGAATTGGCATGGGAGCTGTTAGTCTGGCTCAACATCACCTTATACTGAGACAAACCTCTTGTGATTATTCAAGAAGGTTTGAGAATAAACTGGATGGGAAACTATTTTGTGTTCCCAGTATAATTTAAAGACATCGGGAAATGTTGTCACGGTTGAGAATTTTAAACCTGGAAATAACAAACTGAAATAATATTTCAACAGTCTGCTAAGTATAGCTAAAAAAGTGGCCCTAATTTATTTCTGTTTGAGTATAAACATACTAATCTACAACTGACAGTAGTGGTAGGTATAAATGACCAACACTTTTCTCTTCCAAATTACGTATCCCTTTTTCATTAAATGTCCAAAAGCTTCCAAAAGCAAAGTCAGATGAAGAAATCTTTCATTATGTCATGGTTTCAGCTAGGATAGAGTTAATTCTCTTCCAGTAGCTGGTAAAAGCTGGTATAATTTTCTTCCAGCTCCTGTGTTTCTTGGATTTAGTATGAGGGAAATGTAGAAAACCCACTGATGTTTTAATTGTTGCTTAGTAGTGCTTGCCCTCAGTCAGGGACTTTTCAATTTTCTCTGCTCTGCTAATGAGAAGATGCACAAGAAGCTGTGAGGTAGCATAGCCAGGACAGTTGACACAAATGTCCAAAGGGATATTCCATACCACAGAGTATTATAAACAGTATATAAGCTGGGAGAACGTTGCCAGGAGGGACCAATTGCTGCTAGGGGACAGACTGGGCATTGGTCAGCTGGTGGTGAACAGTTGTATTGTTAATCACTTGTCTTCCTTGGGGTTTATTTCTCTATGTTGCCTCCTTTTTCCTTACAATTACTATTTTTGTTATTATAGTATTACTTGACTTTGTTTAAATTCTAAAACTGTTCTTATCTCAACCCACAGGGTTTACTTTCTCTGATCTTCCTCCCCATCCCACCACAGGCAGGATGTGGAAGTGAGTGAATGGCTGTGTGGTACTTAGTTGCTGTCTGGGGTTAAACCACAATATATTATTGTTTAAATTCAAGATCTTCTCTAATCTCCATGTAGTAGTGAGATGTAGATTGACAAGCTTGAAAGAGGCAGGATGCAGGCCAAGGAGTAGGGCTCTATTGCCATTTATTGAGTAGGTGTTCCTGGTACTTGAGATGAGGAATATCTACGTTTGTATTCAGGAAAATATAGATATTTCATGTGACACAATACAGAACAACGTGGATAAATATTTATCCTTCCAGAAAATACTGCTTTAAAACATGAAACTTGTTTGTTGTGTTAACAACTCTCTAATACATGATGTTTGTTTGAAATTTCTTTCTGAATATTGAACTTGATCTCACAGATTGCAAATGTCCTACCTGCATTGTTGTGTTTTCCTGACCTAAAGAGAAGTTCGGGGTTTTTTTCTGGGACAATTTTCCTAAGGAATAATATTTACTCTTTCCTGTTTAGTACATACATTAGCATCAGCCTTTGAAATTCTCTAGTTTAATGCCATAGACTACTTTCTGGGTGAATGCTACAATAATTGCATCTTTATTTGTATTTGCACAAACATTCTTTCACCTTGTGAAAGAGTCATCTGTAAGGAAGAGAATATGACCATGTATTTCCTTTGCCATTTCTGATTCAGAAAAAATCAAATGAAACGTTATTATTCCAAGGGCATAAAAAGAAAGTGCAGTTCAGGTATTAGTTGTGGGTTTAACAGCAGCTGATCTCACCCATGAGGTTATCAGCTTCTGGGTGATCCTACTTAAATCACTTTTGATACCACAGCAGGCCTTATGAAGCATACACTGTCTAGCTTTGCCAGTGAGAATTAATATTATTCACAGCTATCAAATGCATGTTAAAACAATATAGCTTTGTTCATGCAAGTATATTTTCATATTTCTGAGAAGAATTTATATTTATGTTTCAAGAGTGAAAAGACCAAACCCCAAAAATATGCTAATTTGTAAAGGTTGAAAGTTGTAATCCTTGCTCATGGGAGGAATCCATACTCAAATGCTTCAACAGCTTCATTCTGAGTACAATTACCTGAGTTAAATCAGGAGATCCAGTGCTTCAATAAACTAATAAGTAACTGAAACTTATTCAAGCTATAATGACTGTAAAGTTTGAAGTATATTTTGTTCGGCACTGGAATCTTCAGAGACTGAAAAAACCAGAATTTAGAAACCTATTGGTTGAGTTTGTGTTTGTAAAAGCACCCATTGGAAGAGGATTTAAACAGCTAGTTAAAATATCACAGAATGGGTAAGGTTGGAAGGGATCACAGTGGATCACCTTGTCCAGTCTCCTTGCTCAAGCAGGGCCATCCCAGAGCACATGGCACAGAATTCTGTCCAGACTGTTCTTGAATATCTCCAGTGAGGGAGACCACAACCTCTCTGGGAAACCCATTGCAGTGCATGGTCACCTGAACAGTAAAGAAGCTCTTCCTTATATTCAGGTGGAACTTCCTGTGCGTGAATTCCTCCTCAATGCCTCTTGCCCTATTGCTTGGCACCACCAAGCAGAGCCTGGTCCATCCTCTTGGCATCCCCCCTTCAGATACTTACAGACTCTCAGTCACCTCTTGTCAAGGCTGGAGAGGCCCAGCTCCTTCAGCCTTTCCTCATAAGAGAGAGGCTCCAGTCCCTCGATCAACTTTGTAGCCCTCAGCTGAACCCACTCCAGGAGCTCCATGTCTCATACTATGGTGCTACATGTCCTGATCTTCCCTCGAAGAACTGATAAATGCAACAAGTGGATGTGAATGCTGTGCCTCTTATCTCAGCTCTTCTCCGTGGAAACTATGCTAAGGAGTCAGCAGAGCTACAATCCCTGCAGCAGCAGTCACCAGCAGGATAAAAAGAATGCTTCCAGAGGGCTGTGACAAAAAGGGACAGTAAGGATGCAGCTCTTCCCTACTGCACTGTAAACCTGGTACAGGAATTTGTTATTTGGAAAGCAAATAATATCTTTTTACAGTTTGTTTGAAAATTAATTAATTTCTTATTTTAACATTTATTGCTCCCTCATTGGCAAAATTTTATCTATACAGGTTTTGTTTGATGGAAAAGATTATAAAGTAGCATGACATTCTTGAAAAGTGTCCGGAAGTTGGAGCTCTGGCCTGATGCTAAATTAAGACTCTCAGGAAAAAATACAGAAGGTTATTAGGTGGAGACATATAAATTTTTTTCTTTAAATGGGATTTAAAAAAATATTTCACTTCAAACATTAATGATAACTATAATTTTTGCTTTGACATTTTAATTTTATGTTTAACTTCTAATAAATCTATTTAAGTAAACAATTTTGATTGAAAAAATGCTTTTAAAAAGAACAAGGTATTTTAATTTAAAAGTTTTGACCATGTCAGAAGGCCTCATTCCAACCATTGTAAAAATAGAACATTTTCAGAATTGTAACTTCTCCCTTTTTCTTTTTTTTTCATTAATATCTCCCACCAAAAAACCACAAAAAACCTATGAGAAGGTTCTGGTTAGTCCTGTTTCAGCTATGTGTGGGTATACATTTTCATGGAGAAAGAAGGAAGCATGATGTAAATCAATGCTGATCATTTGCAGAAATTTGCTCCTTCTAAGTGTCATCTCTGTGCTAATATACCAGACAGTCATAGTGAGAAATTTCAGAAAACTTAAATGATTAGTCCTTAAGATGCTGGGTAAAAGAAAAGACAAGCTGCTTATCTTGGCTATTGAAACTGCACAGCAGTATGACCTTGCCCACACTGTCAACTTATGACTTCATTGTATTTCATCCTCTAGCTAGGTCTTGTTTCACCAAGAGAGATGATGGATAATTTTTCAACTCCTGTATTTCTGGAACATTTGCTTCTCTGACAACTATTGAAAATGAATATATTGCCTAAAAATCCCTGTGCTCAGAAGTAGTCACATCTCATTTCACTCTTTTCTCTTTTTCATTTATAGATGTTTGTCTACTTTTTTTTTTTTTTTTTTAATATAGTTCAGTATGCTTACTTTCCACTTTTAGGGACTTAGTGAGTATTTGTGTTACCTTGTGTTAGGGAAATGTTTTTGGTTTTTTTTTTTTTTCTATGCAGAACAAAAGAAAAACATTCTCTTTCTTACTTTATACCCCACTCCTCCACCAAACATTTTCACATAAACATGAAAAAGAATTGGCATTTCAAATTTGTAATTTATCTATTCCATAGAGATACATTTTGCAATGTATCTTTATACGACTAAAAGAAAACTAAAATGTATTATTATGTTTGTTTTGTTATAGATAATAGCACAGTGAATTTTTATGAATGCCATATAGGAAACAGTAATTAAGAATGCCAAGTTAGGCATGTAAGAGTTTAGAAATAACAGATTTAAAGTAACAGGTGCAGAATTTTCATATATTTTTTAGTTGTGATTTTACATGTTTTTTTCTCCAAAAGTCCCCCAGTTTATTCAGTACAGAGGCTGATTCATACCCACGAGGAGGGACTGGTATGACTCTTTACAGTTCCTTCCAACTATAACATTGTGTGCAGCCTTCAGATGCCTTGGTTCAGAACCACTCCTAAGTCCATGCTATGCCATCAAAAATCAACAAAGCCTCTTCTGTACCTTGAAAAGAAACTCCAGGGTCAGTTTGCCTGGGAGACTGCAGCAGCAGCAGCTTTCAGAATTACATTGGACTGTTCCAGCAAGATGCTTGAATCCCACACTACACCCCCTACTCTGTGCTGTTTATTCTCTGACACTGTATGTAATATATCTGGAGATCCCAACCCTATCTCCCTCCACCATGTTACTCCATAATGTCCTAGTTTTCTCCACCCAGTTTCTATCCCAGCCTTGTTTTTTCTCCTTTCATCCACCCCAAATAGATCCTCTTCATCCTTCAGTAAGTAGGAGAACTGGAGCTCACTGAAAGAATGACTATTGTTTTTCTTCTACATTAGAGACTACAGGTGCTTAACATGAAAGAGATGTCTGAGAGAAATTGCAGGGAGGAAATTCCGAATCTTTTTATTGCCTTAAATTATTACTTTATTTAACTGTTTGAGTTTCCTAATCTGTTAAAGTCCTTTTCTTCTAGTAAGAGATTAAATACAAATATCAGTTGAAGTTTTTATTTTAGTCATTCAGTCTGCCTATAACAACTGCAAAATTGTCAACCACAGAAACCAAAGACATTCCTTTGCTGAGGTCATACTGATGTTAAAAAAAAGCACAAGACTAGAAAAACCTGAGTCAACTTAAAAAATATATATGCATAGGTAAAATTAGTCATAATTACACAAATATATGTATATATGTTTACATAAATATTGTGTTACAATCTTCACCAGATTTGTGTAGAATCACAACAAAGAATAACAGCAATCTACTTGTGTACAACCACAGACATACACACACAAACATACTCACACAAGTTTCCCTTTCTAACTTTTTGTACTTTGTTTGGGATCACCTTTTCACTTTGGTATTGGTCTTTAGGATTCAAAGGGACATGGTAACATAGCAAAACATGCAAATAAATCAACAATAAAGTAACAAACACCAGGCTGAGATGTACCTGGAAACCTCAAAAAAGTGATACTATAGAGTTGTACCCAGGCATTTTGGTCCCTGACTTATCAAACTCAAAATTTTGTGATACAATAGAAGCAAGAAGTGCCATAAAATGATAAATTGAAAGAAATAATGTATTTGGTGATAGTAATCTCACAACTTTGGTGTTCTTTTAGTGCTTTTGTCTTGAGTAGCTTTCTGTTACCGAGATTGCTGCCAACATCTGCTTCCATGTAATGAAAAAGGTATTGCTTGTTGTAAAGTTCTGACACATTTGTGTTCAGAGTATAAATTCACTTTGATTTACTTTAAATTGTGAGACAGTGATAAATTACTGTGTAATTATCACGTTTAAAATGACAAGCTGAAGCAATGACAAGTCCTTTCAGATTTTTCTTTCCACTTCTACTAATAAGTATACATGCCATAGTTCAAAAATACCGCTTCATTTTGTCTCTGTCACAACATCATTTTTTCATCTGCTCTCTTTAATGTTTTTGAATAGCTTCCTCATTCTTTTGCCCCTGAACTGAAAATCTGCAGCTGTTTCATTTTTGGCCTTTGTCTGCATAGTTACACTTAAGAGAATTGCTCTGAACTATTGCAACCAGATTAAGTCCTCCTGCAGACATGCTCAGAAAGATTAGCAATGTTTAATTTGTTGTTAGACTACATAATTTCAAGTAACTTTTTAATTTCTAACTTTAGTTACTATAGCTGTGTTGCGTCCTCACATTTAAAATCTCTTAGGCTGGGCCCATAGTTGAATTATGTTGCATTTTACTATATAAAATAGCTACACTGCTACACTGCTCAGGAGCTATGTGCAGCTGGACAAAAGATATCCCTAAAAAAACTTGAATGTAAAACTTTCAGCTTCTACAGCTTCCTGGAGTGAGGATGTCTACAACCTAACAGGGCTGAGTGAAGGCTTTTTAATTTTTGTTCTGTCCTGAATTCCTGCTGCTTCTTTCATACTTACACTTAGTTGAGAACTGTATTTAGGATTTTTTTTAAAAAGGCAAAAACCTGGGTAAAAATATGCCTTACTAGAACATGGTTAACATACACTAGAAGATGAGCATGTATATAAAATGGGTTTTTAGGCTTTTTAGCCATATGCCTGAGGCCAGAGTGGGCATGCTTCCCTCTTTCCACCCCTAAATGAGATTATTAGTCCTTAAAGAACTCATTCACAAATTAGGAAGCAGAATCCAGAATCTACTGCATTGAAGTACCTAGGAGATAATCAGGGTATCTCTGGAGCAAGATATTAACCTTCATCCTTTTTGCTGAAGTGATACCAATGAATAGCACACCATCAGTGTCAAAGAGAATTTTGATTCTGTAATCTGGAGACTTATCTGGGAAGAAACACCCTGATTTGTGGTTGCAGGAATTTTGATCCACACTATCAAATGACTGTTACTGGAATGTCTTAAATAGCAAAAAAACTATGCATTAGTCTGCTTTATTTACAGATACAACATTCTCTCACACTTAAGTTCTTCTGGTTTGAACTTCACTGTTTTCCCGAGCAAATGACCATTGGTCCCAAGAGTGCTTTTTATAATTGGACACTGCACCTTCAGCTCATATTGGTGACACTTTTTCTTGATCTGCCATACCTTAACAACACTGAAGTAAAAGCCATATAAGCCTTACCATGGTTTAAATCTGGAAAGTTTTACTAAATGTACACTTATCACCATCTTGCTAAGTATATACATATAGTATATGTTTATAAATTATTTTAAAGTTATTTATAAATAATAGTACTCTGCATAAATGTACACTATTTAGAACACATTGAAACATCCTGTTGCACATCCAGTATGCTTCTCTAACAAAAATAAAGGGCTAAACCCAGCCCTAAGATCTCCCTGCCAAGTCATAGGATCTCTTGTTGTCCAAGATGCTGTTTATTTCAAGCACTCAATGTTTGAAAAACAATTGTGAAGCCATGGGAAATGGCTTCACAATGATTAATGACAATCAAATTTTGTTGCATGTCTTGAAGGTCCATTGGTGGGAAAATTCACCTATACTTGAACACTGTTCAGCATTTCTAGGATTAAGTCTGCAATATAACTATTAGGACATAAAATAGTAGACTCTAGTTGACACAGTCAAGCTCATGTAGTGGATGTGAAAAACAACTGCAAAACATTTCCAGAACTTACTCTCTCACACAAAATTTACTTCTGTTGTTGCAGTTCTGACACCTACAGAGAACAAAAAAACACCTGTTCGTGCTGATAATCTAAGAATATTTAGCAAGAAACTGCTGTGCCTATGGGAGATGGGATAAACTTTCCTGAAAAATGTTCCTCTCCCAAAGGCAGTGTCATAAATTCTCTAATATAGTCTAAAGAAATCTCCAGCCTCTAAGTTTCATATTTAAGGTTACGCCTCATTTACTCAGCAATGTGGAAGGCTGTCAAATTATTTTTATGCTGATTGCACTTAGTCTGCATTATAAAACTTTTACATTAACAATCCTGTGTTTAAATATTTGAAGTAACTGAAAGGACATTAAAATATATGGATTATATTTTAATAAAAGAACTCTTGATTTGAGTAAAAGGACAACACATGCTGGATCATTCTTTAAAATACTTAAATTTAAATCCTGAGGCAACATGAGCTGCTCTTCATATCAATTAACAGCTCTGTGGAACAGTTGACTAACAAAGACTTTTTCCAATGGCCAAAAAAAACCCCCCACCACAAATCTGTGTTACTATTAGCAAGTAACAGTGACAATACCTACTTTTTTGAGCCAAACATAATTTTTTTAAAATAAAATAAGTATTTTCTAATGGGGAATATAAAGTTAAATAATTAATAGAAACAACTGCAATGATTGGCTCTCTAGCGCAAGCCTGTGGTTATTTTTTCTCTCAGTTTTGCTACATTTGTAAAGATTTTACTGAAGTCAGTGGAGTTACACTAGTAGAAAATTGGTTTGGGAATGTCAGGGCTCTAGATCAGAAGAAATTTAAGTCCAACTCAAGCACTAATTCTGTTTTCTAAATGCTTGGCATCATTTATAAGAATTTAATTCATATCATATACAATGCTGAACAAATAATCTTATTAAATCAGTGACTAAATAGAGAAAGACAATAATTTATTTCCATTATAGAGACCTGAAAAGTGAGGCTTCAGACACCTCAGAAGCAAAAAGAAAATCTTAAGAGAGAATAACAGCTGGATGAAACATAGTAATTTTATTATGCACTCTGGCTGTTATCACTAAGACATCTTTTTTGGAAGGTGAAATATAGGGAGGTTACAATGAACTTGCTATAAATGAATATTTTCAATGAGAAAATGAGTGCTTAGGAAGAAACAAACAACCCAAAATAGAAATTAAAAGGAGTGAATGAGGAATACTTAGAGATGAGTTCTTGGGTATTATGTGAATCTGAAAACAGCATGAGTGATTAAGTGTGGAAACTGAACCTTATCACTACAGTGAGTGGGATATATCTCTCCTAAATTACATGTCTGAAAGTCAGAAGTCTAGCACTGAACTGCTTGCCCTAGGCTTCCTTTTTAGTCAATAGAGAAATCTAGGCATCTCTAGAGGGTATTTCATCTCTGACTAAAATAGGCACCTGAGATAGGTCAAATGAATTGCCCTCTAGAGGTGCCTGTTTCTCTCCAGTTCAGACTTAGAAGTCTAACTTTTTAATGTCTAAAGTTAGGTGAGATGAATTCCACTTCAGATCTTACATTGCTCCTACATTCAACAGTGGAGTGGCCATTAGTAACAGAAAATCCCTAAGGAATGTTGCAATGTGGGTAGCCAGTGCTGACCAAGGAGCGAAGAATAATACAGTAGATTGACTCTGCAATTAATGTTTTCAGCCAATAGTTTTAGTGTAGAACTTGGCCAAGACTGTGGCTTGTACAGCCTCTCACATTTCATTCACAAGAGGGCTTCTGAATGAAATGTGCTCTTCTTGATGACTACTAAAGTGTTGTGAGGTCTTGGGTTAGTACTAAATAACCTGTGCTCTGCGTTTGGAATTTGACTATGTTGCTGCCTGCAATGTTACACCATTAGCTGAACCAGTCAAAGTCATTCAGGGTTTCCCTCTTTGGATATTTCTAATTCTTCATTATATATCCAGAGAGGCTATAAAAATCATAATTACAGGTTGCTCCCTTGGAATTTTAACCTCCTTTTCTGGCAAAGGGAAAGCAGAATCTAGTAGGTAAAGTGTTAAGACTGCAACCTCTCTGAGGCTTAATCTTCTCTCTCACTGTAGTCAGAGGGTGAAACATGATTTGTTTGTTCCTTCCACTGGTCTCTGTATCTACTCAAAAAGTAAGTTCTGTTGTACAGACTATCTACTGTAAAGTTCATGCACAATATGGGAGCCTTGAGTTTGGGAAGAGCCTTTATTATAACACAGTATACTTCATGGTACTCCTAGGATGTAACAAGTATTGTTTACCCTTATAACTAAACCTTCTCTGATTCTTTTGTTACTTTTACAACTTCATGTAGTTTTATTTTCTAACATACAGATTAGTGTGGAATTCCATTATTTACTTGTGATTAATCCCAAAGGAAAACATGCCTTTTCCTTCATGGTTCTAGAGCACAGAACCTAAGCTCTTCATGAGACTGTAATACATAAAACAGTTATCCTTGGAATGCTTTTCTGCCTAATACAATGAACACACAGGTTGCTTTCTACTGGTTTCACAACATCCTGGTGATTCTTCTTCATGAACACAACATGTAACATATCAACCCGAAGTAAACCCCCATTCTCCTCCTCCCCTCTGGCCCCCCACAAAAAAGGGTTAAAAAGGTGTTATCTTTTCCAGTATTTCTTAGAAATTATGCTACATTTATTTATATCTCCTGGGAAACACAATATAATTGATAAAATGACAAAATTAAATAAAAAAAATATTTGCTAGAATAATTCCATAGAAGAAAAAGATGGTTTTTGTAATTTTTAGTAATGTATTAAGGATTTAGAAATGCACGCTATATCTTGAACATGCATATCAAATTAAATATCATTAAATTGTATACATAAATTAATTAAACAGTTGGGAAATTGAATTTAGCAATGGGTCACTGGCTCTAAACTACAACACTCTACCTTGGGCTAAATTAAAAAGTAACCACTTGGTGTTTTGACATTTCATTAGCAAAACTGCCTTTACCACAGACTAGTCTGAATGATAGAAAAAAGTGAATGCTAACTGTGTGTGTAAAGGATTTACTGGAAGATAGAATAAACCTAATCCGAAAGGAAAATAATTGGAAAAGATGGGCAGACTCATAATTATTGGAACGAAAAATAAAGAAAAGCTTGGTTTTTCATATTTTTTCTTAGAAACAGTGATGGATCATTTATTCAGGAAATATACTACTGGCAGCTCTCAATAATGCAATGTGGAAAAAGAAATGGAAGAAGGAAAATTAGAATGAAGAAGAAAATGTATTCAGTTTTTTTCCTTTTATCTATTAGACGAAAAATTTAGAGATAAAGAATAAAATCAATTGTTATTTGCTGGCTTATTGGTTCAATATGTGCAAGACATACATTCACATCCTCTTTACCTTGTGGCAAATCCACATGGCCAAGATGCACAGACAGGGAATTTGCATACCTGAATCAAAAAAAAAAAAAGTGTATGCAAAGAATACAATAAAAATACTTTACACAAGCTGTAGATGTAGACTCTTGATTTTTCTGAGAATCAGTCCTTAATTTCCACACTCTTTTGTAATGTTTTTCTCTATAGTCTGGCTCCTTCCTTGAGAAGCATCTTGAGTTATTAGTAATGATGTCTTACATCAAATTTAATTTACTTATGTTGTCAAGTCTGATAGACTGTTCTCCACCTATAGCTTCAACTACTTAGTTTATTCTAACACAGTTGATCACATTTTCCTTTTTGACTGTGATTTTTTAACTCTGACCATTTGAACAGGTTTTTATATTCTCCATCTCTGCCCTAACATGAACTAGTGAGTACTGTGGTCAGAGTTCTATGTTGCAGGGTTTCTCCTCACCCTGAGGAGTCTTTGTATGAACTTGTCTGTCAACCATGAACCCATTTCCATTGTTATGTTGCTGAAGTTCCTCTTTGCTCCTGAATGGGGTTTTTTGTTTTTTTTTTCTTTAATCCCAGTTTTGCCTTTTAGATCACCTGAAAGCCCCTGAATGTATCAAATAAGAGGCAATTATAAAGATTCCCATGTCACCTAGATTTTTGAGTGTGTGTGTAAACAATACAATGAATATTGGTATTAAAACCTTCTGTCTATAACCTCAAGACAGTGAAAATCCCAACAAAGTGGAAATACTCCAAGCCAAACATTCTCTGTATTGTGACCACTAAGACAAATTTTCCTCATATTAAATAAACTTCTCAGTGTTTTTAACCATGTTTTTTATTTACCAAATGACATGCCAACATGTGTTTTGAGATTCATAAGCATACGGTTTTGTAGCTACTCTCCTCACTCAGAAAATGATAAATGCTATGCTGGTGATTCCAGATTCTACCACGCATTTTTTATCAGCACAGCTGGAATCATTTGTGGTAGTGACTAATACAAATATTAGTCCAGTTATGCTGGATATCTATGGTATTATCGTGTCCTATCTTGAAGACTCTCATTATGAAGGCCTGTGATCAGTTGTGATCATGCTAGATTGGGTAAATATTCAAAATACATGGTAGAATTCTTTCATCTGGGGTTCAGTTTCATGAGCGTTGATCATTCCAAGTGTTTTTAGTGGTTCTATCCCTGACCTTTCCTTGACTAACAGAAAAATAAATAACATTTCAGATATTGATACATAACAAAATGCAAAGAGTATATAGGCTATGATTCAGCATGCTCAATTTCAGCTATTTGCATGACAAATTTATAATCAAGATTTTTTCTTAGTGGTGACAGAAAAGATGAATCATACAATAAGCCTGCTATCAGATTTATATCTCAGTGAGTACATATCAGTGGCGATGCTTCTTTCTTTCCCTCGACTGTCTTGTAAGACTGTATATGTAACTTAGGAGATGCCTGGCGGTATTTAACTGAATTTTCTGAGTAATGTTTAGCAACATGAGACAATTTTTCAAGGTTATGCAGAACAGGAAGTTGCACATAAAGAAAACTCACGTAAATTAGTGCTGAATACAAACATTTGTGTAGGTTCTGATTCTAACTTCTTTAATTTTAGAAATCTGGAAATACCTGCCTAGGGCTCCTATACATAATAATCACCAGGCTATATATTGAAAACACTTTTACAAACCCTGACTACTCATTACACAGGAAAGGGATAAAATATGAGAAATCACTGATAATGCTCTTGACACTTTCAGGCACGTGTGATGAACCAGCTACTTCATTTCATTGTATGTTGATAGTAATATTTACAATTCAAATGACTACCTGGCTCTAATATTTGTGTGTCCAGTATAAAAAAACCCTGGCAAATTAAGGTGTCTGACTAAATATCTGGTAAAGACTGAAGCAAAAAATTCTGAAGATCAATATCTTTCTATGTCTTGCAGCTTGGCCCTGATTTTTATTTGCCCTGAGTGGAATATCTGTACATTCAAGAGTATTGACTAACATCATATAAAACTTCAGAGAGGAGGAATACTTTCAGAAATTGAAGCAATTTAAGATCTGCTTTAAGAATACAATTGCAAAAATTCTCTTTGAAAGAGGAAGCTGTCTGTGCTTTGCTGGTCAGATGCCTTGGTCAATTTTCATTTTATGCTTATTCTTGATAATTATTTGTAGAATTTTTTTCATACCTCAGCTTGATCAGTTTTTATGTTTACCTGTACATAAAGAATGAACATTTAGATTTGAGCATCTTTCTACTCCCTAAGAAAATGTCTGTGTTTATCTGTACATTTAATTGTCCCCCTTCTGTCTTTCATGTAGTGTATATCTCTTTGAATATAAGCTGTATTGGACTTTTCTATGTGAGTGTGTAGTAGCTAGCACATTGAAAATTTTTGCAGTGGTAATAATTAAGTAGTAATAAAAATAACAGTGACAGTGATAATTACAATAATGAAAGGAAAAATCCTTTATTATAGACTGGTTATGTTGTCATTTATATTTACATGAAGTCTTACTATTGATTTGAAGGCCAAAATCAGGATCAATTGACAGCTACTCATTATCTTGATATTAGCATAAAACTGTACTGACATGATGCAAGAATAAAAGGTATCTTGGGGCATACTAAAGCTGGATGGGAAGGACAGTGCTAAATTAGTCTGTGTTTCATTGACCATAAGTAGCCCTTGGTTGTTAAAACCTGGCAAAATTCAGAGCAAGTAAGAAGATTGCATTGTCATGCAATTTTCTACATTGGATAGAAATATTCAGAATTATATGCATAGAATCTGTAGATCCTTTTGAAAGCTAGCTGTATTTTTTCAAGGGCCTAATCAAAGTAGAATGACAACTGAACATGTATTTAAAAGATATTCTCATGATTAATGTACTGCTGAACATCAAAATGGTTAACGGGCTTTAACTAGAGGTTAGCTTAATTTAGCATGAATTTGGCTGTTTTAAATTCGGAAGACTTGTCAGTGAAGACAGAAGTCAGTGAAGTGATCTGAAAGGTATTTATTACCCTTCTGTGGTCCTATTTTTAGTCATCAAGCTTAGACAGGAATGAGTGCCTGCAAAGGAGATATCTCCTCTCTGAAAATAGGAGAAAGCAAGATTCAACCACCTAAAAATATTGAAAGAAATTTTTTTCCAAATAATCTTAGGCATGTTTTTGGACAATCAGATTTGATCAAACAAATATAATAAATTTTCTTGTCCACAAAACATCCAGTGGATTTAAACCAGTTAAATTATAGAAGCAAAATGTTATATGGGTTATGCTTTCATGCTTTCTTACAGTGAATATTGCCTGGGCAGAGTGGGAGTCATGCTGTGAACTCAATTCTGTTAGGTTAAATAAAAAGCAATCTTAATGAAGTAAGTTGCAAAATGCTAAGGAGTCAGTAGCACTTCTTAATAACTTCGTATTATGCTTGAAGATTTTAAGGTGAAATTGGCAACATTTATTAACTAAATCTTTCATCCATGAACTGGTGAAGCTTGTGAAATCTAAGGTAAACTTTTGGTTGTGCTGAGT